>NC_135541.1:64532278-64842903 GCF_045843805.1 Urocitellus parryii
TGTGCTGTCAGCAGGAGGAAAAGGGAGGGGTTCAGCCCTTTGGGATGAAAGTCCAGCTTCAAGCTTTGTTAACAGAATCTTCTCCCAAATCTTAGAAGAGTCTCTGTAAGGATAATGTCTACCCTCCATAATAGAGATACAAAAATGTTAGTTATTTTGGACCCATCACATATGTATAAATATCACAATTTATACATATGTGAATAAATAAATAAATTCAGCAGCCTGACTCCTAACTCCTGGTTGAGTTGAACAACTGACTTTCATCTGGAAAAAAAAAAAAACACTGAAATTTATTTGATTTATTTGAGGTTATTTAAAACTGTTTTAAATCTATCTGCAAGGAAAAGGAAATTACTTTGTCATGGAAGAGACAGAAACAAAGTGGGAAGGAACCAGCATTCAGTGCCACCAGTTATATGCCAGGCAGGAGCACTTCACTGAGCCTGTGGGCTCTCTATGAAGGTAGAAAACAGGAGGCCCATCTTCAGCAAAGGAAGTTGAAGCTCAGTGCAGTCAGAAATCACATACATGGCTGCCTGGTCCTCACAGCTACCTCCCTGATTTATAAACAGCAGAATTAAATTATTTATAATGGGTTTTGCCTACTACATATCTGTATTTGTTTATTTCTGTGATCCCATTTAATTCATTCTAAATTCCACATCTCTCCAGATAGAAGTCTCTGAAACCTTTCTCATCCAATACCTCATGTAAGAGGCACTGTGGTAGGTCTGGAGATGCAAGAGCAGGCGAGGCAGACACCAGGCTGCCCTCATTGAGCTTACACACTAGACCAGCCAGTGAAGAACAGGTAGTTCATATTTTAGCCCTTTCAGACTGTGGGGCCTCTGTTTCAACAATTCAGCTCTGTCATTATAACCTAAAGGTAGCTATATATAACACATAACTGAGCGGGTGTGGCCATGTTCCAATGAAACTTTATCTTAAAAGTAAGCTGTGGCTCACAAGAGTGTTCTGACCACTACTATCTAAAGGAAGATGCAGGGGGAAAAAACACAAAACTAACTAGTAACACATTTTGTTAGTTATTCTAATTGAGAGAGTACAGTGAGCTTTGGGGATATACCGCAAGGACACCTAAGTCGGATTGGGGGAGATCAAGATGGCTTCCAGGAAGAATGGGCATTCTCAGGGCAACCAAGAGGAGGCTAGTGATGGACCAAATACAATTTTTCAGTCATCATTCCCTCTTCTTAGTTTTAGTTGTGTTCTTTAAATTACATTTCTCATGGACTATTTCTTTTTTACACTTTCTTATCTCTATTTATCAAAATAATTTAAGTCCTCCCCACTTCCTCCTAACATAAGTACATCAACTTTTTCCTTCAGTATGTTACATTTTAGATTTCACTTGGTCCACCAACAGTCTTGTGAAAGTCTGGCAAAAGAAAACTGAACTTAAACAGATAAATTTTATGATATGTTCATCATACTTCAAAAGCCAAAATAAACAAACAAGTGAATGAATAAATAAATCCAGCAGCCTGACTCCTAACTCCTGGAAGTCCTCACAGGATGTTTGTACTTTGATGAAGACAGCATAGACTAGGAACTGAAAAAAACCCAACTTTATCTTAATCTAAAAAAAAAAAAAAAAACAACTTTCACAGATAAAGTTTCAAGGAACATGAATTTACAGCCCCAAATCAAAAGTACATACAATAGTAAAGTATTGTGAGAAAGAGTTGCAGAAGTAACAACAAAATCTGATCTGCAAACACTTCAGATATTGGAATTAAATACAAAATATAAAATAATATATTCAATATTTTGATAGAAATAAAAGATTGAGTATATGATCAAGAAACAAGAGACCATAAAAAGACAAGTAAATCTAGAAAAGACAAAAACCAATAAAACTTGTAGAAATGCATTAAGAATGGCTTAATAAACAGATTAAATACAACTCAAAAAAACGTTATTTGGGTCGAGCATGGTGGCACACACCTATAATCCCAGTGGCTCAGGAGGCTGAGGCAGGAGAATTGCAAGTTCAAAGCCAGACTCTGCAAAAGTGACATGCTAAGCAACTCAGTAAGACCCTGTCTCTAAATAAAATATAAAATAGGGCTGGGGATGTGGCTCAGTGGTTGAGTGCCCCTGAGTTTAATCCCCAGTACCCCCCGCAAAAAAAAAAAAAAATATTATTTGGAAGAGATAAGTTAAGCAATGGATTAATGTTCCTGAATAGAGAATTAGAGAACAAGAAGATGGCTCCCAATAAGGAATCAAAGACTAATACAGTCATACAAGGAGCTAAAGCAGATAGAAGAGACATGGAATGTACTAGAAAGATGTGATGAAGCAAAAGTGGAAGACGCACTGTTTAAAGAGATCGACACAGGAATTTTCCATATTGGATGAGTAAATGAAAACCTTCACCTATGAAATCAGAAACCTGTTACAAAGTGAAGAATCCTTTCTTTTCGGCCATATGGAGCCAAGATCCAGCTAAAGCATTTTATATTACTTTAGAAGTGACTGAGTTGTGAAGGAGCCATTGTCTTCATACTTTTATACTACTTGGACTTCAAAAGCAGATAATATTGAGAAAAATATTCTTTCCTGTTCGCATTTTCTTCATTCACCAAATTCAGGAGTTTCTCTCCATACCATTACTTCGCTATTTTTAGTAAAAATGGGGACACACTGGAATCTAGGCTTCAGGCCTTGTTAAAAATCCCTGGAGACCCTCAGTGTCTATGGCATTCAACAATCACAACTATAAAAGGAAGGTTGTTTACTGACAACCAGCATGTCTGAGTCAGAAAAAGCAGGAGATGACAGTTTATTGAAAATGGCAGCTGAAAGAAACCAATCTAATAGCGTCTTTCCAGATCTTTAAATAAAATTGGATTTAGCAAATAGCATCCTAACACAGATTTTCCACATCCTACTTTGTGAGACTGTAATAATAACCTTAGTTAACATTTAAGTATCATTTACTATTACCAGGCCCTGTGCCAAGCATGTAACGAGGGAAAGAAAGCAGGAATTGTGTATATGCTTTTCAACTACTTCAACGTAGTCTTTAGCCCACATACTGAAAATAAGTTGCTTATATTTTCTGAATATATTAATTAACACCCTATACCTGGGTGCTCACCATTGTAATTTTTGCAAGATAAAATAAACAAATAAACTCAATTTCACTCCACTTTAACAGAAAATTTATCTTTATGCCATATTTTTTTTTACTGTTCTTTGGAAATCCTTTTTTTCTGCACAAAGCAGAAACCTGTATAAAATGAGACAATATCCATGGAGAAATGGTAAGAAAAATGTTTCTTGGTTTAGCCAATTTAGTCTGCTCCATGCAGAAGGCTGTTAGTCTACCAGAAATGGTACAGCTGGGCCATTGTTGAGGCGGGTGCACCAGCCTCAACAACAAGCTCATTAAAAATATCTATTTCTCAGCCCAACTGGAAGGATTCTGACTCAGCAGATTGAAGATTAGGTTCAGAATTCTGCCCTTTTTGCAGATACTGCACATAATGTGGGTCAGTAGCCCAGCGTGTTCCTCAAAAAATTGTCTTGGGAGAAGTAGAACCATAAGTCCTCTCTTTCCTAAGAACTCTGAGAACCCCCAACAGTGCCCATTGGGCCATAAAAACAGCCTAATTTGCAAGGGAATTGTTTGATCTGGATCCTCTAAATGACTCTGATCTGGATCCATAATCAGAGAGACAGATTAGAGCCATTGTGACTTCCAGAACTGACATTAACTGCTATTTACTATGACAGCATCTTTAATAATTGATTCAAGAGCACCATGCATTTAAAGAAATTCTTTTCAGATGTCTATTCATTCCTTCTTTCTTCCCAAAATAGATGAGTCTCACCTCTTTAGAGTCGTTATGGTAATGGGTCATTTTCCCTTGGCCTTCAAGTTCAGATGCAGTTTCAAGAATGAGAAAGAATAGTTTGGACAAAACGAGTGTTTGTAAGATTTTTTATTTAATCTGAAGAATAGGCGGTCAATATGTTTGCCTGATTGCATAGTAGTCAATTAGACAGCAAAGCCTCTTTAAAGCAAAGCACCACACTGAGTGGCCAAAACCAGGGAGGTGGAGAAGATATGTCAACACTCGGTGAAATTCAGCAAACTGAATATGCTCTTACTTTGGAGCAATCTTTTAAAGTGATATCTAGCAATTATTTTCTTAAGATAGAGATTATAATAAGCAACAAATCCTAATTATTATTAAGGTAATGTTTTTTGTCATTTCTATTTAACGTATGAAGCTTATACATTTGTTCTCATTCAGAATGGGAAAAACATGAGAATGTTAACTAAACATCTGCTTATCAAAATGAAGTTCCCTGCCCACCGAACTTTATATACACAATGTTCACTTTAAATATATGTATGTATACACACACACACACACACACACACACACACATATATATATATATATATATATATATATATATATATATATATATATATATCTCCTTTATTGTCTCTCTAGAACTTTTTGATGACTTTGCAAACTCATCAACAATTCAGCACAAAAGCATCCAGAGTCACGCTGGGATGTTGTGACAGAATCACACGATTACATGGGATTCATCCCATTCTGAAAATGCCTGAGCAGCAAAGAGCAGAGGTAAATGGAATCAAATGTCAGAGTCAGCACAGCCTGAGAGAGACTTGAAACTCAGACTCCACCATCTATGGAGAAAGTTTCCTGCTGTGGCATGGAATAGAAAGAAAATGACAGCGAGACTTCTAAGAACAACCCTTGCTTTGCTCTCCCTTGGCCTCTTTGGGGTCCTGAAGGCATCAACAATATCATGCAGAAATGAAGAAGGTGAAGCTGTGGATTGGTAGGTAAATGAAATGAAAGGATGGGTGTATGCAAATAGAAAGCCAAAGTATAGGAGGCAGACTGATTGGCTGTGATGTTCCTAAGGAGAACTTTCGCCTCACTCTCTTCCTTTAAAAAGAAAAGCACTTAAAATGTGCTAATGGGCTAAATACCCACACAGCTTTTAAGCTGGAGCATCCTGGAATGAGAGCTGAGCAGCCCCTCTGGACTAATTCAGTGCTCTCAGCAGGGAGAGCTGGTCATTGCAGAAGTGGGCTTGAGATGACAACTTCTGACAATTGGCAATTTCTTTAATTACATGTGGCTTTTCCTAACAGAACCCTTTTAATATTCTTTTGACAAAGAAAATTGACACAGGAGATAAAGCAGAAGACTCCTTTTCTGAAATTCGAGTATGTGTTTCTCCTTAGGAGGACAAGGAGGATTTGGTTCTACACAGCCCTGTTCAGTTAACCTTGGTTTGTTAGGCAACTGTTGGGGTGAGTGGGAGGTCATTGACTTCTTGTACAGTGTCAAAAGAGACACAACATAGCATTGCATTATAGTTGGATTCTCCTAAAGCTTTGGTCACTTCTTCATTTTTTAGTCAAGGTGTTTAGGTTTGCCATTATGGATGACATCAAACTTTGTATAACTTCAGGCTAGAGAACATAGATAAACTCCATTACGAGCTCCTACTAGGCCCCATGCTGAGTTTTGAAGATAGAATATAAACAAAACATACTTCCTCCCTTTAAAGAGTTCACACATAAAGGCATTGGTAGGATATTGGGTAGCATAGAGCCTAAAGGACTTCTTTGAAGAAGTAGGTATTTTTTGTTTTGTTGTGTTTTGGTTTGGTTTTGGTACCAGGGATTGAGCTCAGAAGTGCTTAAGCACAGAGTCACATCTCCAGCCTTATTTACTTATTTATTGAGACAGGGTCTACTAAGTTGCTGAGACTGGCTTTGAACTTGCAATCCTCTTGCCTTAGCTCCCAAGCCACTGTGCCTGGTGAGGAAGTAGTTTTTGAGCTGTTTTAAGAACAGTCATGAGTAGCTAGAAAAAATTAGGGCTGTTCAAGGGCATTTCTGGCCAATAAAGGAGCAATGAGGTAATGCAGAAGCAGGAAGCAACATGGATTTTGATTATCACAATTTGGGGGGCCTAACAGGTAGAAGCCAGGGATCCTACAATGCACAGGACAGCCCCCATAACAAAGAATGGTCTGGCTCAAAACCTAGATAGAACACTAACAAACTCTGGGATAGATGTTCTAAGACTGCCTGAGTGCTATGTGGGCCCTACCACCTGTCCTCCCTGTGGGATACCCAAAGGACATATACAACAAGAAACAATAGAAAAGGAAAAGAAGGGCTTACATAATTAGTCTTGGGCCCAAATCCTCCATGTAAAACATTTAGATAAAATGAGCTGAAGAATGAGACTTGGGCCAGGGTCTCAAAGGAACCTCCAGCTGCTCTGAAAGCCAACTTCCAAATCTCATACCCAGCCAGCTGCAAAGCGATGAGAATGCCAAGCACTTGTAGCAGAAGAGAACCCAAGACTTCTCCAGTCCAGGCCTGGACCTTGGTCTTCTCCCTACTGCAGTCATAAGCACTGTGCAAACATCAGAGAGAGCCTCTCTCAATGTGCAGGGACTTTCATTTCAAGGACTCCATCCACTAGGCCAGCTATTGTCTTAGAACATATCTGATCAGATTCATATTTTCTTCCCTGAGGAGGAGCAAAGAAAAAGGTGGAAGAAAAGGTGGAGATCTTGAGCAAATCCCTTTCCTTAGGGGCTTTCTGTGAAACATAAGCAAGTATTTGATACAGATTGCAACCAGGAAATCCATCAATAAGTCATAATAATTCATAAATATTTCCTTCCTTAGGTTTGTCTTTTATAAATTGCCCAAAAGGCAAGACAAGGAAACTGGAGAGACTGGGCTAGAGTACCTATACCTAGACTCCACAATCAGAAGCTGGAGGAGGAGTGAGCAGTTAATGAATACCACTGAGAGTGCATTGGGAAGGACATTACAACAGCTATATGAAGCATATGCCTCAAAGGTATGTTACAGTTAATCATTTATTTGAATCACAGAAAATGCATAAAACACAATTCAAAGCTTCCAAAAG
Organism: Urocitellus parryii; assembly: GCF_045843805.1. Classification (NCBI taxonomy): domain Eukaryota; kingdom Metazoa; phylum Chordata; class Mammalia; order Rodentia; family Sciuridae; genus Urocitellus; species Urocitellus parryii. Next base: position 64,539,262 of record NC_135541.1, read on the forward strand.
CAGGTGTGAAGATTTTTTCCCTACTTACACATCTAAACCCCAATCCCAGTAGTTAAAAATAGACTAGCCCATAACTATTCCAGAACAACTAAATGAACCAACCTGACCAAGACCTTGGGAAATAAGTCATCATATGCAACAGCTATGCCAAATTGCTGGCTTATTTGGTACCATGTCCAATGGTATCAAACTAATTGCTCATTAAAGTCTCTGGCTGCCAAAACCTCTGCCAGTCCCTCAGTGCTTGCCATCTCATCCATTTAATAGAAGAAGGAAGAAGAGCCCTCTCTGCTACAAGGTAATATAGATCTGTGATCAATATGCTATGAGTTATGGGTTGTTCATGCCATGGTGCTGATAAGCAGCAACAATCCAAGTAAAGGCTTCCACTGGTTCTTCCAATTAATTATTTTCAAGATGGCAGGCTGACAGCTAAGATTTAAGTTTCAAGGTCCTAGAACTTGCCTAAATGGAGACTAAATCTACTGTTTGGACTTCTTCAGGCAATGAGCTAGCCAGTCAAAGACATAGGTAAGCAGGCCTACTGGTTCAGTGTGGGCAGCCTCCCAGTATTCCAGGCTCCATCTGTTGCACAGCAATTGCTTTCCAACAAGGGTGACAAGTAAAATCAAGCAATAATTAACATCCAATTACACTCACGTATGCATTTCCTAACAATAACTATAATATGCCAGACTCTGTGCTGGGCTTTTACATATGGCAAGTAATTTAATGCTCACTACAAGACTGCTTTCGCCTCTAGCACTACTGCCTGTGTGGGTCTGAATATTTACTCAGAATAAGCAGGGAGCTGTCACTGTTTGAAGTAATACTCATTTTATTCACCTGCCATTAAAAGCAGTCTTCAGAGAGAAATCTCAAAGTTAATACCACTTCGTAGGCTGTTTGAGTACATGTGATGTGCCAACCACAGTTCTAGGTGTTTTAAAAAATTATTTAACCTCAACAACAACTCTGTTTTGAATAAATAGATGGTTACGCAAAATGTAAACAGCCTGCAGCTGCTTTTGCTTTCCAAGGTTGAGGACAGGGACCAGGAGCTTAAGCCATCAGAGACAAAACAAATGCCTACATTGTTCCTTTCCCCATCACAGGAATTGCTGGGGCAGGAAAGAGGAAAAGTAACATTGTCAAGCCTGTCATTCATCTTTGTTGGAGTAGTTGGCACTTAGTTTGGCAGAATCCAATAATGATCTTAGGAGGTACAAAGGCAGGCCTAGAGTCTAGGAGGGGAAAAAGAACTAAACTGCTTTGAAAAAAAAAAAAAATAGTAGAAGAACGCAAGGATTTAAAAAGTGTGAGACACATAGAGGGAGATTGCATAGGACATTGTGGCATAAAAGAAACCATTCAATGTTTCCTACCTTCAGTAAAACCTGTTCAAGCACAATGCCTTGAATGATTGGTTTTGAGAAGAAAATGACAGGAAAGGGGCGGGTTTCCATGTCTGATTGGCACAGAGCAATAGCAGTGGATGATAGCTAGGTAAGATTGAGTATCCTTTGGAAGCTGGAACTATGTGTCAGAAGGGACTATGAGAACATAACTTTCCTGTCCCTTGACCTGGAACTGAACTCTAACCGAGAGTGGAATGCAAGATCGAAACAAATAATTTTAAATCTCAAATGTCAAGGGTAATCAAAGCCAATAATGGGATTACATTTGGAATTTTTTCCATTCTTTTGCTTTTGCAAATAAGAACCCTCCAGATGCCACAATAACACTGATCAAACTATATTGCGGTTGCCTGTGCTTTTCTAAAGTGATTCCCTGCTAGTCTAGGGTCAGAGATGTTCAACATTCAGTAATCAAAACCATATTCTGTATGTATTAAAAGAATAAAACTGGAGCTGGTGCTCAGTGGTAGAGAATTTGCCTAGCATGCGTGAGGCAGTGGGTTTGATTCTCAGCACCACATATAAATAAATAAATAAAGTCCATTGACAACTAAGAAAATATTAAAAAATAATAAAACTGTCCAAAGAAATACACCGTGTTTACCTATTCTTAAGTCTATGATCTTTCCTGTTATCAATAGCCTTTCTTCCCACCACAGCTACAACTTATTTAACCTAGTCTGGCTGTTACACTCCTGGTTAGAATGAGAAATTTTATCTACTATAAAAATATAGTTTCACACCATATCCTCCCAGAGTCCCTCACATTGCACCCCAAAAGGCACACAAATGGCCTCATTACTACATTCACTGTCAGCTCATAAAACAACTGCCAGAGATCTCCAGAGAACAGAATGGTACAAATGACATTCTGTAGCTATGGTTGATTATGGAAAATGATGGTAAGAAAATATCTCACTTTCTGGATTTGCCTAAGTACAGTAGCCAAGAATGCTACCCATGTTGCACATTTTAAAAAATGTTTTTAGATTCCTTAAAATAATTAAATAACTACAAGAGACTCGGTATTGACTCCTTTCTTATGAAAGAAAAGAAAGGGCATTTTAAAGGAGATGAATTGGCTTCTCCTGCTTTTATTATTATGTCACTGAGATTTTTTTTTCAATATCAACATTATTGGCTTCAATAAAATTCACCGACACAAATGGAATGGAACCACACAGAACAATAATAAGTAAGCTTAAAGGTGATGAAGAGACACTATCAAAATAGTAGCTTTATTTTGATTCAGAGATTTGGCTAACTTAAGAATTGTCTCATATTTTGCCATACCAGAGGAAATCCAATATCACACATTAAATTTCACCACTCTCTTGAAGCAGGGAAATATCAAGTTAGAAAGGTGAAGTGACACTGAGAAACGGATTGAAGAAAAAAAGCCTCCTGTATCAGAGAAGAAGGGGAGCAGATAATGAGGAATCCTGATTAAATACAAAGCTATGACCAGGCAGCGAAGCACAAAGGAGACAGAGGAAATCATATCCTGACAGCCTGTTCTGCACTGTGCCTATAATACCAATGGGGGAAAAAAAAAACAAAACACAGGTGTAATCCTTGGCTGGTTGTTCCTACTTCATTTCCTGAACAAATAATTCAGCACTCCTTTATCATACACTGCTTCCTTAATAAGAATCTGATTCCAAAACAACCAAGAGAAATAGGAATATACCCTCACATGCAGATCATAATGCACAGCACCCCTGTCATGTGAGTCAAAACCATGCATAGTTCAGAATGGACTCCACCCCCACAGTCTCACATGCCACAGAATTCATATTGATGCGAGAGCTGCCTAATAAGAGAATGGATGACTTCTCATGTGTATTAACAAAAGCTTTGTATTGTAGGATGACTAGCTGGTAGAAATATTGTGAGCATTTATGCCATTATAACCCTAATATATTCCTGCAGGGTAACAGCACCGCCTATCTAATATACAATGATGGAGTCCCTACATCTGTGAATTATGACAGAAAATATGGACACACCAAAGGTATTGTGAAACAGCTCTTGATTCTCTTTCCTATTAGAAATTGACATTTTCTTAAACCTTTCATCGTGAATGCACTCACATTCCATATTAAATAGATAACCTTTGTTTTTAATGGTTTATTTTGATTAATTGAAATATATGATTTCCATATAACAGGTTATAATATAATTATATAATCTGACTTGGCAGTATCCTTTTTGGGAATATAATTATATATATATATATATATATATATATATATATATATATATATAGTTAAGAAACATATATATATGTTAAGATATATATAGATATATAGATAGATAGATAGATAGATAGATAGATAGATAGATAGATAGATATGTGTGTGTGTGTGTGTGTGTGTGTGTTTTAGAGCAAAAATCCAAGTGCTGACCACTGGGAATACCAGTTAGTGTATAACTATACATGTATTTATATACACATCTATATCTCTATATTTATACATACATACCCCAAGAAGTCTATATTATGTGTGTGTGGGTAATATGTGTACACACACACACACTTTGTAGTTAGGTATATTAAGTATAATACATATCAAGTAAAATTCACTCTTTATAATGTATAGTCCCATTAGAAATAAACATTTTTGAAAAAAATATTTTTAGTTTTTACATCACAGTAATTTGTAACATATTTTATTACATATTGCTACTATACATAGTAATTTGAAAGGTATTTTGTCATCTTTTGTTACAAACAAATGAACAAATGAAACTTCAAATCTACTCTGTTATTGCTTAAAATTTGTGTTATAGTTGACTCAGAAGGCTGATGTAAGAGAATCACAAGTTCCAGGCCATCCTCAGCAACTTAGTGAAACCCTGCCTCAAAATACGAAATAAAAAGGGGACTAAGGATGTAGCTCAATGGTAAAGTGGCCCTGGGTTAAATCCCCAGTGTCAAAGAAACAAACGAACAAAAACATATGTCTTTATGATGCAGTCAATGGACATAATTGTATTGTTACAATTTTAATTAATAGTTGGGTTTTTCAAAACAATCCTTTTAAAATTTCATATTGCTGCATAATAATTATGCATAATAATGGGATTCATTGTGATATATTCATATACATATGTAACATAACCTGGTCAATTTAACCCTTAGTACCCCCCTTGTCTCTCCCTCCCTCACCGCATCCCCCTCCTCTATCCCACTGGTCTCCCTTCTGTGTTTATGAGATCCCCTTTTCTTTTCCCCTTTTTTCCTCTGGCTCCCACATATGAGAGAACACATAGGCCCTTGACTTTCTGAGTCTAGCTTATTTTACTTACTATGATGTTCTCCAGTTCCATCTATTTTCCTACCAATAACATGATTTTGATCTTCTTTATAGCTATGGAAAGCTCCATTGTGTATATATACCACACTTATCTATTGATGGACACCTAGGTTGGTCTCATAATTTGGTTATTATATATAGTGATTTTTGTTTTAGTGACTTTTGTTATTCTTCTATTGATGAACTATACATATACATTTTTATAAAAAAAATTCAATGTGCAAGTAAACAAAAAAATCTGTAATCCTAATACCCATTAGATAAACAGACTTAATCCTTTCTAGAATACTTATTTTAAACCATTTCATAAAGCTATCATAATGACTACTTTAAAAATATGTCATGAATAACTAGCTATGACAATATTCTTCAGAAGGTTACAAACTCAAATACCCTCAGGGAGCAGGTAGATAAGTGTAGTGGGCTGAACCAAGAGGTATATACACAAACTAAAGGGTGTAATTATTTCTCACCTTGCAGTTTTTTTAGGAAATGTTGAAAATTAGTATTTTTTGGAAGTTTCCTAAAGGTTTTAAGTGTTGGCAATGACTTGAATGTTTAAAAGATACATTGCAAGCCTAATAAAATATATCCTCAGTCTGTATCTGGTCCATGGACTGCTAATTTGCAATGTCTGGTTAAGGATATAATTTGTAGTGGTTTTCAAAGTTCATGATCATTGAAAGCTCTTAATTTTGTCAAGTTGCCCTCCTGAAGGCCCTATTTACATGGAACCCACAATTTTTATAACACACCACATTCTCCAACCTCTCCTCCAGCAACTTTTGTCATTTCTACTCCACCTTATTAGTTGCTGCAAGAGTTTGGAGAAAAAGAAAATGAGGTTTGATGTTAAGTTTTGAGGCAAGGGATTCTCTTTGCCATCAGATACCCTAACATTTGTGGCATTCATACTAGGAGGTTGAGATTCCAGCAAAACAGCACATTTATCTGGGCAGAGGGGAGTACTTGAAGGCCATCCAGCTCTGTTAGGCAACAGAACTGTCAACATGTTTCACCAAAACGTAAGTATTGATTTTTTTTTCCTCCCAAAGAGCAATGGTATGCTTTGTTTTCTTAACCCAGGGTGCTTTACCACTGAGCCACATCCCCTTTTTTATTTTTTGAGACAGGATCTCCTCACTAAGTTTCTGAGACTGGCCTCAAACTCTCAATCCTCCTGTTTCAGCCTCCCAAGTATCTGGGATTACAGGCATGTACTACTGTACCTAGCCAAAAGCAAGCTTTTTAAAGGTATACTCTTTGAAAAAGAAATAATTAGCAGGCATTTGGTTTCCACTCTAGTAAGGAAAACATGAATAAATTCATATTATTAAGCTCTAGAGACTTTTACTAAACATAATTAATAAGGATACTTTAGTATGGCTTGCTTTTTTTACTTTTCCCTTTTATTGTGTCTGTCGAACTGGGTGACTCTTCTCCAATAAATGAGCATTAGTTTCTTAAAACAAAGTACTACAAGTACATTTCTTCATTTAATATTGTCTCCTTTACCTCTGTTTGTTAGCAGGCTTTTGGAAAAAAAAATGTTAGCTGCTTAGCAGTAAAGACTATCTGAAGCTTGTCAGGTGATTATATAGTTTAACAAGGTCAAACTCCAATTTAGCAAATTTGCATTCTGCCAAAACAAATTTTCCGTGTAGTTCAACATGAAATTCCTCTTAACTCTTCACAGAATGGCTGCCCTTGCCTCCCTTTATTGGTGGCTTATCATCAGTAATGACGCATTGTGATATGTGTGTAACTTGCTTCTGACATCCTTAAAAAAAATGTGTTATTAGCCTAATAAAACATTAGACTAAAACATAAACAGGAATAAATGTTGCAGCTTTGAACCCTACTTTAAAAGGAAGTGGTTTTTTTTTCTAATTTATCTTTATTAAATGTATCTTGGGTAGGTTTATTGCTGTGGAACAGAATCCAGGGGTTCTGGCTGATTCATTCTATTCCCCGGTTTCCTCCAATTCCTCAAGAAGGCTATGATTATCCATCCACTGGGAGACGAAATGGACAAACTGGCATCTGTGTAACTTTTAAGTACAACCAGTATGAAGCAATAGGTAATACCAGAACGTGTGAAAGGAGATAGCACTGTTGGAGAAGGAACTGAGAAATGTATTAATAAACATGTCACTTCATTTATTAATCTATTCATAGACCCTCTGATACCTGTGTTCTAATACTGCCTCTGCCATACTAAAGCTTACTAGTCCTCAGTTCCTGGTCTACCAATGACATCAGGGGCAGTAGTTTTAAATGAATTTAGGGATTCATTTAAATGAATTGCATGGCACTGGGGACTATGACAAGTTGGGGTATTGACTTTCCCCTGGAAGCTTCAAAGGCCTCAGAGCCATCATATTGTGGCTCTTCAGGAAATACAGGCCCACAGATTATAAATTTCTCCTGAGGAACCAGAAACCTAGGGTATGTGGTATATGTGTGTGAAAGAGAAAGAGAGATCCTGATTTTCAAATATGGGTTCAATCTTATTTTTTAAAAAAAGAAAGAAAACTTTGCAGACCAAATGTTTCCTGTACCCTGCCAACATGACACATCTGAGCCAGATAAACTTCTTTTAAGATCTCAAGCTCAAATAGCCAAAAATACTTACGTTTGGCAAACTATGGTGTGGGAGGAGAAAAAGTAGGAACACTGCTTTTACCAATCACTTTTTACTGAGAAAGCGGCTAAACAGCAGTGAACATCAACATCATCTTTGCCTTCAGATACAGGTTTAGAAAATGTTTCCCATCAAATTTCTATCTTATTATAAGGATCACTGAGCCTTTCACCTAAGTCACATCCTAATCTAGCTAGCATCATGTGGTGATTAGAGAACTAAACATTGTAGATACAGGATGTACGCACTGATGAATTAATTATTCTGGAAACAAGGTGTTCTCTACTTTTTGTATATGTATATATAGGAGAAAAAGCATATGGCCTTCAAGGCCAGATTATCTGAGTTTGAATATTAACTTCTATAACCATGTACATTTGACATAAAGGCTCAGTTAATTCATATATAAGATGAGGATAATGATAACAACAGAATTTACCTACTAGTAAGTTTGCTCTGAGGATGAGAAGAGTAAAATGATATAAAAGTCATGGCACAATGTCTGGAAAGTATGAAGTGCTCAATAGGTGCCAGTTACTGTAAACAAAAGCCATTTGAAGGCCATTGCTTCAAAAGGGGGAATGCCTGTGTATGGGGTTTTTTGTTTGTTTATTTGTCTACAACAAGATCTATAATCTCCATATGCCTTTGTGTCTAAGTTCTCAACTTCTCTTTGCTGTTTCTTGATTCAGATTCTCAGCTCTTGATCTGCAACCCAAATGTCTATAGCTGTTCCATCCCGGCCACCTTTCACAGGGACCTTGTCCACATGCCCCAGCTGTGTGCCAGGTCGAGCTCATCAAAGATTCCTGGCCGGCACCTCGCCACACTTCAGTCATCCCGAGGACAAAACTTCCTCCATTTTGCAAAATCGGATTCTTTTCTTGATGGTATGAAAGACCATCATCAAATGATATGCTGTGTAACTCTGCTGTTGGACTCACTATGGATTACCTAGAGAAAACAACTTGATTATGCAGGGAGAAAAGAAGGAGAAAGAAAAAAAAGAAGAAGGAAAGGGAAAAGGAAGTTAAGGGTCAATTTAAACATATTCCTGTATCACGTCAATAGCAGAATTGCTGGTACAGACCCCAGAGCTATCTCACAACCATACAGCCAGGGGCCAGTGAAAATTCAGTCTCCCTCTGAACACATCTCTCCTTCTTCCATCCCCTAAGCGGTTATTTTGAGTCTTCCTTATTGTCAAGTTTTTTACACTACTGAGCCCCTTTACCCATAAAGACAACAAAGTTCACTAGGAAAAAAATACTTCAGTATCACACCCTAGCCTCCCAACATTTTTACCAGTCTTCATTTCTTTTTAGCACATTTTCTGCCATCCCAACAGAAGCATTTATACCCCCTATCCTCTGGAACACATTGTAGCCTCAACATACCTTGATTTGTCCCCTTGATCTGTTTTGCCTCTACTACTTCGAGGCTTCTACTCAGGTTCTTTACATACAAACATGATGGAAACCCTCTCTCAATTCAAAATTTCCCACAGCTCTCTTTTTTTCTTTTTCTCCTACATATCTTTGAAAATTCTGGTCAGAGCCTTTACTTACTCAAAGCTCTCTCTCACTGTAGTCTTTCTTCTGCCTATAGATACCAATCACCCCCCCACCCCACCCCACCTGCCACAGTGGCTGCCCTAGGTGATCTGACTTCTTACTTTAGTTCTTATCAGGCCCATGCCAAATGGTGTATTCCCTCACTGACTTCCTTGATTATTTGCTTCCTTCCTTCTTTTATAGATTGCATACGATGTATAGAACGCCTATTTGCCAAGCCCTATGTCAGGCACTAGAGATGCAAAAATTAACAGGATAGAAATAGTCTCTGCAAATTTGGCACTTTGTGAAACACTTCCTGAAACACTTCACTGGTATTGGGAGTGAGGGTACATCTCTTGGTCTTCCTTCCACTTCTTTTAGGTGTCTTCTGACACATCGTCCTCCTCTGACTACTCCGTAGGTGATGAAATGGCCAAGTGGTCCTCTGTCATTCCTTATCTCAGTCTACATTCTATGTTAGGCCTTTCCGGCAAGTCCTCACGTGACTCCCAGTCTAGATTTCCACCCAGACCTCTGTACCGAGTGAGATATTCAATAGTCAGCGGGACAGTTCTACCTGGAGGTGGTACAACCACACCAAATAAAGATGCCAAGCTCATCATTCATTCCCCCACAGACTCACTCATTCTCTGGCATTCTGCACAGTCACCTAGGCTTCCTTGATGCCTTCTTTTTCTTAACTACTCTATCAAACCCACCATCAGTTCCAGGTCCTTAATAACTTTCACAATTACCTGATCCTCTGCCACCACCATAGTCCATGCCTGTGTTTACTGTTGTAGTTATTATGACAATCTTACATTTTTCCTATCTCCTTTCTAACCCACTCTTCCCAAGTCATCCTGCACACAGCCTCTCAATTGATATCTTTCGTCATAAATCAGTTTTTATTAATTCTCCATTAACATTCTTTAAAAATTTCGCTTTTAGTTCAGGAAAATTCAAATATATTTTCATGGCTTATAAGGATCCCTAGAACTGGCCTCTGATTACTTCTCTAGCCTTAATCTTTCCAAAGATCTTTCAGGGCAAGAACACATATTGCTCCCTTGTTTATGTGAAACAAGACATTGGCAGATATCAACCTCATTATAGTAATGATGACAGCATATAGTTGCATGCCACTTCAGGATTTAGAAAAATTTTCCCATCCACTGTCTCAATTATATTATTACTGTTGTATTTATGACATCCACCTATCAGAGGTGAGTGATGATATCCCTTCCTGAGGATATTTTCAGAAATTTTTCTAAGTGTAAATGTCAATCTCTCTCTTTCCTTCCGAACCCCAGACATCTTTGCAGCCTGGATGGCTCAACGGTTGAAGACACACTTGCTAACAGAAACCTGGCAGAGAAAGAGACAAGAGCTTCCTTCAAACTGCTCCCTTCCTTACCATGTCTACAATATCAAAGCCATTAAGATATCTCAACAATCTTATTTCAGTTCTTACCAGGACCATGCCAAATGGTGTATTTCCCAAAAAGGCACCAAAAACCGCTGGACATGTATTGGAGACCTAAATAGGAGCCCATACCAAGCCTTCAGAAGTGGAGGATTCATTTGTACCCAGAATCGACATATTTACCAAGCATTTCAAAGATTAGTTTTGTATTATGAGGACTGTGACTAACTCAGTGAAAGAATACCTGTGCTATCATTGAAAACATCTATAATGAATCTTGCATGAGAGCCATTATTTAAATATTTGAGGCCTTTAAGTATGTTCAACATATCATCAAATAAAACATGCTTTTCCAATGTTTACGATTTTATGTTCTAGTTAATGGTTATTTATATACTGTGCATCTTTGGTGTCATAAACAAAATCATATGCATAATTAAAATGGGAGCAGAGTGAATGAAAGAAAAAGTACTAGTGAATTCTAGTTTCTTATGAATTGACTGGTCACCTTTTAGATTAAATTTCATATTTTTCACAAAGACTTTCTCATCTTCTTACCTATGCCGCAGTCTGGCTGGGCACAATTCAGGAGCCACTTGTCAAAAGAAACGAACTTTATTTTTAGAACCACACACGCCAAACAAAACCGCTCCTCAGGAAAAACCCTCAGAACCCAACTGCCACCAACCTCTTCCCACAAGCCTCTCAACCTCCCCCACTCTTCCTGCTCTTGAGGCCAATTGGCTGGTCGTGTGGGCAGAGCCAAAAAAAGTCCCCCAATGAGCAGCTCCGTAATCTGAAAGGGCCGGGGAAACAGCCCAATGAGCATCACCACAGAGGAGCCAATCAGCTAGAAGTTGTTGGTGCTGCTGTGAGCCAATCATCAGCTGGCAGTCCAAAAGCTTGCTGGGGCCCCTTTGGCTATGGCTCTCAACATATCTATCTTTTTTTTTTTCCAGAAAAACTGCTCTCTCCCTGTACTTTCACACTATTTGGTTATATTCTTCCTAAAGTTCTTTCTCACTGGTTTATGGTTGATTCTTCTTACCTGCTATTCTTGCAAGTGCTACTTACTAATGTATGATGTTGGTCTACTCACTTGAATTCTGTGAACCCTGAATTTTTAATCTGTGCAAAGGAGATAATATCTAGGTATATTTAAGCACCTAAGACCAAACCTGGCACATAGCTAGCACTTGAAAATATGGTGGTATTTGAAATTGAATCTCACCCACCCAGAAAAATAGGACAAAAAAAGAAGTTTTAGAAATTAGTAATATTTGTTAAAAAAAATTAAGTGAATATAAGAGAAAAATCAGTATAAATACAACCTATCAGCTTATAGAAATATAACAAAGAAACAAGAATCAAAACTAACAATCTTAAGTTTTTTCTGGACTCTTATCACTAAACAGAACTATTATATAAATAAATAATAATGATTTTATAAGAATTAGTTGCTTAATAAAGTGTGAGTTATAGGTCTCAAGTTCAAGATCCTTACCATATAATGAAAGCAATCACAACAACAATTACTAGCACTTACTGAGCATTTACCATACAGTGAGCACTCAACTTATTTGATCTTCATAACAATTCTGTGCATTAGAAAATGTTGTTGTTCCCATTGTACTGACAAGGAAACTGAAGCTTAAAGAATTTCAGTTACTTGTCTAGGATCATAGTGGTATATTTGACCTCTGAGGCTATGCCTTTAATTTCTATTCTAAGAGACAATAAAAGGCAATAAGGCAATAAAGGAAAATATCTGTCCTGAGAGCTCAGTACCAACATTCATGGGACTAAATGGTTTGATGATAAGTAGAGAAAACGTTGTTTTTCTTCCTATCTGTTGCAAATATAAGCTATGGGTATGGTATGTATGGTGCATTCCATCTGGAGAACTTACACGTTTAAATATGAAGAGGGCTGAAAAAAATATTTTGACCTCTCTGCATATGAATGTAAATAATCCCAATGAAATAGGATTATTAGGGGAAAATCAAACAGAACAAGACGAGAACATTAAAGATGAAGAGGATCAAAACTTGATCCAATAGAAAGACAAATGAAGAGTAAAAATACAGCAAAAGTGAAGAAATTCTGTTGTACTAAAAATATACAATAGGATGGAGCCTCCTCCCCCCAAAAATAAATATGATTTTCTAGAATTGTGACTCTACCCCAAGTTCATTAAAAGAATCTAAAGGCAAAACAATCAAAATCATATTCCATAGAAGAAAGAGCGTAGGAATGTGACAGGAAGAAGAAAAAAAGAAATATGCTGGCCTACTAGGTACATACATGAAAGACCTGGTTCCTTCTGAAGGAAAAAAGGGGATGGCTAGACCTTCCTTTGAGGGAAGAAAAAAATGCTGGAAAGAAATTGAATAGCCCTGTTAATTCAACGATACCATACACTGACTCTGGGAGGAAGAAATTTATCTTGGTGTTGGTAATTCCCTGAGATGGGGCTTAAAAACAGCCATAATAAACCAAAGAGAATTAGCAGTGCTCTTTCTCAAGCATATTCCCAGGACTGTCACTCAACCATACTGATTCCTGTAAGAAGACTGGGTAATATCTTTAGGGAATGATATCGTTGAAAGGAAGCTAAAACACTTCATAATATAGTGGATGTTTTTATTGATTGCTTCTGGGAGAAAGAGGAAGGTGTGGCCTATATTAGTGAATGAAATTTAAGTTCTAAACTATGGTTTTAAAAGCTAGAAGAAAAGACCCAGATTGAAGTTGGGAGCGTATCTTATTTTAAAAGTACTGTAAGATTGTGTTTGAGTAGAAGCTACTTAACATGAGTGTGAAGAAAAGAAATTAAAAACAGAAATAGACCTGTGGCAATGGAGGAAGGCAGTTCTAACATGAAAATACCAAATAATTTCTTCTCTACCATCACATCCTTCTAGAAAAGGCATTCCCCACTTTCTGCTGATATCAAGTGACACTTTCCTCTCCAGCTCCAAATGACTGGACAAAGAGTGGGCTTGGGACACAAAAGAAAATAAACCATAGGCCAAGCTAAGGCAACTGGATTTGGGAGAGAGCTTAAACAAAGTGTACCAAGACTGAATTTTGGGGTTTGGGCACTGGATCTGGAAGGTCATGTGCATCGGAGCTAAGATCCTAATTTTCTGCCATGTGCATGTACAAATAAAACATACTGGGACTGGGGTTGTGGCTCAGTGGTAGAGCACTCACCTAGCATGCCTGAGGCACTAGGTTTGATTCTCAGCACCACATAAAAAATAAAATAAATATATTGTGTCCATCTAAAACAAAAAAAAATTAATATTAAAAAAAGAAAATAGAACATACTGGATTGCAGAGGCTAGAGAATGGTGAAGATACACTGCAAGAAGCACAAGTTCACAGGGAGAGTGCTACCAATTCCCAACTGGCCAGATTCAGTTGAGTTCCTTATGGAGCCAGCAATTCTCTCTGATCAAAAACTCTACAATAAAATACCCCTATATTTTTTAATTAAACGTCTCAGATTTAGCTTCCACTGGCTTAAGTAGATTAATGCTTATCACAAGCAGAAGCTCCCTGTCTAAATCAAAAAACCAAGAATGACAGTGTGAGTGTGGTGCCAAGTCATTTTATTTGAAATAATAATTGAAACATAGCCATGAACAATCTTCATAGGCTCAGAATCTCAGGTATTTTACATACCAAAATGGAATATGGATTATAGAGAAAATAAAGTTGAGAATATGAGACAGGATGAAAAAATATGCTTTCACAGAAGCAGTAGGAAGAAATTGGTGGGATGGAATAAGAAAGAATAATGATGGGACTTCAAATATTCAAACATTTGTTTAGGGTCTCATTCATCTAAAAACATTCTTGATTGGTTTTGGCTTAATACACTGACAGGAAGTACTTGTAATGATTACAGGAATTTCAGCTCTGAACTTAAATCTTACAAACAAGGAGTGCATTTTGATTAAATAAAAAAAATAATGGTGCCCTATGAGAAAAAAGCACCTGGATGATCATCAGGGAAAGAAAAGCTGAATATAGAACAGGTTTAGAAGGTCTGAGATGAAGCTACTAAAGGAAATATGACTCAATGGCAGAAGACTCTTCAGAGTGAATGCAGCTCAAGAGGTTAAAATGAAATTCGGGTACTGATTTCATCATGAGAAAGAAAAGGAGAAAAGTTCCAGAAAAAGAATGTCAGTGCACAGCCTGATTTTTCACAGGCCCAATAACAACTCAAGTATATACAAGTTATGAGAGAAAAAGGTCAATAAACAGGGAAGAATAAAAGAATGGCACCAACATACACACATGAAGACTGTAACCTCATACTATTTGCAAAAAAAAATGTTAAACAAAAAAATGTTTTATACTTATTTTTTGATCAGAAACCAATTGTAATTTATGAATGCCAAAAAAAATTTTGTCTCATTTCTTTCTTCTCGGTGAAGGTAAATGATACTCACACTAAGAAGTTAGAAAAAGCCATCAGAGCAAATCAAATCAAGATCAAGACAGTTCCCTATGATGAGGTTCTACTTCCAATTTCAATAAATGATATGGAAAAAAACTACCGAAAGAACAATGATCTTTGAAGAAATGCAGAAGACAGGGCTGGGGATGTATCTCAGTGATAGAGTGCTTGCCTAACTTGCATATGACCTTGGGTTCAATTTGTAGTACCGAAATAAATAAATAAATAAATAAATAAATAAAGCAAGCAGAAGACAGACAAATACTTAATTTTTATAACTGAATGGAAGATATGATCTCATATATAATCCCTAGCATAAATTCAAGTAAATCTTTAAAGGACTAGATTATAAGTAATTAGAAGGCAATCAACTAGACATTCTGTAGGTTTGGGTATGAACCAGATTGTCTATGAATCAGGCATTCTGAATACCTCATTTCCACTTCTGACAAGACTTTCAAGACTGGTGGATTATAGAATTATTGTAAATACAGTACCTTTGGGCAGCAACATATCCTTATGATCAATATGATAACATTGAGTGATCAAAAGTACAGTTCAATGAATTTATGCACTACTCAAATGGTGGTAATAACAAATCTGGGCCAATTTGAAATGGATTTCTTGGTTTCATGTCAAAGAGCTCAAGCATTTTTCCCAATTGAATTAATTAAACACACTCTACCAGGCAGTGTAATAAGTATAAGGAAGAATCAATACAACAGATGCCCTTACAGAACTTACCATTGAACCTGTTCTTAAACCTCTTCCAAAAATATGTTTAGATGAATGCTATAGTCTGGATCATAAGTGTCCCCCAAATGTCCATGTGTTAAAGGCTAGAGTGGAGCCAGGTGCAGTGGCACACACCTATAATCTCAGTGGCTAGGGAGATTGAGGCAGGAGGATCACGAGTTCAAAGCCAGTCTCAGCAACAGCAAGGTGCTAATCAATTCAGTGAGACCCTGTTTCTAAATAAAATACAAAAAATATGGCTGGGGATGTGGCTCAGTGGTTGAGTATCCCTGAATTCAGTCTTAAGTACAAAAAAAAAAAACAGCTAGATTTACACCACTGAATGAGTATAGAACCTTTAAAAGATAGAGACTAGTAAGAGGTCTTCAGGTTATTTAGGAAATGCCCTTGTAGTGGATCATGGTATCCCAATCCTTTCTTCCTTCTCTCTCTTTTGATTCTCAACCATGGGGTGAACAATTTTATCCTACTACCTACTGCCACTATGATATGCTGCCTCATCACAGGCACAAAAGCAACAACGTCAATAATTGTAGATTAAAATTTCCAAAATGTGAGTCAGAATAAAGCTTTTATCTTTTTAAGTTGATTATCTCGGGAATTTTTTATAGTGACAGAAAGCTGACTAACACAATGATTTGGGTGAGGATTTGAAAATATGTTTATTAAATTTGTGTTTGACAAACAAATAAGAAGAATAGCAGATCAAGGAGTTTATACAATTGGCTTCCCAAGGGATCTTGAAAAGTTTGTGTAATGGGTTAAATCAAATAACCCTAAATATAATAAGGGTAGATGTAAGAGTCTTTCTCAAATCAAAACAAAACACAATGATCATACATAGGTACAGGTTGAAGAGAAATGTAGTTTAGCAACAGACAAGATAGAAAATGATCCAAAGCTTTTGGCAGAAGATGCAACATGACTAAATAATGTGATTGGCTGAAAACAGAAAGAAGGAGCTAATACAAGCTTGAGTTAAATGAAAAGAATAAATATTAGAAAGAATGAGGAAAAAGCCTACTCTATGTTACTGGTCTTTATCTGACCTTCATTTCTCAAGAAAGCTTTTCTGGTTATAGTATTCTTAGTTAGCTATTACCTTCTTTCAGACTTTTGAATATGTCACCTCATTCCCTCCTGGTCTATTAATTTTCTACTGAAAAATGTAAAGTTAGTCTAATGGGAGTTTTCTTAAATGTTATTTGGCTGTGTTTTTCTTTTGGAATTTTCTCTTGTCTTGAGCTTTTGACAGTTTGACTATAATACCAAAGAGAGAGCCCTTTTTGATCAAGTCTACCTGAGATCCTTTGAGCCTCCCAAACCCAAATGTCCATATTTCCTAAGATTTGGGAAGTTTTTAGCTATTATTTCACTGAAGATATTTTGTATGTGTTTTCCCTTTTTTTCTCTTTCTGAGAAAAGATATAAATCAGGTATTTGTTCATTTGATGATGTCCAATAATGTCTCAGACAGAGACTTTCTTCATTTTTAAATGTTTTTTTCTTTTTTCTTTCATCTGGGTTATTTCAACAAATGTGTCTTCAAGTTCAGAAGTTCTTTCTTCTGTTTGACCTAGCTTGTTATTGAGGGTCTCAAATATATTTTTTATTTGGCTTATGAACTTTAGCTCCAAGAGTTCAATTTGTATTTTTATGATCTCTATCCCTTTCCTGAATTTCTGATTCATCCCATGGATTGTTTTCCTAATTTCACTGAATTTTCAAATCTGATCCTCTTGTATCTCAATGAGTTTCTTTAGGATCCCTTTTGAATTCTTTTTTAGGCATTTCTTCAGGGTCTGTTGCTGGATAGTCACTGTGTTACTTTGGAAGAATCATGTTACTTTGTTTTTTCATAATTCTCATGTTCCTACATTGATATTTGAACATCTGGCAGATTTGTTGTCTCTATTAATTTTATAGGGTACCTTTAAATAAAAAGGTACCCTATAAAATTAATAGATTAAATTAATAAAAAAAGGTATTATCTTGAATATGTCTTAGAGTATGCTCTGTTGGCTTTGGGCATGTACTGTACTCTCCATGTAGCTTCTTTTACTGTAATCAATGGCTTTGGACATGGTGTGTGTCCAACTGGGTACAGAAAGCCTCCAGTCACTGTAGGTTGTGTGGGAGTGGGGATACTCCTGTAGACCAGGTGGGGGTAATGTACACAGCAGTATGGGTGGGGTACCCACTGTGTGGCCACTCCTTTGGGCACTTGTAGATGCCATACTGTGTGCACACATGTCAACAAGAGTGTATTTGCCAGTTTAATGGTCTGTACAGGAGATGAGCCACCTAGGCCCCCAGGAAGATGTGCTCACACAGTAGGGGTGGGACATGCTTAGTTTTGACATCAAAATGGCATTAGCCAACAGCTCCTCCTCTGGAGCACTACAATGGTACACTTCACAAGGTCTCCCACAACAGGGATCAGGACGTACAAAGGCTGCAGGATTCCCCAACCAGCAAAAATTTCAGGTGTCTATGTGTCAATGGAGGCTGTTGAGGGCTTCCTATTTACCTTTTATCCATCCTGCAAGGACTTCCCCATGTTCAAACTCATCCAGACAAGGGTCAGCATGGTGGTCAAAAAAAGGCATTTCATTGCCTTTTGTTCCTGATCATTCAGAATCTACATGTTCCACAGTTTCTCTATTTAATCTGCACTGCATCCTAACACTCTCCCTTAATATTCTAGCCAAGTTGTAGCTGCTTATTGTGTTTTTGATCTTTCCTTGTAGGGAAGAAGCATATCCAGTACCTCTAGTTGGTCATCTTGCAAGAAGTTCAATATTATCTTCATGAGGAGAACATGGATTGTTAAGTCTTATTCGTAGTTGAACCCAGTTCCTGTGTACTGCCTCCAATAATTAGGG
This sequence comes from Urocitellus parryii, assembly GCF_045843805.1. Lineage (NCBI taxonomy): Eukaryota > Metazoa > Chordata > Mammalia > Rodentia > Sciuridae > Urocitellus > Urocitellus parryii. Next base: position 64,557,741 of record NC_135541.1, read on the forward strand.
ATTCAGCTGTTATTGTTTGAATAAATGAATATAAAACATGGCAAAAACTGCCTAAATAAATGTATGGGTGCAGAGCCAAATCTCATTGGGTGAGTATGGTATAGGAAATTCATGCATAGAGTGAAGTTGATCAGAAAGTCCTTTTCACTCCCCAAATTCTATAACTAAATACTAAATTGTGGCACTAGTAATTTGGAAATGGCTAATTAATGAAGACTGGAACAGTCAAGAAACTTCCAAGGAGGATGTAGAGATTTAGGGCTCCTCAAGGGTAGATGGAATTTAAAAATCTGTAACAGAAGGGAGGATGTTCGAGGAGAAAAATAATAGCATGAGCAGAATCTCAAAAGCAGACCTGTGCAGTATAGAGGAAGAGACAACAATCAGGAGCTAGCTGGACTAAAGGTGAGAATGTGCTTTGGAAAATTGAAAAGAATGACTCTGGCCAGGTAGAGTGGGGCCATAATGCAAGATGAGAACTTCAAGCCAAACAAGAATTCAACTCAGTGGGCAAATCCTGAGTATTTTCAAGGTGATAAATGAACATGTGATAAAGGCAACGATTTAAGGAAATTCATCTCTCTCTGAGCCCGGTAATTGATTTGAATTAAATCATGTTCCTTCAGTTCTAAAATAGTTCATTCTTCCCTATTTTATTCCACTTTAGGAAGCTCTTACAATAATTGTGATGTGAGATGATGAGGTCCTGGCCTGAAATAGTAACGAGTGAAACAAAAAAGAAAAGATCGATCTGAGACATTTTTCCAGCAAAACAAAACCTGCCCAGATTTCATGTCTAAATTAATAATTCTATAGTTATTTCCATAATGGGAACTCGAGATGTACTAGGTACTCAATAAATATTAGCTCATGTTAGTTAACATTGGCAAAATAGCTGGAAGCCTTTGCATAAGAGTGGCAGTGGATCTGCACATGCTGCCTCACAAAGATTCCTTTGTCTTCAGAGCCCCATGGATAGCTGGCTGATTCCTGTCAGGTGGAAAAGATGTCCTCTGTTGTAAACAGACAGCCTCTGTGATCTCTTGACTAGACCTTATTAGAATCAAGATCCACATAAACTAGTTGTTCTAACCTGACATAAGCAGAGCAGGCCTGTGTGAAGTAGCACCATAAAGAGATTTGAATGATTTCTTATCCATCTTGCCAGCATTTATATGAATATAGTCTTTCCAATTAATCACTTTAAAAACAAATGTAGTCAAGTGGAGTTCTTTCCAATTAATCACTTTAAAAGCCCATATCTTAGTCTTATTCTTGCCACTCTTTCTGACACTTCTCTTAGAAAAGGCTTTCAGCAGTCACACACCAGCCAAACAACAAAAATGTCTCATCACCCAGTAGGCGGTAGCCCATGACATGTAATTCTGCCAAATTCTGTTTAAAACATTAACACAACTCCTTGCTGTAGGCAGATGGTTAGAGACCAAGGTCTGGGTTATCCCTGAGCCCACTTCATTCCTCCTTGTTAAGTGGCTTCTGTTGGCTTCTCTTTGCCCATGCCCCGTTTAGTTCTAATACTGCTTGATATTTTTGTTGTTTCTCCATATTTTTTGCAAAGCTTTTGGAAGGAAAATATTAGTGTTATTTGAACTAATTAATTATACCACCCTATAAGAGCCAATTTGATTTGGGAGAGAGCCTAGTATAGTAAAAGCTCTGGAATCGCACAGCCTTGGTACAAAACCTGGCTCTGTCAACCTTGAGCAATTACCAGCTGTGTGACCTTGAACAAATTACTTAACCTCTCCAAGTTAGCTTCTAAACTGGAAAACAAGAATGTTAATAATAGGAATAAGATAATTATGTAAAGCAGTTCTATGCCTAGCAATTAACAACTTTCCTTTATTTTCCATTTTAAACTACCAGAAAGACAATCAATATTAACTCTATTAATTAATCATATTAATTCAGAGGTTGAGGGAAAGCAAATGCTCTATCTGTTCCACAGTCTAACTACTCAATTCCTTGAAGAAATCATTCTAACAGTAAATAGAGTAAAGGAGTTGCCAAGGCTGTTTAAATTGTTCCTTTTCTCCATGGTGATAGTGTTTTCTCAATAACAGATAAATAAATAAAAACAAATCACTTTTTACTTTATCTCACACTTGAGGAATCAAGAGGAAATGAATGGAAGACATATTTCCCAGAGAAGATTAAGCCACACACAAACCTAACAATTGCATCCGTGATTCAAATGCCTTCAGTATAAACGTTCCTGATACAGCAATAACAAGCAGACTAAAGGGCACTGTGGCAATTATTTGCAGAGCAAACAGGCATGAGGCCACGAGAGCAGGTTTCTGAAGGCTTAAATTCCAGTTCTGCCACTTTCCAGCTACACTACCTCAGATGATTTACTTAAACCCTCAAAGTCTTGATCTCTTTATGTGTAAAATGGAGAAATTTAAGAAAAATAATACATGTAAGGTTTTGATGCAAGTTAAGCAGGCAATGTATATCGAATCCCTACCTTCATAGGCAGTGTAAACTGAATGAAATTGCATGTTTTGATCAGGGTTTCTAGACTACACCTGTCCGAAGCGTACGTGGTATTTGAGTACAAAGGAGGACTTTGTATCTGGATATTAGGCAGGCAGGCAGGTGTTCAACAAATATCTGATCATTTGTTTTGGCTTTAATAGAAGTTCTTTGTGTACCCAAAACCTAGTCTAGGATCTTCTTCATAACTTTTGTAGCTAGGGAAGCCCCCAGTTTGCTTGTTCTCCAGCATCCTCATCTAATCCCAAGATCCTATCTCTTTCATTCACCACTGTTTTTCTTAATTTCCTGTAGAATCAGGAGGTTTTCATGGTTTGGCAGGAGAGGTCTGTGCAGAAGGAAATCTGTTGGATAATTTGGACTATGTTAAGCTTCCACTAGGTTCAATTGTCACTGTGTAAGATATTTAAAACAGAATTAAAGGAAGAGTAGTTATACAAATGACTGTCTTAATAAACTGATATCAATATTGTATATCTACAACCTTCTGAAAAGAGGATCTGTATCCTTTTTTTTTTTCTTGTTTGGGTGAGAAAATTGTAATCATTTTTGGAGGCAACTGATTCCTGAAGGATGTAGGGAGCTGCTGACTTTGGAGGCAGTAATGTTCTACCAAATGACTAGTATGTGTTGGTCATTACAGAGAGAAATGCAGACAAATGGAAATTCCACCCCATTGGTGGAATATGGTGGGAAATAGATAAATTAATTTTGTAAAGCTCTCTCAAATTACGTTTTTCCTATTTTAATACTCTTATAAGTATTTTGAAATTGTTAAATATTTTTATTTATTTATTAAAAATAAATACATGTTCATTGGGTAATATTATAATATGCAGCTAAGCCAAAGAAAGACAATTCAAAGTGATTCATAAAAGCAGATCAGTGGTTGGGGCTGAAAATTAGGGCAGGTGAAATTGATTTTTAAAGGCATTTAAAAAAAATTTTTTTGAGAAACACACAAATGTTTAATGTGTTGATTTTGATGGTGGCTACAAATATGTACACATTGTTGAAATTCATTGAAATTTATTTTTAAATGGGTTTATTTTATTGTATGGAAATTACACCTCTATGAAGTCAACTAATTACTTTTAAAAATACTTCCATTGTCATCCAAACAAAATTACTATTAATGCATTTGCATGTATTTTTTCAAATATTTCCATATACATCTTTATATACATATATTAGTGCATTTGTACAGAAAATGGTATCATTTTTGTTTAGTTGTGTTTTTTTGTTTGTCTGTTTGTTTTTTTAATGTGGTGCTGGGGATCAAACCCAGTGGCTCACACGTGCTAGGCAAGCGCTCTAACACTAAGCCACAAACCCAGCCTTGGTATCATTTTGTATTAAATGCAACAGATTTTTGTCTATTTCAGTTTTTTCTCTCACCTAAAAGTCGATTTTACTACCGAACCAACTGCCCCCAGAAAGCTTGTTTCATAAAACCCAAGTGGGAAAATTGCTTTTGGAGAAAAACGGGAAGCTATTTTGACTTTTACAGCCTCTGAGATCTCATTATTGACAATTTAACAACCATTACATACTTAATAGGCAGGTCTTGCTATATAAACATCATATTGCAATCTTTGCCATGGGTAATTTAATGGCAACTGATTGCTGAGAGACTTGTTGGCAGCTCCTACTGATACCCTTGGCTACGTCACATCTGCCTCCAAAGCTGTGATTTCATCTGCATTTTTCTACCTGATACACAATCCTCTGCACCTGGACCTTCGCCCGACACTTTGAAGGAGTAGGGGCAACAGAACACTCTGACCACTTCTTCCAGCCTTATTTTGGGGGATTTATCATTTTAGATTTCTAAGATCCAGCCTCCTCTTACCTATTTAAGGCCTCACTCATAAGGAAGGAGCCAGAAGACATAAAGTCAAGATCAGCCCCGGCGTTTACAATGGATGGCAGCCTAAAGGCTGGATGCAAGGGAAGCAGCATCGTCACATCTGACCCTTAAATCTACTCCTGTGGGTAGGTATGCATGTGCGTGCCGGTGGCTGTTCAGCCAAGAAAGGTAATATGTCCTCCTGAGGGAATTAGACAAAGATTCTAACGATGGTAGCTTGTTCTTAGAGAGCAGGAAAAGAAGCTATAAAAAGCCAGCCAGTTTTGCTAGGGATAGAATAAATGGGGGCCCCAACGTCAGAAAAATAAAAGCAAAACACTGTATTTTATGACTCATTTATTGCAGTGCCCAGTAGCTCAGGACCATCTGAAGACCAAGTTTTAATCAGAGCCCTGGATGACTCAGGTCTACACGCCTCCACCTCTGTGAGGAGGAGGTGTGCCTGCTGACCAAGGACAGGATGATCCGAGCTTTAGAGATTGCCAGTTTTGTCCCTAGATCCAAGAAGTCAGACTTGCAGCTTGTGGGACAAGCTGGGGGGTCGAGGAACCAGGAAGACCTGAGTTCCCCTGAGTTAGGGTTCTGCAAAAAAGGACCTGAGTGGCTGAGCAAGCTGCCCCTGTGTCTGTGTCTGCACCTTGGGGACATCTGGAGACACTCTGGGCCTCTCACCAGGCATGTGTATACAAAGTGAAGGTGACACATAAGAAGCAGGAAGTCAAGGCACACTGACAACAGAAGAGCAATAACAAATGACAGGGTGAAAAAAACAGAAGAATTCTAAAAGCGTAGCTGTCTGGAGCCATTTAGCATTAGCCTACAGCCCTGTGGTCCTCAGACGCCCCTAAGGCCATGGCTAGATTATACCATTGAAAATGATTGATGTCCAAAGTGAGTCATCAAGAAAAGGTCAGACTGTGTTCAGAACATTTTGTTTAAGAAGGCAAAGTACTATGTAAAACATTTTGGAAAAATCATTTTCCAAAGTAAAAATTTTAAATTGGCATTAAATTTAGGTTACATTATGTTGGCTGTTCATGGTACTCTCACTTAAAATATTAGACATAGTCCATATTGCAATATTAAAAATCCCATTCAGCAAGAATAGCTTTTATTTACATAATCTTTCTGAAATATATATATTCATATTATATGTTTCTGAGATATATATATATTCATATTATATGTTTCTGAGATATATATATATATATTCATATTATATGTTCGTATTATATGTTCACATACACACTTACATGCACGCAGCATATGTATTTTGTAATCAAATGCCATCACTCGTTAAGCTAGATGCCATAACTTCTTACCCCTTCTAGGACCTGATACCACTATTTTTCTCCACCCACATATTCATTCACTTGGTCTCTACTAGTTCTTTCTTTTAGGCATGTAAACATGTTAAAATAAACAACAACAACAACAACAACAACAAACCTGCCTGGTTCCTACATCTCCTCCCCCATGCCCCAACATTGACTTATGCTTCTCCTTCCATTAACAATCAGATATTTAGGAAAAGCTCTCAATCTTGTGGCCACTTCCCAACAAATCTCTTGCTAATTTTCAACGTTTTTTTAAAAAAACCTTTAATTGTATGTCTTGCACATTTGACTAAGTCCCTTGTTTTTCTTTCTTCTATCTGAACCCTAAATATTAATCATTCTCAGGGTTCTGTTCTTGAAATATTCTCCCTGGAAGATCGTATCCATTATTGCTTCAATGGTACCACATGTATATTTCTGAGAAGTTCTCACTTAGGTGAGTATGCACACACAAACATGTGAGTTTGTCAAACCGTACTGTGAACATCTCCACCTGGGTGGAACTGAGTCATAGCCATGCCTGCTTTCTGACCATCAGACCTGCCCATCTTTAGGAGGAACCACTGGGAGCCACTCATCCAATAACCTAGCTCTATAGATACAAAGATGCTTCCCTTTTCTTCATTCACTCATCCAAACAAACACTCTTGATTCTGCCTCCTTAATACCTCTCAAATATTCCTTCTTCAGTCTACCTTCTACTTTGGGTCCAGAAATGCCTTTAATCTCTACCTTTACACATTAGTTCTCCTGGATTCCTGAACTTTTAGCCTCTGTTCCTTGGTTCCTTTTTGGTATTTTGAATTTGGTGACCCAGCTCTTCTAATTTTCCCCACCACCACTGTCCTGGAACTCTAGAGGATTTACCATCACACACAACCCAGGCCATGAAGCCCTGATCCTGATGTACTGTCCAAAGACCATTTTTTCTTTAATAAATTTAATGCTTAATTATATATAAAATACCTTCAAGAAAGATTGTGGGCCATACTCAGCTTTCATTTAATTCTTACAATACCCTTACACAGGAGTTATAATAATAATGGAGAATGATAAAGACAGTTTTACTATGTACTGAGTACTTACTATGTGCTAAGTACTTTATATATATTAACTATTTTAATATCTATGGTGAAGCAGAGAGGTAAATATTTCTCTCCATACTCCCATGAAAAAAAAATCAAGGCTAGGTAAGTTTATTTTATTTCATTTTTTGGTACCAGGAATTGAACTCAGGGGCACTTAACCACTGAGCCACATCCCTAGCCCTATTTTGTATTTTGAGTTACTTAGCACCTCGCCATTGCTGAGGCTGTCTTTGAACTCGTGATCCTCCTGTCTCAGCCTCCCCAGCTGCTGGGTTTGCAGGTGTGCACCACGGCGCCCAGCCCTGGGAAAGGTTTTAAATGCTCAAATCTGGTAAATGGAAGTGTTGGGTTTCTTACGGAAGTGTATATAGTTCCCAGTCCAGAATATTTTTCAATAGATTTCAGTTTTGTCTGGTATGGTGTTGGTTTCTTGATAGATTTAATTAAACTACCTGGAATTCTCCAACTTATATTCTTTCCTAAGTACTACATAAATATAAACTATAATTATGAATGAGCCATCCCAAAATGATACAAAAAACAGGAGGGTAAGGGACTTGGTTGCCTCTTTTTAATGGAGACTGCCTCGTCTTATTTGGATGACATTTCATTTCCTGGTCTCGGATATGAATCATAATAAAAATGATAAATGATTACTCAGAATTAGGAATGTGTCTATGGCCATAGAGAAAGTAAACCTGAAGCTCACAGGAATTAAACTTATTACTTTGACTTCATCGGCACCTCACTCTGTACGTCTAAGTTAACTAGCTACAGATCAAATAGATCAAATTGGACTTTATAATGGAAGACTCTATTGGTAAAAGCAAAAGCTATTCTGTTTGTCTTCTCTAAAATTCATTACTTTAAGAAAATATAAACACTAATGTCATATGTTAATTAATTTGTTATCATTTGGAAAGAGAGAGAGAGATTAACTGAAAAAAATCAGCCATTTTAGAAGTTAAGGGAATGAATTATTTTTTGGTGCCAAACTAGATTTCCCCTTATTCATTTCTTTCTCTTAAAATGCTTCTTAAATATTTTTATGCTATGCTTCCATTCAGAGTACAAATGAAATAAGGGAAAAGCAAACTGGCAGAGCATTTAAACAAGCATATTATTAGATAAGGATGGGTGTGTACTATAAGATACAGTTATAGCATCATCTCTGATTCTTTCCTTATAAAAATGTGTTTGGGAAATAAGTAACATAAGCTTCTCCTCACCAAATAAGTATTTGAGGAAATTTAAAAATTTCCAAAAAGTATTGGATTCTTCACTATTTTTTCCCACATTTTTATTAGTACATTATAATTACACATAATTGTGGAATCTATTGTTACATGTTAATTCATGCAATGTATAGCGATGTAATTCAGCCATTACCATTCCCCACTATTTCCTCTTTCCTTACCATCCTCCCTCCCCTTTTCCCTTTCCTCTACTGATCTCCCTTCAATTTACATGAGATCCGCCCAACTTTCTTTCCCTTTTTTACTCTGTAGCTTTCACATATGAGAGAAAACATAGGACCCTTGGTCTTCTGAGTTTGGCTTATTTTGCTTAATATGATGTTCTTCAGTTCCCTCCATTTTCCTGAAAATGAGATAATTTCATTCTCCTTTATGGCTTAATAAAACTCTATTGTGTATACACATCACTTTTTTTATCCATTCACCCACTCATGGACACCTAGACTGGTTCCATAATTTGTTTATTTGGATTCTTTATTATTTCTGACTATGAGCTATTATTTTTCTCAGTGAGTGAACAGAATAATCATTATAAACAGGATGATACTTTGGAGAGAATTGTCATCATTTGTATACCTCCTGTATGTGTATTGATTTATTTTATTTATATATACACATTTCTTAAATAGACACAAATATATCTACTTAGCTGTGCACACATATGTATGTACATATACACATACAGGGTATGTATGCACTGTACATGCCTTACTATAGAGATATTTTTTAATCTCAAGGTGTTTTTAAATTCATTTTTATCATCTCCTCTTCACAAAAACACGTGATGCTTATAAGAAAATAAATGATGGTGCAAAGAGTTAAGTTAAATGTTTGTTCAAGATCAGAGTAGAATCCAGATGAGACCTTAGTCTCCTTATTCTTCCTTTACACAGTGCTACCACCAGGATTTGATAGGCTTCATTCCAGCTGAGTCTGAGAAGGACACCATGTCCTCATTTAGATCTCCTTGAATCAATTCACTCAAACAAAAGGTCGTTTCAGACAAATTCAGGTTGACTGATTTCTCTCACTATATTGACCAGTCTAAGTTAAATGAGCAAATTAGTCTCTTTGTTTCAATGTCCGGTAGATACTAAATACTGACCAGGTATGGGAACCCTAGCTCTGTGACCTATTTCAAACCCTACACCCTGGATTAAGCACCTCTCTCTCTAATTAGAAAGTGACTGAGCCAAAGACCCCTTCCTAAGCAAACACTTTTCAATTACAAAGGCGAAAAAAAGCTATTTTTAAAAATCGCAACCACCAGGGAGCAAGTGTATCGATTGTATCATTATTTTTTCCTCCTGGTTGCTAGGATGTGGTCTATATTAAAAGACACTGTTGCCTTGGTGAAAATCTTTCCAGAGAAAAGTAATAGTGCTCCCCCTGCTGACCGAAAAGCTCCTTTTTTTCCCCTTTTGTTTTGCTTTGTATCAACAAAACAAAAACAAATAGGCAATCAGATGTCTTTAGTAAACAACTTTGGACTTTACCTGCAAAAATAGATTCAAAGAACACTAGAAATTTATATAGATGACACCAGAAATTTCCTTTCCTGCTCCTTGTGTTAAGACATAAGCAGATTTTCACCCGTGCCAGTTCTCTCACTGCTTGGAACTATTTATTTATTCACTCTCTTTCAGCTCAGAGTGAACTTAGCGGTTAAGACCTTTTTTCACCTCACAAATTTTACTGCTTTGGGTACCATTTTAATTTTTTAAAAGACCAAGAGTTGGAAAGTGCTTATAATATTAAGTGATGAATTGGGCTAATCACTAGTTACTCATGTTAAAAGAGAGAAAACCCCATGGAGGTCTTGGCTTCTTTCCCCAAGGGAATTAATATATGCATATAGTATTAAAGCTGAGAGGTGGTAGAGGTGGCCTGGTTAGATTGAGGAGGCACAAGAGAGTGTCCCTGACTGTGAGGTGCTGCAACCTATCCAGGTAGCTATTGCCAGAGGAAGGAGAGTTCAGAACAGTGTTATAGATGTAAAAACCATCAACCTAAATGTTAGAGCTGGAGTCATGGCTATGTTGTTATGCTCAAATTCGGGACCCCCAAAGACCACCAGAGACCCAAGATCAATGTAAACAGCAAAGGTGTTTATTGCGAGCTAGCTCGGTCCTCCGCGAGCGCACGCGCACACACACAGCAACTGGTGACGCTGAGAGGCCCCGAGCCCAGGGTTTGCAGCAGTTTTATACATTTTTTGGAGAGGGCAGGGACTTCACATACATCATAGCATCCTTTAGCAAATCATCACACACCGGGGGGAAATCAAATAACTCTAAAACATGATTAGCACATTCACTGGCGGGAACAAGTTGGGTAGGGGTGATTGGTCAGTACAAAAGGGGTATTCGTTTGAACTGATTGGTTTGAGCCAAGAGGGGTGTACGTGCTGAACTCCATGGTTTCCCAACTTGTTATCAACCACCATAAACCACTGGCATCCCAGGTATTTCCCTGTCTCATGCTGATTGGTGGCTGCTAGGGGGCTGCTATGGATCCCCACCTAGCCTGACTGAGTCAGGGACACCCGGGGCGCAGCAGATCTCTCCTGTTATTTGTCGATAAACAACTCAGCAGGGTGGGAATGTGCTTAGGAGTGCTCTGTGGGTCTTTCCAAGGACTAAGGTCATGTCCCTTCCTTGGACAGGCTTTGCTCTGAGATAGAAGCTGGTTTTTCAATGTGAAGATCATCTAAAAAATATATAGAAAATGAAAAGGCTAAACATGGAAACTTGGGAACAATGCCAATATTTTTATTTTTTTTTTATTGTTGGTTGTTCAAAACATTACATGGTTCTTGATATATCATATTTCACACTTTGATTCAAGTGGGTTAATAGGCATAAAAGGAACCGCTATTGGAAACTGAGACAGAATGCTCAGAGATTTTGGAAGAAAATGAAGAGAATCATCAGAAGACAAAGAAGAAGTCAAGAGTGTCAAATACCAAAGAAAAGTCAAGAAGCATAAAAACAGAAAGCATTTGATTTGTTATGTAGGGGGTTCCTAGTGACCCCAAGAGAATTTTGGTCTAGTATTGAGGGTAAAAGTCCAACTTTAGTGGTATTTCAAATGGTAAATGAGAAAGTAAAATTAATAAGGATAAATAACACGATCAAGAAATTTCACAGTGACATAAAAGAGAGACACTGGGTGGCACTCAGAGGGGCGATGAGGGCAGAAGAAATTTTCCGAAGATCAACTGACTTAAACATCTTTGAAGGCTAATGAGGAAGAGCCAATGAATAGGAACTACGAGAGGAGATATAATTGGTCCAGCCAAGTTCAGAAGAAGTTGGAAGGGAGGAAACGACCAAGAGCACAGGTAAAATCTTAGGACAGCTGGAAAAGCACGCACAAATGAGTATAAGATGGGGCAGTGATTTTCAAAGGTCAACACTGAGGACAGGTCAAGGAGATTGATGGAGGTTTCATGCTATAAGAAGAAAGAAAAATCAAGCCAACTAAAAAGTTTTGAAAGCCTCTCAAGGGAGTATTATTGAGGAGATAGTAAGACTGGAAATACAATGCAGAAGATAAGCAGTGGCCCTGGAGGGTGGTTTTCTCCTGCAGCAACAGGTAAACAGAAGGCATGAGAAGAAGAAGAAAAAAAAAAAAGCAGATAGGTGAATTCAGAGATTGTGGTGGCCATGGAAATGGGTGATAAAGAAATGTTCTAGTGGGATTATAACAGTGAATGGTGGTGGTGTGCAGGAGGCTCCTGACAGGAAACGAGTTGACACAGAGAAAGGAGGGGTGGAGGGTTTAAGGTCAGAAGCTGGATTCTAGACAGGATTGGGGGAATTCAGTGTGTCTGGAATGGAACAATTCTTGGACTACAGTTTGCTGAATGTTCAGGATGCTTTCTCTGAAGCAGGGTAAAGCTAAAAGCCTGATCCAAACCCCTCCCAGAATTTGTGAGGATGAACCTAATGATGAGATTAGAATTCTTTATAAGGATGGGAATCCGTACTAGGCTCCCATTTTTATTTTTATTTTTTCCACATTTTTATTAGTGCATTATAGTTGTACCTAATGATGGGATTTGGGGTTACATGTTTGTACAGTGTGCATACAATATAGCAATATAATTTGGTGAACATCACTCCCCAGCACTTCCCCCCTTCCCTCCCCACCTCCCAATAGAGACATTGGGACATGTCTTAGTACACTCTGGAAGGATCACTCTGTTGCAATGTAGGCTGTCGCCTGCTAGGGAGACAAGAATGGAAATTGGAAGCTGTTGGAAAACCAGCTGAAGGGAACCAGAGAACAGGTGCATGGCCCAGGGTGGGAACAGAGGAGGTGGTGAGGAGAGGATAGATTCAGGGATTCAGGGCACATATCAAAGGCAGTAGGCTCTACTAGGTACCTGGCACTCTGGGGGAGTGATTTACACATGGTATCTCACCTGATTCTCATTTACTTGGTGCCACCCTGTGAGAAATTAGTATTACTCCCATTTTACAGAATATGAAATTAAAGCTCAGAGAGATTAATTTATAGTCATATAAGAGATTTATAGTCATAATTATATGACTATAATTCTATGAAGTAGCCACCCTAAAGGTCCCTCAACTACTGATAACGGTGGCATGTAAGCACACCCCTGGCTGAAGCTCCATACTGTGTACTTCAGTGTTGTGACCACAACTAACAATGCCAAGCACATTTTAGGAGCTCAGAAAAATTGCCAAGGATGAAAGGAGAAAAAGAAGGAAAAGAAAGTATAAGCTATTGACCAAGAAACAAAGAAGAAGGAAGGAAGGAAGGAAAGAGGGAAAGAGGAGAAGGAAAGACCTGGAAAGCCGACATGCTTTCCTCTGTACCCTACTATCTCCCTAGCGGGTGTGGTCTAATTAGATGACAAAATCTAATTTCCAGCTGTCAAATATAAAGGAGCCCTCCAACTTTTCCTTTCTTCTTCCCCTCTATTCCACACTGTTTTATTTTTAAATCAGAGCCTAAGCTAAATTGTGTCCTACATCAAGCCTTCCCAGTTATCTTCTATCTGCCCTAAATTGTCACGTGGGACAGGTAAATAAAAGAATCTGTTCTTTTCTAACATGCTCCTTTCCAAAAACTATCATAACTCCCATCTTCATGCCAATCCTCCTTCCACTGGCATTAAAGTAAGTAAAATGAGTTTAGGTTCCTCTGAGGACAGAGACAATTGCTATGAAAGGAAATTCAGCTGGATTTTGTTGGTCGAAAGCTGAAGTGAGAATGAGAACTGTGTTGTGCCTTTGCAAACTCACAGGGAAGTGCTTTCTCACCACAGTCATTGGAAAGGAGAACATTTTCACAAGGGTCTATTTTTGCTAAATATTTTTAAGAGTGTCATGTTGCAATAAGAGAAAACTTAACACTTGTGTCTAGGCCCCTGGAATATTTTTCCAGGACCATTGTCAATCAAACCTAGCCTCATGACACTCACTGCTGCTAAACCTGTGAGTGCAAGGGGACTGGCTCCCTGGCAAGTAGATCTGGTAGTTAATAGTCTCAAGTTCATGAGAACAGAGTTCAGACCTCTAAGGGAAAGGAGGAAGTACAAAGTGAAACTCTTTGACAATCTTTATCTAGCAAGTCAGGCAGTTTTTAGAGGACTTTTGTGGAGTAAGACTTCTATGGTGTCTCTGGGCCATCTGGGAACACAGGGGTGACAAGTTGGAGAGCCTTGGGGGGACCCTTTGGCCCTCCAACTTACATAGTTCTATTCTTACTTGTTTTATAAACAGTGTTTCCAGATAAGATTTCTTTTAAGCAAAATTCATACTGATTAAAATGGGTAAGCTCCAAGTTTCTTTCTGATTCTAAAAATATGCTATGAGTATAATTCTATGAAGTAACTTCCCTAAAGGTGGTTGCTAAATTTGCTTTGGTTCAAGGAGACCCATAAAGATCTGTTCAAAAATTCTATCCTATATGATTCTAGATGGAGGATGAAAGGAAGAAAAGCGGCTGGGGGAAAGCCCAGAGTGCTCTGGGAAGGAAAGTGCCCATGAAATAATTCTGAAGGGACCACAAGGAGCTCAGGAGGCAGTGTAGAGTCGCTGGGGGCCTGCAAGAGAAAAGCATCTTGAACAAGGGTGTGGAGCACTTAGGAAAATTCCACAGTAGCTAAAACTGGCCCAAAAGCCAGCTTAGGGAAAAAGCTTAAATTATTTCTGGTATCCAAGGAGACATAATTAAGGGGACACTGGTGATAATCCTTCCTAGAACTGATGGAAATATTCCACAAGGTCTTGAAAACTGGGTTTGTGTCAAACAAGCCTTGGCTAATCGCAGGGAATCAGCATCTCTAATCAAACAGTATAAAAATAAATGTTAAAGAACAAATGGGAGGGCTGGGGATGTGGCTCAAGCGGTAGCGCGCTCGCCTGGCATGCGCCTGGCATGCGTGCGGCCCGGGTTCGATCCTCAGCACCACATACAAACAAAGATGTTGTGTCCGCCGAGAACTAAAAAATAAATATTAAAAAATTCTCTCTCTCTCTCTCTCTCCTCTCTCACTCTCTCTTTAAAAAAAAAAAAAAGAACAAATGGGAAGGATAAGTGAAAATAGATCCTTGTTTCTTCTATACTTAAAATGAAAAGAAGACAGTGATATTCAAATCAATGGTCCAAATGGAAAGGTGGCATTCTATATTTACAATATTTTATACAGCTAGGACTCATTTTATGTTTATAAATAATAATTCCTAAGGACTGAGATGAAATTGTAATTAGTAGAAAGACATACTGAAGATAATTCATGCATTCACTAACTCTTTCTTTTGATCCTTGACTATTTCTGCCTTCCCATAGCAGCTTGCTCATAATAGGTTTTCAACAAATTTATGTTTAATAAACAAATAATGAAGCACTTTTTTGAGTATTATGCCATGGGCTCACTGAAGGCTGTTCTTCAGGAAAGTATGGGATGGATTCTCCAGAGCTCCCATCAGTGTTAAAGGAACATTCTCAACACTACTGTAGCCTTTAATAATCAAATCAATGATTTCTTTGTGGAAGGGTTCTGTAAGGGATCTCTGCACATCCAAAACCATGCTAAGCCCCTTACTAGCAGTGTACATAGCAATCACAGTGTGCTCTCACAAGTAGCTTCTGAAATAATAATGTTTTTCAAGCATTAATTACAAAAATAAGTTCAATACAATAGTAATGCAGTGCATTTAATGTCATTTTAGTAAAATACAAACAGAGAGACTTTGCTGTAAAGCAGGGCTGAGTGTGAAAGCTATGTTTCTCTACATAAAAGAAAGCAAGTTTTTATAATATACAAAGAGCTCTTCCTAGTTGAAATCTCATGAA
Source organism: Urocitellus parryii (assembly GCF_045843805.1). Classification (NCBI taxonomy): domain Eukaryota; kingdom Metazoa; phylum Chordata; class Mammalia; order Rodentia; family Sciuridae; genus Urocitellus; species Urocitellus parryii. The sequence goes on from NC_135541.1 coordinate 64,573,144, forward strand.
CCTATATTAACACAGTGAGGGAGGGCTGTTCTCTTACAGCACAAGCCATTCCTAAATACCCCAAATTTCTTTCTGTGTAGGTTCCAATTTTGTAAGATGGGATATCTCTTCCAACACAAAATATTAATTAAAATCTTATCTGCATTTCTATTTCCAAATCTGATGTGTGTGTGTGTGTGTGTGTGTGTGTGTGTGTGAGAGAGAGAGAGAGAGAGAGAGAGAGAGAGAGAGAGAGAGAGAGAGAGAGATCCTGGGAGAGAGAGAGAGAGAGAGAGAGAGAGAGAGAGAGATCCTGGGAATTGAACCCAGGGCCTTGTACATGTGAGGTAAGCACTCTACCAACTGAGCTCTATCCCCAGCCCTTGATCATTTGTTTTTTACATAGAAAAACCTTTTTGACTACCTTTAGAGCCAACTGTTTAATGTTCTAAAAATTATTCCCTGCTTGTGTTCAACTTTTTTACTACATGGGAACTCATTATCAATTACAAGTCTTGATCATGACAAATACCCCTGCATATTAGTAACAAATTCTCAGCTCATGAGGGCATGTATATTACAGAGTAAATGATGGAGTGACTACAAAATTGAATTTTAGCCTTCTAGCTTACCTCTTCCATTCTATTCTTACCACTAAAACTATTTAAAAAAAAAAAAAAGAATGTTTCGTTCCTCTGCTCAAATCTACATAGTACTAAAATACCAAATCCCTACAAAATCACTAAGATTCTGTCTGGCCTCATCCTCTGTGATTCTGCTCCATGATGACCTTGCTGTTGCTCTAATAAACCAGGCACCCATTTCCTGGCCAACTTCTTTTGGCCAGGATCTTTGCACTTGCTATTACCTGTACCTGGAACATTCTTCCTCGGTTTACCCTGGAGCTTTGCTTTCTCTGCCCCTTCACCACTTCAGTGAAATATTTTACTTCCTCCATAAGGTCCTTCTGTCTTGTCTGGCATTGTGCTGTTTGTTTCCACTCGGAATATTCCCTATCCTCTTTCCCTGTTTCAGTTTTTCTCCTTAGCATTTCTCACCATCTAACCTTATCTATATGTTATTTTAGTTTCTTTCTTTTCTATCCCCCCACGAAGAGAATAAGATCCATGAGGGCAGAAATGTCTCTGTTTTGTTTCCTGTGGTGCTTATCTTCAATCCTTAAAAGAGTTTGTGGCACCTAACACTTGCACATAACTATTGGTTGAATGAATTAAATGAAGACAAATAGTACCAGTTTACTAAATCAAGAATAAACAGGAAGAAGGCAAAAAAAAAATTCATTGAGCTTTACTACTTTGAACCAACTGCTTTTGATAAAATTAGAACAGCTGTATAAATAGAATCTTTTGATTAGTGGAATTTTTTCACCTATCCAGAGCGCTCTATCTTCCATCCCACGGAAACTTTCAAGGACGATATATTAAGTAACAAAAGCAGTGCTTTAATTTTCATCCATTTTCTTGTTCCTTTCCACCAATTTAAAGGCATATGAGAGAGATAAGGAGTATAAGCAAAAAAAAAAAAAAAAAAAGAAAACATAGATAATGTCTAGTTGGGAAAATAGTCCCTGGCGGGGGCAGGGCTGGGAAAGACAGTGAGAAATGATAAATAGATGAATGGAAATTATCAAATTATCAAAAAAAATTTCTTCAACAAGGTAACCTAACTGGTTTGGGTTGTTGAAACCATTATATTCCGATGAATATGTATATACAGATCCATTAACTAGAATATAATTTTCATTACACAAGGAGGCAGTATAGAGCAGAAAAACTAAAGATTCTACTTTCTTAGCTAAGTCAGATATGAGTCACTTTATACACCCAAAATCACTACATAAAGAAACAGCATAATTTTCATATATGACTACTGGTCCATCTTCCCCAATACTATTATTCCTGGGGCAAAAGATGGCAATTGGAGAAACACAATCTCCAGTCCCCATGCATTTATAAGCCCACTGGAAGGTGTTCTGTTTGAATATTCACTGAGAATATTTCAGGTCAGGATTTATTCTTCCTTGGGAATTTCCTTAAGATTTTCTTTCAAGAAAGCTTAAGTAAAGGTAAGTGTAAGCATACAAAAAGCAGCTGGTTTCCTATCACCATTTAAATTCTACTACTTTTGAAATGTTAAACTTATTTCAGCAGGGATTCAAGTCTTCATTTCATTTAAATGGAGTCTGCAGATGCCCAGAACTTCACAGCAGTGCCCATAGTGAGGACAGAGGATTTCCTTTCTCCTACTCTATCAATATCTTATTAACTCTCAGAGATAAGGGCACTGAAGAGGTATGCCGGGGAGATTAGAGTCTCAGCTCCACAAAGTCACAAATCAACTGGAGTAATGAGTTTTGCTTACAAAACCAACTTTCAATTATTGCCCATGTGGATTACTACTGGATAGATTTCCCACTCGAAATGTTAATACTAGGCTGGCTTTGTCTTGCTATCAACATTCTCTCAAACCCACTCTACTCCCAGGGGGCGGGTGCTCCTGAATGTAAAGACATTTTAAACGCCACATGCATAAAACAAATCATAATTAGAAGGGCGAGTCTGCTCTAAGCCAATCATGCAAGGCACCCGAGGCCAAACAATCTATTGGTTCAAAGCTCAGAGTTTTGAATAATTAACACCATAGTCCTACTTCCTGTGATACCAAAAACTGATTATAAATAGAATTGTACTGTTTTTGAAGACAAATGATTTTTTTAGACATATTCCTAAAGCCTAACCAAGGAGACCAAGTGAATCAATGCCCTGCATTTTCACAAGTTAATTCAGTCAAAACTTGGGATAGATAGAGCCCTGCCTGGATTCCCAGAAGTAAATCCAAGGAGCATTCTTCTTGTTGTTATATGTCACTTTCTTTTCAGTTGTGCCTTGCTAAAGAAAAAAAATCATTCAATGATGCTTGTTAGTATCCTCAGGACAGTATATGGATCATACAAGAGGATCTTGCAGAGGGGGAGAGAGAATCCAACTCCAAATATAGCATGGGCAAGTGGAATATAATGCCATGGAGTAAGGAGGGGATCAGTGGATGGAAAATTACCAAGGGAAGACATCAGTGTTTAGGTGAATGCTGGCTAAACTAACCTAATAGGATTTTTTTTTTTTTCAGTACTGAGTGAACCCAGTGGTGTTATTATCACTGAGATATACTCCCAGCCATTTTCTTTTTAATCTTATTTTTATTTTGATATAGGGTCTCACCAAGTTGCAAAGGCTGGCCTCAAACTTGCAATTTCTCCTGCCTCAGCATTAAGGGTAGCTAAAATTACAGGCATGCACCACCTCACCCAGCTCTAATATAATTCTCACTATTAAGGTGATCAAATAGAAGGAGGATGGTGGAAAATGAGGAACTTGACAAAATACCAACTATGGTCAGATATTGAAGATGGGGAGTTCTTGCTAACCTGACTTAGCAGGCTCTTTGCTCCTACTGGATTTTATAATTACACAGATGGACCTAAGCAGAATATTCAGAAGTCTGGCTAAAATTCAGCCATGCAAAGAATCTTTGTCACTTTCTATGCCAAATTAGTGCTGACATGTGATTCAATTTAATGAGAAATAGATTCTAGGAAACTTTACAGATATCAGAATTACTGGAACATGCTCTCCTATTAAAAAACAGTATCTTTTTTAAAAAATTGAAAACTCAAGATACTACAAAAGCCATGGAAACCAATTATAATAATTTTCTCTATTATCTATGAATAAGATGCCTTAACCATGTGCTCTTAACTAATAACAGACCAGAAAACAAGGGCTTACAATTAGACCTGCTATTTTTGTTTCAACATGTAAGTTTCTATAAGTCAAAGGAATGAGCCATTGAACTACCTAGTAACTATTATGTGAGTCTAGGTTGGGTACCACAGCTTTTGTTAGAGAATATTACTGCTCTCTGTTCCATTGTCAGTGATTGTATACCTAACCATAACAGCAACATTATGGTCCTGTTGCATGCCAGATATTTGCCAGAAGTGTAATTTTTTATACTGTGCTGCCAAACTCATGTTAACAGATCACTGACCAGAAATAATATTTAATAAGAGTTTCCCCCAACATATGCTGTCCATTTACTTCTCTAGGTCAGTGATTTTTGTAAAACACTTTGAAAAGACAGGTATCTCTTCAAGATAAATCCTAGTTAGAATTCTACTATTTAATTAGATAAAGCAAGACTGTTCTGGTTCAAGTGGAACTGGAGGTTCAGAGCCCCTTTTGCATTCACCTTGGTACCCCAGAGACATCTCTGTCCAGCCCTGAGCTCTGCAGGAAGTGGTTTAAATCCATTGCTCGAGACATTCTTAATTTTATTGCTGTGTTAAGCCAAACAACCAGAGATACACGTTTGAAGAGTGATTTGTGCCCTTGTAGAATTAATTCTCTGACAGAACTAAATCAAATTTACTTAAATTGAATTAAGTTCCCTTATTTTAAAATGAAATTAAACTTGCTGAAGAAGTAACCCAAGGACATGTACTACCTAGAATCATATTAGTGTATTTGCCAAAAATGTGGATTTTTGGAGGTAGCTCACCCAGGCTTCAAATCCAAGCTTTGCCATTTATTATTCAAGTTACTTTACCTCTTTGTGCTTTGCTTCCTCATTTGTAAATGAGGGCAAGTACCTACACCAGAGACCACTATGAGGAATAAATTAATTCCAACTATATAAAGCAATTGGAAGAATGCTGTTTATGATTTACAAAGACCCATGAAGAATTCTTTTCTTTAGCCCTCAGTATCAAGAAAATCTGTCTTGTCCTTGAAAACTGTATTAGTTTTATTATGAAAACATTGTGACTACTGCTTTTTCCACATTATTTTGTTGGTATGTTATAGTTGTACATGATGGTGGAATCTGTTGTTACATATTTGTACATGCACACAACATAACAATATAATTTGGAGTGACTACTTCTTAATTGTGGTGAAATATAAGGATGTGTCTCTGCTTCTCCTTCCAGGGCCCATGGGAAATACAACTAGCCAGATCAGCAAACAAGGGCTTCTTCTTCAATTCTTCTCACTGAAACCAAATAAAGCCTCAGAATTTTTGGCAATAGAACTCTCTAGGTTGCTACCACTAATAAATCAAAGCTGACATATAAGTAAAACCCATTACTCTCCCTGGACAAAAAGGACTCTTTCCACCAAACCACCCAGCATTCCAGGTGGAAGAAACAGCAAGTCCAAAGAAATAATTGCAGAAAAATAACAAGCATATTTTGACCAAGCATATCTATAAAACAGCAAAAAAAAAGAATCTAGTGTAGGTTTTTATTCATTTATCAAACACTAATATTGATTTATTGTATATGCCAGGCACTACTCTAAATGCTTCAAAATACTAGCTATTAATATTTAATTATATGAACCTCATAATAACCCTTTGAGGTAGATAATATCATCTCTATCCTACAGATAGGAAAACTAAGGCAAAGAGAAGTTAAGCAACTTCTCAAGATCACACAGCTAGCAAATGACAACCCCTAGCAGTCAAGCTGTAGAGACAGACTCTTGACAATGCTGACTGATTGTTCTCGTTGGAGTTGAAGAAGTGTCAAAACCAAGCTATAGGGGGATTCACCTTTTAGCAGGAAGTAGGATGGACTAGGAGAAGAAATAATTATGATTTTGTGTTGAACTCATATATGCTAGGAACTCTACTGAGTATTTTGCATGTGTTGTTTCATTTAATTCTCACAACTCTTTGGTGCCAATACAATTGTTATTTTCATGTTACACATGAGGTAACTCAGAGTCAGAGAGATTAAGCAGTAATGCACCAATAGTAAGTGGCAGAGCTTTGACTCAAACCCAGCTCTGCCTAAGCCCAAAACTGCTTACAAAACATGACTTTATGTGACACAGGTGAAAATCTCAGACTTATGGCAAAGGAGGAATCCATGTTTCAATGTATCAAAGACGAGGGAGCACTCAAAGATGACTGAAGTTTGAGTTTAAGTAACTTGGGGAGTAGTGACACTGTTCAAAGAAACAGGGAACTCACCAGGCCTCCAGGAGGAAGATGAGTTCATATCTAGACAACGCTCAGTCCTAAACAGGGAAGCTGTGCAAGGAGCCCAGAGCTACATTAGTGTATGTCACCTGACAATCAGGTTCCCCAAAAGCCACGTGGAATGCCTACTGGAATTCCTGGTTCTTGCTTGCTTAAACAGACATTTTTGACCTCCTTTACTATTTGAACAAGCAGCATGATTTTAGAAGTGTAGTCAGAGGGAAAAGTTAAAGAAAGTTGTTCGTTTCCTAAAGAAGTGAGAAGCTGTTTTCTCCAGGCTTTTCTGGTCTATGTCTAAGGCTAAAGAAACCAACATGTCTCTACATGACAGCCACCGACATTTGGCCACAAGATGTATATTGGGACTATCATAATAACTAAGGCCACCTTAGCAGAAAAAAAGAGTTCCACATTTTTGTGGAAACTTCTGCTTCCTCGGCACCCATCACCACCATCAAAAGGTAATAAAAGGATTTGTTTTTCTGATAGAAAAAAAGAACACATGATTGATAGTAAAATATCAGGTGTCTTCCATTTATAGTGATATGACTTAGGTAAGTCCCTTGAATTTTTTTTTGCTCACTTAATTCCCTCTTCTATAAACCAAGTGGGTTTTCCAGATTCTATTTAACTCAGTCTTAACTACCATTTATTGAACTGATGCTAGGGTTCTTTCAATACTTTATTTTCCATTATTCAAAAAGGAAGAAGGAAGTACCAAAATCTTGTACCTAAATGGAACACTAGAGCTGAAAGCAGTGTTTATTTTATGAAATTTCCTTTGTTTATAAACCAAGAAAATGAGACACAGAGTCTTGACTCATTCTGGATAAAAAAACTGGTTACCAACAAAGTCCAATATAGACCCGAGTCCTGATTCTCAATCTTACAATTCCCCACTACACAAGAGTGTCTCTTCTTAATGGCTAGTTTGGAAATGTTTGCCTTGAATGAACTCAGAAGGAGTTATAAGAGAAAAAATACAAAGCCTAGCTGACCTGAGAGAGAGATTTATGTGTTGAATTTAAGTTTTTATAATATGAAATCATGTCATACTTCAACTGCAACATAAAAGTATTAGACTGAGTTATGTGCTTTTTATAGCACATTACTTAATGGCTAAAGCCTCAGACACAGCTTCTGGTCTCACTGTCACGAACACCTCGTAGCCTCTAAAGAGTCATTCTGAAGTTGAGACTCCTGCGACTACACCAAGATGTCAATGGTGCCCTCCCCATCTAGGGAGAGCACTCAGCCAAGTCTGAATTTGGGATCCACTCTGAAGAAGAAAAGCAGAAAAAAAGATGTTCTGAGCTAGGTAGACAGAAGGTGGGTGATAAAAAGTACCAGCTAAGACTCCCATCAACATCTCAGATCCCCGTCTTTTACTCCCCATCTTTGTACTGCTGGCCTTCGAAGATGCAAAAATAGATGAATAGCAAATACAAAATCAAAAATGGAAGTTCCAATAAGAGTCTGCTTGGCACTGCCCACAGTCTGGACAGAAGTACAATCTCCAGACTAACCTGTGGGGTTGAATATGACTACCAGTACCTAGGGGCTCATTATAGATGGGCACTAGTGAGCACAGAAGAAAATAATAAATAGATCTAATGCATTGCTTTTATAGATCACTCTTTTTACTTTCTTTAAAAAAAAAGTAAAACTGAAAAAGATTAAATGAACCACAAACCTCCTTTGAGGCAAAAACAATCTGGAACATAAAAGAGCTTCTTACCTTTGAATACAAATGAAGATATTTCCTCCAATGCTTGGGTGCTGCAAGTCTTCCTAGGGGACTTTTCTAAACAATGGGCTTTATTATATTTACAATTCCATATTCAGTATACATACCTCTTATTTTAAAATGAATTTTTTATTAAACCACAGTAACATTTATTCATTCATTCAGTCAGTCAGTCATCAACAAATATTTATTGGGTGTCACCTCTTGTCGCAGGCTCGGTTTTGAGTGCTAGGGTTATAGCAGTGAATAGAATAGACAAAAATAATCTATTAATTCAGTTTACCTTTTGATCAAAGTCTCTCCCTCTTTATTTTCAAAGTGCTGACTTTAATAAATGTGTGAATAAATAGTAAATAATATTCAATATAACCTGTGGGAAATTATATTATAAAAATGAATGTAAGTCATATAAAACAAAACCAAAATGTATATGTTAGTCATTAAATCTTGAATTTCACCTCCTTTCTCTTCCAAGTCCCCTTTTCAAGTATTTCTCCCAAGACACAAAGTGTAAAATAACGAAAGAGAAAGAGACCCTTCCAAAGAGAAAAGAAAGAATAGTCTGCTAACAATCACCCTCATTCCATGAAGTCCTGCTTGTACAGAACTCATTTTTCTATGCCAAGCATCAAAATATTTAAAGGCCCAATGAAGTGGCATCTCAAAAACCAACACCAAAATAATTAACAACCTGGCTGAAAACTTACTTTAAGGAGGTATAAGGATGACCCTCTAGAGCCTGGCTTTGGGGGTGCCATGTTGGTTTAAGTTCACTGGGCCCCAGAAGAATACTGCTGACCTCTAATCATGGCAACTTCATCTTCATAGTGTCCTGGGTGTTGCAGACTGTAGAGGGGTGGGTCAGGCAAACCCAGGTGTTTCGTAATCCAGTCAGGTACAGAGCATGTTCTTTGCCTCTGGGAAGTAAAGTTACGAGGGGAAGAGCTTATGAGGAAAATCCCAACGACAGCATCAAGGAATGGCAGCAAATATGGAAACATAAACATCAAAGCCTAGGTAATTATGAAAGCAAGTCTCCAAAGAAGGAAAGGCCATCATTGGATGAAGCCACCTTTCATGCTTCTCTTCTAAGCCAGATTTATTATCCCTAAGAAAGGGATTTATTATTGTATCCAAAAGGAGGAAAAGAAGGAAGGGAGTGATGGATGGACAGACAGACCAGGAAGCACAGCATTTTCTAGCATAAAGGATGCTGCCCTCATCTCATTGTAAACTCCTCTCAGGAGGAAAACCTGTAATAAGAGGAACTACCTAGGCTTTCTTGGCCATCGCCCTTGACAAACTACCATTTCTAGTACTATCAGCTACATTCTTAGACAAATACGTTTTCATTTATTAGCTAAGGATATACGGGTAAAAAGAACTAATAGGAAAATAAAATATAAATAGGAACAAGATTAAAAAGCAGTTCTAGGGTGTGTTCAGAATGCAAGTGACCTCCATTCTGAGGATTGTAGGAAGAAGCGAACTCAAACCTTGATTCCCATCACCAATCATCCTGTCAGGCAGTCCCTTGGAGGAGGGATAACTTCACCACATAGCCATAATAGAGCAGCAAGAAGCAGCTCTCTGTTTAATTAGAGGAACCCTAGTAACAAGGAGCAATTTCTCTAAGACATATATCAAAAGGATATAATCAAAAACATTGTGGCTTTTGTGACATGGCCTCTAAGACAACATAGGCAGCTAAAACATCTTGGACCAGAAAAACTTGGGGAAGGAGTGGAGCAGAGTGGGCAGTAGGAGGGCAGCAGGCATATGTGATATTTTGGCAGACACAACATCTTTGTTTGTATGTGGTGCTGAGGATCGAACCCAGGCCGCACGCATGCCAGGCGAGCATGCTATAGCCTGAGCCACATCTCCAGCCCATTTTTAATACTTTTTGTGAACTAAATCTAATCCTTCAATTTTGAATACTTTGAAAATATTTTAAGGGCATCAATTCCTCCTTCATATTTGAGTTTTCAGACTTTAGCTTCCTTAACTGGCTCCCCCCCGCCTTTTAGTGCCTTTTTTTTTCTTTCTTTTCATCTCACTCTTCTGTGTATTGTTTCTGTAGAAAAGAAAGAAATGGTGTAAGATGGGAGAATGAGAAGGAACCACTTTGTTGATTACAAGAATGACCATTTCATCTCCTTTAAGCCTTGGTTCTATCAGAATCTTCTTAACCTGGTGAAAATCACTGTAGAATATGGCAAGGCTGGAGACTTAAGAAGAAAACCTCACCATAAATTCTAGCCAAGATGCATGTTGAAGGACTCACAGTCATTTATTGCACAGTCCCTCCCCCCCCAAACATTCTACCATCTGGATTTGATATTACATAAAAGTATGCAGGTAGCTTTGCATGCCAGAAGTCAAGGTGGGGGTGAAAAATATGACTAATATGACTAAATGGTAATATCTGACTAGCAATCCAAACACCAGTGTTGCACACGGACAGGCTACATCCCAAACATTCTGACAGGAAGTGCAGCTTCTGTCAGTTCTTTCAGATAATTTGGGAAATGCATGAAAACTGTTCATCTTCAGACACAAGTGTAATCATTGCTAGCATTATAGTAACTAAAGAGTGCTATATACCTAGGAAAAGAACCCAACACATCTAGTGTTAGGTGGGTTGAGGTGGCTAAGGGAACAAAGCACCAGCCAATAACCCATCAGGTGCCAATAGACACGCAGTGATAACCATCTGTCAATCAGCAGGGTCTCCTGACTGATCCTGGAAGGACCTGGAGCTCAGTAAGATCCCCTACCATCCCCAGGAGGACAAGGGACTCTAAAAACCTCTCTTTTCTGTCCCAAGCCCTCTCTTCCTACCCTAAACCTGATAAAATTACAATCCCAATCTGGCTGAGCCTGGGTGCAAGCCCCCCACCAAGCCCACACACTCTATTGGACTGGAGGGTCTCGCTGGGGAGTGAATCTCAATAAAGCCTTGTTTGGTTAATCTACCTCCTTTTGATCACTGGTGCCTGACTTTACATCTAATAAAAATTTAGACTCTCCATCTGTTAGTAAAATTTAAAAAGGCATACAAACAGAAAACAGTTATAAAAATAATAAATGATAATTCAGGCACAATTATTTTATTATTAAAATACTGGAACTTTTTGAACCATTAACTTGTTTGCTTTTACTTCTTCGTGCCTAAACATTTTTCTATCTGCACCCTGCCTCCCAATTTAAGCACATAATTATGTGTATATGGCCTCTGAGTTGCTTTGGGGCAAGATGGAAAGCAGAAGAAGCCTACAAGTCTCTTTTTTTTTTTTAATCCCACCAAGGTCTTAGGAGGACATAGGTGTTTTGATGAAGGGTGTGAGTTTCTGTGCCAAACAGAAAAATTGTCTTGGCCTGATGTAAAGTAATTTAAAAAAACAAAAACAAAAAAACTTTCACAAATAGAGGTTCTTCCTCTTCTGGGCTGGTGGCTGAGGGAAGAAGAGAATGAGGAAAGCAAAGCAAACCTAAACTCATTTCTTGCCAGCACAAGATCCGGGGTGGAAAGGGCTGCATGCTGTGTCTAGGTAAGCAGAGGTACAACGAACTTTGCACAAAAATCCCCAGTTAATTTCATCAGGTAAAAGTAAGCAAATCATCCCCTCCAGGTGACATATAATTTAAGATTCTTAGTTTGAAAGCAAACTGCACCTGGTTTGAGCAGAATTTGTTACCTCAAGCAACAGTGGAATTTACTGGTAGGTTATGGGGATCAGAGGCAATCTGGGGACATCTAGCTTTAGAAGTGGGAGGGCAGAGGTAACTTTGATAATCTGGGTAACAGGAAGCACAAAACTGTCCCTTCAGGGTGCTAATACCAGTTGGATCAAGTCCAATCTTTTCCTATCCTTGAGTCACTCCTCACAAAATTAAACTTCAAGAACTGGGGGAGGAGTCTTGCTCAGATCTCTTGCCCAATATTCCTTCAGGCAAGGGGAGTAAGACTTGTTTGATAGTTGTAATAGACTACCAGCATGGGGTATAGGGTAATCCTCCAAAGGTAAAAATCAGATGTCATTACAAATGGGGCAGTGAGCCAGGGGAGTGGGTACTAGGCAAGCATAAAAAATCAATGGTCACTACGGATAGCCACTTGATATTAAAAAAATCTCATCTGCTTCATCACTTTGTTTTGTTGTTATTCTTTTTAGATATGTATGAAGCTTCATTACTTTTTAATACATTGCTCATATGTGATAATTAATCTAAAGAAGTTAAAGTTAAAATTGCCCAAACCCTAAATTCATTGTGTAATTTCCTTGCTCACAACTATTCATTGGTTCACCATTCCCTCCAATAAAGCTCCAAATTCCTTCATATTCTTCTAGTTTCTGCCTACTCATCCAGTTTTATTGTCAGTTCTATCCCCTCCCTCCCTTCCTTTGTTCCTTCATTCTTTCCTTCCACCTATGTCCTCATATTACAGGACTTGCAGTAACTTGAACACATTATCCTCTTCCATATTCATGAGTCTATACAAATACCACTACCTCTGCTTGGAATGACCTGCCCGACTCCTTGTCTGCCTGGAGAATTTACCCAATTCAAGCATCTCCTCTTTAAAGATGCTTCTCAGGTGTCTTCTTTTCCCATTCTCTATCACTTTCCTTCATCTCAGTAACCCCACTGTACATCTGGCACATGCCTCTATTTTTAAATTTACTTTATTGAGTTATGATTTTTTATGTATATGTTTATCTCCTCTATAGATCTGTGAGCTTTTGGAGGAAAGCTCTGAAAAACGAGTTATTAAATGAGTAAATAAACTTTACAATCAGAGACCAACATTCTCCAAAGGCCTGCTGTGCTTGGCATATGCAGTATTAGTAGGGACATGCAGACCATCAGTGGGGAGGGACAAAGGGTCTAGGTAGGACACAGGTGTACATTAGAATCACCAAATATTCACTCTCCTTAATCTCCATGTCCATTTGCAAGCATAATGTGCCATCTTTTTCTACTTTATTTGCTAATTTTTCTTTTGCAAATTTTTATTTATCTTCTTTTCAGTTCTAGAATGATGAAATTGATACTCCAAAATATTATCGTGTTTAATTACTGAGATGCTTAGTTTTGCATGATGAATCATTTTATAGCATAGCCCCTAAGAAGTAATCTCAGGAGCCAGGTTGCTTGGGTGTGGACCCTGGTTCTGGTGAGGTGACTCTGGGCAAAGTATTTAACCTCTCCCTGTCTCAGATACCTACTCTATAAAAACGAGGTTCATAATGGTACCCAAGCATGGGATTGTGGAGAGGATTAAATGAGTCATAGATGTAAAGCACATAGAACATTGTTTGGCATATAAAAAGTGCTAAATGTTAGCTGCTATTATTATTGCAATAAAATGTATTCCATACTATATTGCTACAATATTTTTGGTCATTACAATAATACAATAAATGAGAAGTATAATAACAGAATGAATGTAAACAAGAGTTTGTTTCCACCATAGTAGGATCCACAAACTTTGGTAAAGTAATTTTCAGGACATAAGAAACAATTCAACACCACTTCAACAGAGAATGATGCTTAAGGAAAGGTTACCTAATTGAAAGTGGTTTAGACCAAAAAACTTGCTGTTTAATTCTGGAGGAAGCCAACAGTGAAAAAAAATCTTAAACTTTGTGGAAAAAAAAATTTACCCCACCAACTTAGGGAATTAGAACTCATTGATGAATCCAGTTAATTCATGAATCAATATTTTATATTTTCAGTCAAACTTATTCTATGGGATCAGAGTTACCAAGTTTACTAGTCAGTCACATATCAGAAGCTTGTAACTCCAGTTAGAAGTTCAGAGACATCTCATATCTGAAATGCCCAAAATCAAAACCTGGGCTTCCCCTTCATCCAAATAACCTGGTACTCTTGACTTTGCCCTGTGGTACCATCCACCCATTGTCTAGTTGAGAAAAGCTGAATCAGTCTCCCATCCTCTCCTTCTCTCCTCTGCATTGTTTGTATCTATGTTTACATTATTTATAGACTAGAGGGTCATGAAGGAGTTCCTGGGAGCAGATAATTTGGCTCTTCTCCCTCAAGTCAAGTTCAGGAATCTGATCAAATTACTTGTAAAGACGAGAAATGCCCTCTTATGTGAGTGTCTCATGGCTGGGTCAGATTTCTATGTAGGGGGTGAACTACTGATCTGCTCTCTGCACTCATCTAACCAGGAGAAAAAAAAAATAACAGAACAAAAAGAAGTTATAGCAGTGGCAAGATGCTTAGATTTCAGAAGCCACCAGAGAATAAAGCCAAGCTCGGGGTGAATTGCTGGTCCCTAGCCAAGAGTGCTGCTCATCAAGTATGAGGACCCCTACCCTAGGAGCAAAGAAGACCTGAGAAGACATGGCCTCTCCTTCATGGCAGAACTGTGCAGAGGCACTTGCATGGCTTCCTGAAGAGTGCCTCATCAGATAGAGGCAGCATCGGGATGCCTATCAGAGCACAGCAATTACAATTGAGTAGGAGACATTTGTGATTTCTTCCCAGTTCTCAGGCCCCACAAGCCATGCAACACAGGAAATGTTATAAACGACAAGAGTGAACAGACCATCTGCTAAACCCGCTTCCAGGGATGTCTCTTAGTCCTTGAAAAAGTATGGGACAAGGAGGGCTTGGGGGGATCCAGAGGAGAGAGGTTCAAACTTGGTATAAAATTGGAAAAGACCAGACTGGACTTTTTAATAATGGAAAGTCATCTGAACACTGTATCTGCTGGAAATATTAAGGAATTTGAAAGGAAATTTTATCAGCACACTTGAAGGCACTGGTCAAAAAAATAAGTAGAATCTTTTCATGTTTATAACCCCACTGAATTTAATCCTTTTAATCTTCTCTATAATCACAATCAATTATAAAAATACTGCTCTAATTCTAAAACTTTTAGCTCTTGCCACACAGCAGCCACAGTGGCCTCTTTAAACACGCATCTGATCACATAATGCCCCTACTCACTCTCCTTAGTGACTTTAGCATTATTATACCTAGGATAAAGATCTCTAGTCTTACCACTGCCTCCAAAGCCCTCATACACTCTGCTCCCTTCTTTGCCCTCCATCTACACTGGTTTCTCAGGCCTCAGGCACACCAAGTTCAGTTTTCACATATTCTTTCCCATCTCCTACATACTCTTTCCCACTTCCAAGTCTGTTAGATTCTAGCTCATAATTCACTTCCTCAGGAAAGTCTTCCCCAAACTAGGCAGGTATCCCCTTGTTATACACTGTCAGGGCACAACACATGCCTTCATAAAACCCATTATGATAATTATATACATTTATGTGATCATTTGTTAAATGTCTGTCTTCTCCATTGGTCTTAAAGAAGATCCTGAGTGTTTTTACTTACCTTTGCATACCTAGTACTTAGGAATTCCTGGTACTTTGAATTCCTGGTACTGCCAGAAATGAGAAGACACCCAAGGAATATTAAATGAATAAGTGAATGAATAAATGAATGGATTTACATGTTTTTACCCAAAGTCATTGAGAAGATCTCCAAGTAAGGCAGTGCTGATCTCTTTTCCTCAGTAGGTAACAAATGAAGTAAGGCTTAGCTTGAATACTGGGCAGGACTGCCTTGGTTCTTGTCTTCTCTGGAAAACCTTCTGGTTATAATAATTAACTACTACTAATAGCAGTTATTTATGGAGAGCATACTGAGTGCTAGACAGATAGAGCTGAGAGTTGTTCCATGCATTGTTGATCTCACCTAATCACCACAACATCATCATGGGCTAGATGCTACTTTCTTATAGAAGAAGGAAACAGGTTCCTAGAGAAGTTAAGAGACCTGTTCAAGATTGCACAGCTAAATGAGATTAATTGAAAATGGAACCCAAATCTGGTGACTTGAAAACCTATGCTCTTAACCTTTATGATGCATTATGCTTATTAGTAAAACAATTCCCTGACTCCCGGAGTGCTCTTCTTTTCCAGTGTTATTTAATACCTGGATTAAGATAGAACCAAGATTTCATGTTCATATGTTTTGGTTCTAAATTAGATTTGAAGTTCTTGGCAGAGAGAAGGTTTGTTTTGTCTTCTGATTCCTTGGCTTCTTCACAAGGTCCATGTCTGGTTGTGAGTGCTCAAAAATATTTTTAGAATGATTGATTAAATGAGTACTGGGATAATCTTACTTGATAGTTTATATGGATGATATGTACTGTCTTCATTGAACTCCATTCCAGGTTTACTGAGATTTCCATTTTTTGAATGGAGATGTCTGTGAATCGATATCATGTGGGATATGATAATACAGTGTCTTAGGAAAACATTACACACTGTATCTCCTTATCTCGAGCACCAAACCTCATGAAATTTCTACATTAAATGTTAGTTTCACAACAAAGGAAGAACTAACTGTTCAAATGAGATATCAGGTAAAATATGGAATAGATGGTATCTTTTATCAGATATATAAGTATGTTACGGTATATCTTTATAGAAGATGAGAAGTTACAATTTTCTAGCAGTTCAAAAGGTAAACCTACTTTTATCAGCTCATATCTTAAGCCTCTCCATGAATTATTTAAATGTAAAATGTAGTTTAGTTTGAAAATTATCTTATTCCTGAGAAGAAAATCTGGAAGAAAAATCAGCAATTCTCCTGCTCTTACCAATAATTTTGTAATTATATTAACCAAATAATTTTCAATTTATTTCTTCACCTCTCAAAATCTTAAAGATAATTCTTTTCCACTTTTCTGTAGTTGGGAATGCCTGAGATAAGTCTCCCTCACTTAATTACAGAAATGGGAAATGATTATAAAATAGATAATTTTTTTCTTAAATTAATTTTACCAAAATTGCATCAGACTCTACCATATCTACAATAGAATACATGGGTTGAAACAGTTAAATGAAAAACAAATATTGCTGTTGCATTCACTGTTCCAAACTTCATACATCTGCCTCATTTGAAGGATCCAAATTACACTTCATCAAGTGCTTTGTTTCTGAAAATACACTGCAGAGTCAAGAAAAGAAAATGAGTTACACGCAGATGTATGGTGTTGTGTTCATCTGATAATTTACTCTAAGTAACATGGACCTCAGGACAAGCCACATGATTAGTTGAAAGAGCAATAAGCAATGGCATAAGAATTACAATTTGTAGTTTAAACTGGGTGCTGGTATTCATCTCTTTGCATTTCCATTTTCCCAGTGGGAAATGAATATGATTCCTGCCTTAAATATAATTTATAGGAATTTTAGAAGGACTGAGGATATATTAGAAACATTTTGAAAATCTCTAATGTTAGATATATCATAGTTCTTGGTATCTTTAAACAGTTTTGGCTTCAGTTCACATTGATAATACTAAAGAGAATCAGAAAGATAAATGGTTCTATTTCAGGCCTTTTTCAGAATTTCTCAAGACACAACAGACACAGCAGGATAATATTTTTGCTTCTTGATTACATTAAAAAAACGAAATACCCATCATTATGTACAACTATAATGCCCCAATAAAAACTGTGGGGGGAAAAAACCAAAATAAAGTAAAACAAACAGTATGAGAAAAGTAAAATGGTAACTTTGCGTTCAGCCCAAAATTTATTCTGTTAACTTCCCCATGAACTATTCACCTTCAGTCTTGAGTATATTTCATAGGATGATTTGAATTTTTGATATTCTGGTTTCCAGTGACAGATTCTGCATCTTGACAAGTTTTGATGAAGTCTATTCACTCTAGACAATTTATGCAAACCTAACTTGAATAGTTGATTTTGACTTTATCCCCTTGAGTTCCTAGAACTGCCCTGATTAAAATTTAAAATATAATTACAGGTAGCACATTGAGTCAGTCAGTTAGTCAGAGATCTGAGCTCCGTGAATGCCTGCTTCCTGCAGCACAAGGCATTAAGTGCTCTGGAGGAGGGCGGGGGTGGATGGGAACAGTCACCCATGGAATGATTTAAGGATTATTATTAAAACAATATATCACCAAGTGCAAAGTACTTGTGTAGAAACTCTATATATAAAAGTTCAAGGAATGGAGAGTAATTGTCTATCCTGTATATTTAGCAATTGTGTTTTGTGGCTGACAGTAGCTTTGTGGGTATCTCAACAAAACAAATTGAACTGTTGGTCTACCCACAAACAGGCACCCTGAGTTGATACACAGCAGCTCTTCAATTTCTTTTACCTGGCACTACCTCAAGGATTTTGCAAAGGGTCAGGGAGACATGTTTCTTAAAATAACTTTTAAATTCTTTTAAAATTGGGGGGAATAATTTTGGAATAAATTTACAAAAAATCACAAAAATAATGCAGCCAGCTCCTGTATACTCTCCCCAAGTTTTCATTAGCGTTAACATCTTACTTTGCCATAGTAAATTTTTCAGAACTCAGAACCAACCTTGGTACATTAGTAGTAAATAAACTTTAGACTCTATTCAAATTTCATCCATGTTCCACCGATGATTATTTTTCTGCTCTAGGATTCAATATGGGATACCGCATTGCATTTAGCAAGAAGAGACTTTCATGTCTTACTATTAAGATTAAAAAATCAGCAACTCGTAATCAGCCAGCTAATCAATGTTACATATTAATGTGAACAGTAATAATGAATTGGGTGTCCAAGAGTTACCTGGACACACCATAAGATAGTCAAGATTCTAACTAACTTTAAGGAAAAGTACACAAGATTTTGTAGCCATTCATAAACATTTTATTTACCTAAAGGTGCTGATTATATCATGTTTTACCATAATTACTAAACTTTTAAAACTATATATAGCTAATAACATCTTGCTATAATAATTCTTTTGGTGTTACCTAGTATAAACACCTAGACATGGGGAGAAGCTGATTTGCCAGTCAAGGAAGATAATCGTGGACACTAAAGAAACAGAGTCCTAATGATCTGCTGCTTCTAAGTGTCAGAAGAAAATAATAGATCAAGAGCTGTAGGTCTCTAATTTGGTTGTGCATCAGGATCACCTAAAATAGACTTCTGAGTTCCACCCCCAGAGCCTCTGGTTGAAAGAGATCCAGGCATCTGCACTTATATCAAGTTCCCCAGGTGATGTGGACTCTGCTGGTCTGGGGACTAGACTCTGAGAATCGCTGTTCTGGGTCTTCCCTAAGTTACCTCCATGAATGCTTTATTAGAAAATGAGAAAAGACTTTTTTTTTCTGACAGGTATAACCATTATCATTAGGATTCGTTTTGACATAATTATAAAAGCATGGAATATATTTTGCTCTGTTTCAGTTCCCAGTACTTTCTCTTTCCCTCTCTTCCTCCCTCTCCCTGTTCCCTTCCCTCTATTCTACTAATCTTTCTGCTATTTACTTATAGGATTGGGTTTTTTGTTTTTGTTTTTATTGCCTTGTGGATATACATGAAAGTAAGCTTCACTGTGGTATATTCATATATGTATGTAGGAAAGTTAAGTCGGATTCCACTGTTCAGCCCTTACCCCATCCATCCTCCCTTCTTCTCAATTCCCTTTTTTCACTGATCTTTCTTCTATTTTAATGGAATCCCTCCACTTTTCCTCCCCGACACACCTTATTTTGAAATAGCTTCTTCATATCAGAGAAAATGTTTGAATTTTGATTTTCTGGGTCTGATTTATTTCACTTAGCATGATGGCCTCCAGTTCCATCCATTTACTGGCAGATGCAATAATTTCAATCTTCTTTATGGCTGAATAATACCCCATTGTGTGTATATACCACATTTTCTTCAGTCATTCATCTGTTGCTGGGCACTTAGGCTGGTTCCATAAGTTGGCTCTTGTGAATTCCTGCAATAGTTTTTATTAGCCTCTCTTACTTTAGGGCAATGCTATCACTTTTTAAAAATTTTTATTTGTTCTTTTTAGTTATACATGACAGTAGAGTATGCTATCACTTTTTAAATGATAAAATGTTGTTTTTTAATCAATAAAATCACTATTATTTAAAATCACTCATAATATTTTTCAGATGAAACAAGTTCTCTGATGATTAAAAAATTAATTCAGTGTGAGATTTATAACACACATCTTCTTCCACCGTGCTTCTCCCACTTAAATGTATCTATAAACCACCTGGGGTCTTTCAGATGGTGTGGGAGTGAGCCTCAAAATTCTGTATTCTACTAAGTTTCCAGAAGTTGCTCCCTGACTTATACTTCAAGTAGTTTTACAGGCCTTTTGTAAGGTGTTGGCTAGGACAAGATATTTAGTATCCAATTGTGGGAGGCCGTCGCACTGAATGACTAGTATTTTCCTTTCCATGATTGGTAGAGGCTCTGTCCGTCACTTTTGTAGTGGCCCTAGATGCTGCCCCAATCCTCGAAGTAGCAGAATGTGTCTTCATGTGTAGGCGTGCCTTCCTGCAGCCCCTTTGTGATATTACCCCTTTGCTCTCTTTGGGATAGAAAGCTCCATGGAAATGCCCTTTGTGTGACTCCTTCTCTTGCTCTGCCTTTGGGATGTGGCTTTCCTAGATGTCAGTCAGCTTGCTGACAGCAGACATCACGAAGCTAGACTCAACCCTCTGAAACCTGACCTCTTGCCTCATTTGAATGGCTTCTCCTCAATAAAAGGATCAGCACGTGTTGGCTCTCTTTCTGTGGACCTTTAAGGTCAGAGGAGCCATCACAGGACCCCCCCACAAAAAGATATCTCTGTCTCTTGAGTGGTTATTTCTCGCAGCCCAGTTCCCCTGGAGGAACCCTGAGTGTTTTTGTCTGGAGGAATGCAGCATCCAATGATCCCTGAAAGACACTGGAACTTCCTAGCATGTTTCAGTCATGTGCACTATTTAGCACCACTGACTAAGGCAGAGTTTGGATATAGTGATCTTTAGAATAAAAAAAAAAAAAAAAGGATTACTTTATTTTTTTTTAAGTTGTAGATGGACACAATATCTTTATTTATTTATTTTTATGTGGTGCTGATTATTGAACCCAGTGCCTCACACATGCAAGACAGGCGTATCACTGAGCCACAACCCCAGCCTCAAGAAGGGATTACATTTAGGAAAACTAAATCAACAAAATCTTCCTGGAGTATACTGGAACATGGTGGAAACTTCTGAAACCTGATCATTTACTGAAAGATTCTTTGTCCTTAATCTCTACTCCTTCAGTCTCTAAGTAGTAGTGACATAGGAAAAATGGGGAAGATAAGAGTAATCCAATTCTACATTCTCCTCATATCACTACTGTTATGTTTATCTCATAAACACATTTTCAGTTCCTCAGAATGCTCTTCTGTCTCTTCATCTTTCTCTCTCTTAGAGAGGCCCTGCAGGTAGAAATTCCAGAAAAGCTACTGAATTTCATTTTTCTCCCTAAATGAAGCTTAACATTAAATGTTTTGTGAAGCCAAACCAACATTATTATATGAGACCTATCATCTCTATTAGAATGTTAAGGGTTAAAAGATAAAGAGATTTTTTAAAATCTATATTTCATTTGTTTGCAATAGGGGGAAAAGCTCCAGAAAAAAACTTTTTTAAATGTTTATTGATTGTCTGAAGGATAAAATCAGAGATTATAAATACACATTCTTTTGTACGGTGGATAGGAGAGAAGAAAATCCTTACTCAGAAGCAACATATGGTATAGACTTCAGCTCTCCCTTAGGATTTATCGTATGGTAGGAGTGAGTGTCTTGCATACACAGGACTGAGGAAGGTGGAAGTAACCATACAAAGAACCCCCTCAGATTGCCTTCAGAAGCAGACTTCCAGAACATATTAAGGCTTTATGATTACA
Source organism: Urocitellus parryii (assembly GCF_045843805.1). Lineage (NCBI taxonomy): Eukaryota > Metazoa > Chordata > Mammalia > Rodentia > Sciuridae > Urocitellus > Urocitellus parryii. Next base: position 64,594,691 of record NC_135541.1, read on the forward strand.
TTGCTCTTGTTCATTAATTAGTGGAGGCAATGCAAAGCAAGCCAATCTCCAGGTGTCTACCAATGAGAGAAGGCAACAGGGAAACAGCCTGAGCAATAGCACTGGAAAGTTTACAATCCACAAGAGGCCCTCACTGCTCAGGACTACTTCTTCCCCTAAGCCCCTTCCCTCCACAGCTTGGAGAGTACAACCCTCCTGACCCAGATCCAAGGAAGCCACCGCTCAAGCAAAAATTAAAATCTGGGAAAACTTTTAACCATCACTGTGAACTTGACAGCTTGACAGTATTCCAAAATGTTGCTGATGAGATTAGCAGTGTTTTTTTTTAAATATGATTTTTCAATATTATATAATGAAATGTATCAATTTTTAAAAGGCACATATAATTCAGTGAACCAATATTTTCCAAATGACCAATAAATTTGTACTGTTACTAAATGATGCATGTGTAAAAGATCCATCCACAATACAATGTAGATAAATAGATTTTAATGTAATATAATATGAAAAGTTCATTGATGGGATTCAGTTTCCACATTTGCAAGTAACCTTTAAGAAACAATTTCTCAAATTTTGAGGTAGTTTTTCTACTTCTCAGATTAGGCTATATCCCAAATCTATCTGAGAAAGCTCTTAAGTACCTCAAACATACAGTTGGTTGAAGCCAGATTTTTTTCATATACTTCAACTAAAATGACATATCACAACAGAAGCAGTTATAAATCCAGTTGTCTTCCATAAAAGATATCTAAAGATATAAAATAATGCACTCTTCTTATTTGTTTGTTTGGAAAATATAGTCATATTCATGAAATTTGTAAACTATCACATAATAGTTTTATTATATAGATTTAAATAAATAAAATATTTTTTTTCAAATTTAATTTCTATATGGTAAATATTGATAGATACAAACCACATAAATAAATGCTCTTTGGGGGTCCTCAACAATTTTTAAGTGTTTTTAATAATTTTTAAGAATGGACAGGTTAATGTTTTATTACCTTGTTTTACATATTTGTGTCTCTGATCTAAGTGATCTGATCACAACACATGGGTAAATTTCTACAGAAAATGAATTCAGAACTGCAACCAGGGACATCCACATATAGTCATTAGTCATTTAACATGGAGCTACACTCTGAGAAATGTGTTGTTTGGCAATTCTCCACTGTTGGACTATCTTTGTGCACTTACACAAATCTAGATAACATAGATAATCACCCAACAGGGCATAAGATAAACACAATATGCACAAGACTGCTGCTGATGCAACATGGCCTGCTGTTTTATAGCAAGCATTTTAATATAAATAGATGGAGTATACTCTAATGGTAAAAAAGTATGGTAAACAAATACACCGTAACCTAGTGGTTTGTTATTATTTTTAACGAATATGTATTGTCTGTGATTGAATGTGTTATATTTTTATAAAATAGCATTTCAGTAGGTTTGTTTACAACAGCATTACCACAAACACACGAGTGCTGTGTTGTGCTAAGACATAACAGCAGATAAGACATCCCTAGGCAATGGGAATTTTTCAGCTCCATTATAGTCTTATTAGCCCACCATCATATATGCAGACCATCATTGACAGAAACTGTGAATGTGGCATGTGACTGTGTATCAGCTCTGGTTCTTTGAAGAAAACACTAGAGGATTTAGTTCTCAATTTAGTCTTGAATATAAAACAAGGTAGTAGTCCCAGAACCTCTCACAATTTTTGTATTTGCTGACATACTATATTTGTTGGTCTCTCTCCACTGAATTTCCTTGGGGGCAGGATGTGGCTTGTTTTTGATGGCTGTATCTACAGACTTGACAAGAAGTATGACTTAAATATTTGTTGAATGAATGCATCAACAGAATAAATATTTAGATACAGAAAAATCATTCAGAGTGATACAGTTGTCTCTCCCTTTGTATCCACAAAGGGATTGATTCCAGAACTCTCCAAATGAATCAAAATCTGCAAATGTTTAAGTTTCTTATGTAAAATGATGTGATATTTTCATATAGCCTATGCACATTCTCCCGTATACTTTAAATCATCTCTAGATGACATGTGCTAATATATATAAATATATTATGTATACCCAATATAGTACAAATGTTATGCAAATAGTTGTTAAACTATATTTTTATGGAATCATGACAAGAAAAATGGTCTGTGCATATTCAGTAAAAATGCAATTTTTTTCAAGTATTTTTCATCTGTGGTTGGTTGAATCTGCAGATGTGGAACCCACACATATGAAGGTGCAACTGTAGCACAATTACATTGATGGTTGCCCCATCTTCAGAAATCTAACCACAGGACCAAGATACATTCCAAAGATGTAAAGAAAAGCTCTTTTGATAATTGAATGCAACCAGAAGTTCTTTTAAGAGATGATATTTTAATGAAACTGCAATTTTCTTATGGTGCTGCTTTCCCTGGTCAGAAATTTGGATCACCTTAGAATACACATGTGGGAATTGTATACTTTCTGGAAATAGTGACATGCATAAAAATTTCTGTTTATCCAACCAGCTTATCTTATTGGTAGGGATCAGCTATTTGGAAAACACATTGAGAACTGTCATTATGTCCTAAATCACCATGACATTTAGAATCTGTTGAGAAAAAAAATACCTGAAGGAAATGATGATACATTATTTCAAAGACACAATCTTAAGACCTATTGATAATGTTTCCTAATATAATTTTGGCTTTTGAAAAGTTCATCACGTGTATTATGATTATTTCACAGTGTAAAGTACACAGAGATGACAGCACTCAGCATGTAATTACTACTCAAATCTTCAATGTCTGAAAAGTTTTCATATTTGAGTGACTTTAATTTGGTTTGGTATGTGACAAGGTGTGTGTCTAATGTCTCTTCATTAAATTACATTAATTCTACTCCTGTTGATTTCAATTTATTTTTAAAAATTATATATATTTTAAGACATAACTTGATGATTTGATATACATACATATTGTGAAATGATCAGCATTATCAGACTAATTAATACATTTATCACTACACAACAGTTAACTAGTGCAGGGTGAGAAATCCTAGGATTTACTTTGTGAACAAAGTTCAAGTATACAGTATAGTACGTTAGCTGTAGCCACTATGCTATACAATAGATCTCCAGAACTTATTCACCTGTATGACCAAGACTCTGTACCCTGCTGTGGTTTGGATAAGTTCCCCCAAAGATCCATTTGTTAAAGACTTGGTCATTGCCCTCTGGTGCTATTGGCAGGTGGTAGAATCTTTAAGATGTAGGACTTCATAAGAGGAAATTAAGTCACTGGAGGTGTGTCCTTGAGGGGAATATTCGAATCCCAATCTTTCCTCTCTTTTTTTGCTTTTCAGTATCTATATCTTATAGATTTAAGGTATATAAAGAGGTTGCTCCACTATGGAATCTGTGCTATGATGTGCTGCCTCACCACAGGACCAAAGCAACAGGGCCAATTGACCATGGACTAGAACCTCTGAAACTGTGAGTTAAATAAACCTTTCCTATTTTTAAATTGATTATCTCAGGTATTATGGTACTGTAACAGAAACCTATCACATACCCCCTGACCAACATCTTTCCATTCTCTCTATCTGGTACTACCATTTTACATTTATTTCTATGAGTTTGATTATTTTAGATTTCATGTATTAGTGATATTATCAGTATTTCTTTTTCTGTGCCTGGATTATCTTTCTTAGCATAATAACCTTCAGACCCATTATTGTCATAAATGGCAGATTTCCTTCTTTTTCAAGGCTAAATAATATTCTGCTGGAAAAGATCAAATATGGTGGGCTAGAGGGAGGCTGCATTCTCTGTTACTCTATGACCTGGGATTCAAGTAGTGGGAATACCATTTCTTTGTGAGTTATTAGAAGACCCCCGACAGCTGCTCCTGTGCAGGAATCATGGCCATGGTACCTGCACATGTCTCCAGGCCTCAGAGTCAGCACAGGAATCCTGGCTACTTTCCCATGAGGGACCACTAGCTGCCGTTCCTGAGCAGGACCAAAAGCATCAGCACCCACACAGGACTCCTGGCCACCCACCCATACAGTAATCCCAGCAGCCACTGCCACACAGGCTACCCAGCCACTGCCCACATGCAGGAATCCAACCACCACTCCTTGAACCCCCATCTACCATCATGGGGCTCCTCGGGTCACCTCCATATTGGGTTGCTGCAACCACTGCCATAGTCCTCTACACGTGGTAGCCTGCACCTGGAAACATCACACAGGGTCTGAAGACAGCCACCAGCCACAACACTGCAGGCCAACACCACTGCCAGGCACCACCCAACCTAACACCCCATTGCTGAAAGCAATCGCCTCCATCTTGGGACACCTTTGTCACCATCTTGAGTTGGGGCAAGTCCCAGCATGAAACACTGGCTGGGACTTAGAGGCAATATCAAGAAGAAGTATTATAACCCTGTAGGGACACAGTAAGCCTATAGGGTAAAAACTGCAATGTCTCGGATCCACAGTGCTAGAAGGGAAGACACGAAAAACATGAAAAAAACAAGGGAAGAAAGTGCCCCAAACAAACCAAGATACAACATTATTAGAATCAATGGCCAGCACAACAGAAGAAATGACAGAGAAGGAGTTCAGGATATACATAATTAAAATGTTCTGTGAATTAAAGGATGATATGAGAAAGCAAACACAGGCAGCAAACGATCATTTCACTAAAGAGATACATAAGCAAATACAGGGAGAAAAGATTACTTCAATAAAAAGGTAAAGGTTCTGAAAAAAAAACAGAAATCCTTTAAATGAAAGAAACAATAAGCCAAATTAAAAATTCAATAGAAAGCACCACCAAGAGATTAGATCACTTGGAAGACAGGACCTCAGACAATGAAGACAAAATATATAATCTTGAAAAAAATGTTGACCACACAGTGAAGATGGTAAGAAACCATAAGCAGAACATTTAAGAATCATGGGATAACAAAGAAAGACCAAATTTAAGAATGATTGGAATAGAGGAAGGCATAGAGTTACAAACCAAAGGAATGAACAATCTATTTAATTAAATAATGTCTGAAAATTTTCCAAACATGAAGAATGAATTGGAAAATCAAATACAAGAGGCTTACACAATGACAAAGGTACAAGATCACAACAGAGCCACACCAAGCACATTATAATGAAAATTCGAGCATACATAATAAGGAGAGAATATTAAAAGTCACAAGAGAAAGGAATCAGATTACATATGTGGGAAACCAATTATGATATTATCAGATTTTTAAACCTAGACCCTGAAAGCTAGAAGATCCTGGCACAACATATAGCAAGATCTGAAAGAAAATGGATGCCAACCAAGAATCTTATATCCAGCAAAATTAAGCTTTATATTTGAAGACAAAATAAAAATCTTCCATGATAAACAAAAGTTAAAAGAATTTACAACTAGAAAGCCTGCACCACAGAGCATCCTCAGCAAAATATTCCATGAGGAGGAAATGAAAAACAACAATGAAAATAAGCAAAGGGAGGTATTACACTAAAGGAAAAACTAATCAAAGGAGAAACCAAGTCAAGTTAAATACCAAAAATAAATAAAAATGACTGGGAATACAAATCACATCTCAATAATAACCCTAAATGTTAATGGCCTAAACTCACCAATCAAAAGACATAGACTGGTAGATTGGATTTTAAAAGAAAGAGCCAACAATATGCTGCCTTCAAGAGACTCATCTGATAGGAAAAGCCATCCACAGACTGAAGGTGAAAGGTTGGGAAAAAATCATATCACTCACATGGACTGCAGAAAAAATCAGGGGTTTTCATCCTCATATCAAATAAAGTAGACTTCATGCCAAAGTTAATCAAAAGGGATAAAGAAGGACATTTCATACTGTTTAAGGGAACCATACATCAACAAGCCATAAAAATTATAAATATATATGCCCCAAATAATGGAACATCTACATTCATCAAAAAACTCTTCTCAAGTTCAAGAATTATATACACCAAAACATAATAATTCTGGATGACTTTAACACCGGATAGATCTTCCAAACAAAAGCTAAACAAAGAAACTATAGAACTCAATAATACAAACAACAATAAGTGTTGGCAAGGATGTGGGAAAAGGGCACACTCATACATTATTGGTGGGACTGCAAATTGGTACAACCAATATGGAAAGCAGCATGGAGATTCTTTGGAAAACTTAGAATGGAACTACTATTTCACCCAACTATCCCACTCCTCGGTTTAGACCCAAATAACTTAAAAACACCATACTACAGTGACAGAACCACATCAATGTTTATAGCAGCACAATTCACAATAGTTCAACTGTGAAACCAACCTAGATACCCTTCAGTAGATAAATGGATAAAGAAAATGTGGTATATATACACAATGGAATATTACTCAGCATTAGAAGAGAATAAAATCATGGTATTTTCAGATGAAGTTGGAGAATATTATGCTAAGTTAAGTAAGCCAATCCCAAAAAACCAAATACCAAATGTTTTCTCTGATATGTAGATGTTGACCCATATGAGGATGGGGGGGGCACATGGGAGGAATGGGAGAACTTTAGATAGGGCAAATCGGGATGGGTGGGGTATGGGGGTAGGAAAGATGGTGGAATGAGATGGACATCATTACCCTAAGTACATGTCTGAAGACATGAAAGGTGTGACTCTACCTTGTGTACAGAGACATGATAAATGGTGCTCTATATGTGTATTTTGAATTGAAATGCATTCTTTCATATATAACAAATTAGAATGAATGGATAAATAAATAAATAAACAAAATCTGCTGTAAGCAAATAACACATCTTGTTTATACATCATCCATCAATGGAAATTTATGTTTTTTTCATATTTTGACTATTGTAAATAATGCTACAATGAACATGAGAATGCAAGCATCCTTTTGAGATCTCGATTTCAGTCCTTTTGGATAAATACCCATTAGTGGAATTGTTGAGTTGTACAGCAGTTCTATTGCATTGTTTTCCATAATGGCTATTCCAATTTTTATTCTTATTAGTTGTGTACCAGGTTATCCGTTTCTCTACATCCTCTCCAATACTTGGTTTCCTTTGTTGAAATAATAGTTATCCTAATCAGTGGGCTTCTCTCTTTCTTTTTTTCTTCTATTGAGTAGTGTTAGTTCCTTGTGTTTTTAGATATTAACCACTTATCAGATAGATGATTTGTAAATATTTTTGCTCATTATTTTTGCCTTTTCATTTTGACTTTTTTCCCTTTTTTGTTCAGAGTTTGTAGTTTGATGTGGTCACACAGTTACCTATGCTTTTGTTTTCCTATGCCAAAAAACATTACTAGTACTAGTGTCAAGGAGCTTTTTTGCCTATGTTTTCTTCTCAAAAGTTTAAAATTTCAGATCTTACATTTAAGGCTTTAATCAACTTTGAATTGATTTTGTGTATAGTGCAAGCTAAGGACCAATTTCATTCTTTTACCTATGGATAGCCAGTTTCCTCAATAGCATTTATTGAACAGTCTACCTTTTACACATCGTGGATTCTTCATACCCATTTGTAGAGAAGAATTAACCCTATATGTGTAGATCTATTTTGAGGTTCTTCACTCTGTTCCATTAGTCTGTTTCTGTTTCAAAGGAAAGCTAACTTGTGAGAATCCTGTTGACAGAAGCAAACCTCATTAGTAACTAAGATATCTTAAGGTATGAAATTTAAAAGAGAGAGAGAATTCACAAATTCCTTAGAGTAAGTAGTTTAGATGCCAATAACAGCTCTTGGGTACTAGTGAAACATCAATGGATGAGAGATTAATTCTATAATAGTTCCATTGTTTTTACCAACAGACTGTGTGGCATAATTCTAGCTCAAGACACATTGATTTACTTATGTTTGCCAAAGGGCTTTGCCACATTCTAAATTTAAATCTGCCAACTTCCAAACTTGCTATTTCTTATTCTCATACAGTAAATTCTTATTTTGTAACTTTAGGAAGCTTTTTGTTGATGTAAACAGTTTGTCATAATTTAAAATAATATATGTGGGAGGCCAACCTTATGGGTGACTGAGTTACACTCCCCAGCTGGGTGCTGAGGCACTCAGTCACAGAAATGGGTGTGTCTTGCTACAGCCCCATGGGTGAAGCTATGCTCACCTGTTCCTTTGTAATATAACCCCTTGCCCTGTTTAGGATAGAATCTTCCATGGAAGTGCCTTGTGTGTGTCCCCTCCTCTTACTGTGCCCTTGGGTGTGGCCTACCCAGGTGTCAGTCAACCTGCTGACAGTGGACATCATGAAGATAGACTCAGCCCCCTGAAACCTGACCCCTTGCCTCATTTGAATAGCTTCCCTCAATAAAAGGGGTCAGCACGTGCTCTTGCTCTCTCTCTTTCTGTGGACCCTTAAGGTCAGAGGAGCCATCACAGCGACCCCAAAGTAAAAGGTATTTGTGTCTCTTGTGTGGTTATTTCGTGTAGCCCAGTTAGGCCAATTTAACTAGAGTGACCCCGCGAGAACAGAAACCTGGCAAATATATTTGTTTCTTAATTCACTTTTCAGTTCCTGGAAAATGGCAATATATTTTAGCCTTAATAGATAACTGTACTGTTTAACTGAATATAAATTTATGATATTTATGTCATTAACATAATGCATTTAACTTCAAATATCATATTCTGTGTAAAGATTTTGAAATATTAGCCACTCATATGTATTTGAGACAACTGTCTTAGCTAAGGTACAAATTCAGTATGTTAGTGGATTTGATTTGACATTTTATTTTGTAGTTTTGAATTTATTTTTGTGGGGATATTACCCTATAATTTACTTTTTTAAAATTTTCTTTGGGTTGTCATCATGGCAAATCATCTGTCCATTCCTCACCTGTCAGCAGAGGTTGTTCATATAACATTGGAATTATTTTCTAATAGCAAACATTCATCTACAAAATAAACAAATAAATAAAAGAGTACACACATCAAATTTTCTGATACAATCTTAGTTTAGATCATGTAACTAACTCACCTGATAGAGTTGCATCCCAGCATTCGCAAAGTGTCAGAAAAAAACCCAAATAACCAAAAAATATTTATTAAACATTAAAAGTAAGCATTTCATTTTAAAATTAACACTATTGGGAATAGGTCTTGAAAATGATGAACAATAAACAATTGGTGAAAAAACTCAAATGCTGAACTGGGCCTAATTAAATATCTATTCCAATCTGTACTCAACATTTAGCACATTAGACTTGTGTTTCATCGTCTTCTAAATTAAACCCTATTTAAGGGTAAATATTATGTCTTTTTTCTCTGCACTGTTTAGCATAGTCTATGAAATAACAAAAACAGCTAGTTAGTATTTATTGGGTGTGTCTCATTCTTTAATAAACATTTTCCCTACTCTGCTCTATACGACCTACATGGTAGTACAATTGGCCCATTTATAGATGAAGAAATGGAAGCTCACAGAGATTACGTGATATATCTGAGATTTTATAGCATCTAAGTAACTGAGTCAAGATCTGACCAGAGTTGTGATTCACTATTTCCATCATATCCACCCACTCTATGCACTTATTGAGTAGTATGCTAGTCAGCTTTCTAACACTATAACTGACACTTGAGATAATCAAGCTATAAAATGAAAAGGTAGATTTCAATTTACAGTTTTAGAGGCTCCAATCATGATCAGGTGGATCTATTGCACTTAGGCTTCTGGTGGGCACACCAGCTAACAACAAGAAGGAGTGCATGAGACAGTAAAACTGTTCTGACCTTATGGCCAGGAAATAATAAAGAGACTCTAGAATCCTATTATTCCCTTCAAGACCATGACCTAAAGACCTCCCCGTTAGGGCCTATCTTTAAATGGCTCCACCATCTTCCATTAGCACCATGCTCTGGGGACCAAACATTTAACACATGAGCCTTTGGGGATCATTACAAACCCAAACTACAGCAGGTAATATTAAATACATACTTGCTGAACTGATCAATGTTTTTGTAACTTCTTCAAAATTGGGTGGTTTTTTGTTTGTTTTTTGGTATTAGGTACTGAACCCAGAGGAGCTGAGCCCAAATAAACCTTTTTTTCTTTATAAGTTGATTACCTCAAGTATTGGTTATAGTGTCAGAAAGCTGACTAAAACACACTACTCATTAAGTGCATAAAGTGAGTGGATGTAATGAAAACAGTGAATCAGAACTATAGTCATAATTAAGTTACTTAGATGTTAAGAAACAATACGTTCAACAGGTTACAGGGGATTTTCAAAATATATTTTTTCAGTCTATACATTTCATATGATGGTTTGTCTTCCTCCTTTTATTTTCTTCTACCCTTCCTCGTCTTTATTTTTTGCCTGATTATCACTCTTTAAAGAAACTATACAAGAAAATGTTTGACTTGATTGCAGATAACTCACGTCAGTGACTTTTAATGTCAACACTATGTTTTCCTTTTTATCATATTGTATAATACAAACCAATTTTGAAAGTAAACATGGAGGTTTTAGCTTTTTAATCACAATTTTGGACTTGGGGCCTAACGGTAGGTAAAGATAGGACTTGTATTCTAGAAGACACAAGTTTGAGGCGTTCAATATCCTGGTTTTGTTAAAAAATAACTTGAATGGGTGAAAAATGAAGTATAGACACAAAAGTATTGATTACCAAACCATTTAATGTAGACATTGGAATGTAACATTTGAAATGAAGGCAGTTTCTGGAAAGTTGACTTCTAACAGGAAACTGACAAGGAGTCTTTTGTTACTGTGTGGCAGTGGGGAGTGTGGGCATTTTCATAAAATTAAAATGAGGAATATAGCAAACTTAACCATAGGGGACATATTTTATTCAATTGATTTCCACAGCATTTGACTCTCTTGATTTTCTTTTCTCATTCTCTTTTGCAGGATCCTCCAGCTCTTCAAGTGGGGCAGCTCCAGGGTTGTCCTTGGTCTTCATCTCTTTTTCAGTTCTCTACATTCTCTAATATTTTAAAATAATATATACATGCTAATGACTCCCCAATTTTTATCTCTAGCCCACCTCTCTCTCCTGTTGCAAAACCATGAAGCCCAACAATGCCAATTGAATCACTAAGTGATGTCTTGAGGGGCTGGGGTTGTGGCTCAGGGGTAGAGCACTCGCCTAGCATGTGCAAGATGCGCAGTTCGATCCTCAGCACCACATAAAAATAAATAAATAAAATAAAGGTATTGTGTCCAACTACATTTAAAAAATATTTTTTTTAAAAAAGAGAGATGCCTTGAACTTCCAAAAATTGAAATCTTGATCTCAAATTCATTCTACCTGAAATCTTTCCCATGTAAATTAGTGATATCTCCATTCTTCTGGTTGCTTAGGTCAGAAGTCTTAGGATTTATACTTGAATCTTCTCTTTTTTAAATGTCCACTCAATAATCAGAAACTGTACCTTTGAGAAGAAGCTGATCACTTCTCCACATCCCCACTATCATCCCCACCTCCATCTACCTGTTAGTCAGCTTTATATCACTGTGACAAAATACCTGAGATAAATAATTCACATGGAGGAAAGATATTTTGGCTCACAGCTACAGAAGCTTCAGTCTGTGGTGCTAGTGAAGGCCATGCTTTTGGACTTTAGTGAGGCAAAACATCATGGAGGGGAGTGCATGACTGAACAAAGCTGCTCACTTCCTGAAGGTAGGAAAGTAAAAATAAAGTTGCTTTTACAGCAAATCCCCTCCCTGCCAAACCCATTAAGTTATGAAACCATAAATGGATTAATCCTCTTATAAGGTCATAGATTTCATGATCCAATCACCTCCAAAAGGTCCCACCTCTCAATGTGTGGCACTGAAGATCAAGGCTTCTAAACAAAAGATTTTGGGGTCCATTTAAGATGCATAATATACTAAGTCTCCCTTTAAAAGAAGAATATGAGTGATGCTTCTATAATTCAAGTTATTTTTAACAAAACCAGGCAATGTAGTTCAATAATCCCTCACCTGACTAGCATGCACAAGGCCCTGGGTCTGATCCCTGGCACTGCAAAAAGTAGAATGAAATAAAAAATAAAAGATCATATCATTATTTTTTCTCTAAACACTTCAAGAAACCTGCATCTTATAAAACTCACACTCCTTAGGAAACTCTATGGTCTGTGCAATCTCAATTCCTCTCCCCACTCCTCCATCTCTTCTATTTTCACATGACTTCTAACCTCTGAGGTGCTTCTTGAACGGGCCGAATTTGGTACTGACTAGGAGCCACAGAGTTGGCTGTTTCCTTTTCCTGGGCAGCTTTTCTCCCACATTATCAGCTTTTCTCAGAATAACAGCTTCCCACCCAGATAACTGCTTAGTTTACTCCATTGCCTTCCTTAAGCTTTTGGCTCAGTGTAACCTTTTCAAGTAAGTCTATTCTGAGAATCCCATTTAAAGTTGCAACATGCCTCTTTACCCGTTCATCTTTTATTCTGTTCTACTTTTTTCCTATACCTTGTATTTATAGCTCACCAAACAACTCGGAGGATCATTTTCTTTCTAGTAAAATGTAACAAAATAGGGCAAAGGTTGTTTTGTCCCATTATATTGAGTGTTTGGCATGATAACAAACGTTCAACGAAGGAGCCCAGGAACTCATCCATTTACTGTTCATACATCTGGGTAGGCTATCTGCACTCAATCTCGGCACCTTCTTAAAAAGTCGGAAGCTCCCAAAGCCCTCTATTTTTTTAAAGAACCTCAGGACACCGGAAGTAAAAGCCCACAAAGCAGGTCAGAAAAGAGAGCCACTTCCGTTTCCGTAGGGAGCAAAAGGAGCAAACATGGCGAAGGCCAGCGAAAAGAATGGCAGCAGCGGGAAAAAAAGCCTAAAAAGGAAAGCCGCTACCAAAGAACCTCAAGAGGCTGCAGTTGCTGAGGATGGAGCGACGGAAAGGGGGGCCCAACCCCCGAAAGCCGCTGCCTTTCCCCCAGGCTTCAGCATTTCGGAGATTAAGAACAAACAGCGGCGACACTTGATGTTCACGCGGTGGAAGCAGCAGCAGCGGAAGGTATGGAGGGGCGGAGGTTGCCGCGCGCATGCGTGGTGTGCGTCGCGCGGAGGATTCAGGGGCTCGCGAAGTCTAGTTTGTACTTTGAAAGCCGGTGGGCGCGCAGTGTTTGATCCCAAAGGGTGATGCTAGTGGCTCGCGTGCCCTGGCTCCCGCGCTCTGCTTTGGAGACTTGTGTACAGCCTTTTGCCTGATCGTGTGGGTGGAAAGTTCCCTATCATCTGGGCGGAGGGCTCATTCCGAGGGGTCTTCAACTTAGAAGGAAAATCCGCAGTCCTGTTTTCCTAATGAGAATTATTCCCTCATTGCCTGGAAGGCGAGAGTTTCAATCCCTGTTTTACCCAGCCTACCCAACGTTGGTTAATTTTTAGCATTTGTGATCCAGGAGATACATAACAAGTTTAAAATATTGTTTCTGATTCCTGCAGCACCTCTTATTGAAGTTTTAAGTTTCTAGTAATTGTATTTGTTCTTCAAAGCTTTGTGCTCTGAGAGGTAAACAAACTGAAACAAATGACTCCCCCAAGGTCCTAGTGCTTATCTGTGATTAAATCGCTGTTGGAGAAAAGCATATGCTTGTTTTTGCATATCATAGAAATTCACACGTAGTATTCTTTTTATTTGCCTGTCTCCTCTTATTAGACTTTTTGAGGCCAGGGATTGATTCTTACATAAGTGCCATTGTGCCACTGGAGTACATTCAAAGGACATCTAACCTATTCTGGTATGCAAGTATCGGGATGGGAAATCCTAGGAGTCTTCTTGGGACAGTGACTTCAGAAACAATGAATTGAGGGTCAATTGGCATTGGGAGGGAAAAGTATGTTCTGTTGTGTGTTAAGCATTCTGTCTAGAAATCAAACCATACGGATTTATAACAAATAATCCTACCCGACTTTGCACATTTTTAATTTTAAAAGAATATTTTATTTATAAAATATGAGGATAACTAGGGATAATTTTATTGGAAGCAACTTGAAACTCATCTCCCACTTCTATTTTTAGTGCTTTCTAACAAATTCAACTATCATAACCATGATCTTTAGGATGTAATCATTTATGTAAAACAAAACTTGTTAAATTGTTTAGATACATATTTTGCATTTTCGTAAATTTAATTTTTTGAGTAGCAAAAAAGGTGGTGAAATTTTAAATGCTCAAACTTGCCAGTTTACACTTTCTTTGAAAAAGCAAGATCTTTGTTAAACAAATCCTATTGATTGGCTTATATTAATTTAGATATAAAAATCTATATCTGGATGGTTATTTTAATGGATTACAAGTGTTATATTCATAGCATTATCAATTTGTAGTTTCAGTATGTATTTGTGATATAACCTGTAGTTTCTTAATATTGTTCTTTTGTTTTTATCCCTTTAGGAAAAGTTAGCAGCCAAGAAAAAACTGAAAAAAGAGAGAGAGGCTCTTGGTGATAAGGTAAATAAATTTTTAGTCATCTGTTTTCTATCTTGGCTATTACATTGATAACTTCTTCTAAATTTTTATGAAATATTTTTATATTTATAGAAAGATGCAAAAATAACATAGCAAACACTTTTCTGTCCTTGCTCCTGCCAGCTTCTTCCTGATGGCTTTTCCTTCCAAAGATATGTGTACCTAAATAGTAAGCATAATGATGGTGTTTTGGATGTCTTTTTTATATGTTTGGGAATGGGAAGATTCCTCAAAACATTTTGGTCTTTAGCTTTTGTGACTTGAAGCAAAAAAGGCTTTTTATCAGGCAAGACCGTGGAAAGACCAGATGGAATCTTTTCTATGGTAGAGTGGAGTTCATGTAAGAATGAGAGCTGATAAAGATTATGAACCTGTATAGAATGGGAGCAGGATGATTATGTGAGACCTGGATGGATTATGGCAAAGAAAAGAGCAAAATATGTATTACAAGGGGATTTGGTGACTTTTGTGGTAATAATAAATGAAATATTTCATTGAAATTTTTTTAAAGCACTATTTAAAAATACTCCCACATTGTTGCACAGCTAAGTTTTATTTTCATTTAGTTTCATTTTGTTTATACATATTTCTAGGTTATGATTTATACTTGCAAACTTTTAAAAACATTCAATTCTGTCCACTGTAATTTCTTGTAAAATAAGGTAACAATAAGAATAAGGTTTTCTGAGGAAGAAGAGAAATATTAAGACTTTATATAAATTAAATACTTTTTCATGCATTCTCTTTATAGTATTAGGTTAAATCATATGAAATTGTCACTGTTAGACTATTTTGACCAGCAAAATTCTATGAATCAAGCAATGTTAGTATCTTTGAAACTCTTCAGTAATCAATTATAGCAAATTAATGTCTTAATCATCACTTGAAAACATTTTCGTTTTTTTGTGCTGAAAGATGACTTCCTAGAATTGGCTCCTTTAAAGACAACTTAAAACTTCCTACAGCATTTGTTTCAGAGTAACAAAAAATAAAATCATGACTGGTTTATTAGTTCACATTTTCTTCATATCTCTGCTAGTGTACATGTACTTTTGATTATTTTTGCTTCTTTCTGATGGCTGTTCCCTCCAAAGACAATCATTTTGTATAGTATTTGAATAGTTCTGTTCCTGATCTTTGACAGTATTTTATATAATTTGTTCCTCTGAGTGTGCATGAGTTTAGCAGTATCCCATCATGTTAATGTACGGGTAATGTCTAGTAATTACCCTCGTATTGGATATTTGTTGTATTTATTTTTTTATTTCTATTAGAAATAGTGATACTATCCGTAGTGATATTGATATTTCTTTATAGATAGCTCCACCCCCTCCCCTTTTATTGCTTACTGTAAATTTCCCAAAATAGAATTACATGGTCTGTGGATAGACAAAAACCACACCTTTTTAAAATATGTGTATATATATATATATATTTCTGTAATTTTTTTCCATCTTTTTGTTTATTTTGTTGTTTTCAGTAGTGGATAATTATTGTGAATGTTACTTCTCTTTGCTACTTGGCCTAGTTTTTAAGCCATATAATTCAACAGTAATTATTTTTCTGTTATGTATATGTCTCTGCTCAGATGGTTAAAAAGCAGTATTTTTTAGTTTTGTTATCAGGATTGATGTAGCTATACGGCATGTGTAGCAGTGGGTTGAAATGAGAACAGATTATGTTTTTAATGTATTTATGAATTTCTTCTGCAGCTGTAATATAATGTAAAATGCTTATTTGTAAACCTATCCTTTCTCTTTTATTTAGGCTCCACCAAAGCCTATACCCAAGACCATTGACAACCAACGAGTCTATGATGAAACTGTAGTAGACCCTAATGATGAAGAGGTAATGTTAGAAGCCTTAAATGAATTTGAATGATCATCGTTGATAAATTGTATGTTGATATGTTAATATTTTGCTGGCTGGCTAAGTTATATAATATACTGATCCAGCTATAATGATGGCATGTTGTCTTTTTTGGTACAAGTTATTTTATAATTGATTTTTCCCAGTACTACTATAGAAAATTTCAATAAATGTTTATTTTTTTACAAATGCTTTGAATTTTATGAGTAGGTAAGATTTTAAATTTGTCATTTAATCTCTGAGTAGCATATTGAATATTTAAAGGATCTCTATACTGTAGATATTTGTAGGATTTGTTGGACATTTTGGTATCTAAGAATAACATTTGATGGTACTTTTTTGCATACTCATAAAACTCTTGCAGACTGTCTCAAGAAATAACATGAAAAGTGGAAGATTATCTTAAATTTTGTTAGAGATATTCCTGAAAATATATATATATATTTTTTAGTGTAAATTGCTTCTTTTTGAAAATTGTTTTGTTCACTGATTTATTAGAATGCAGTTGAATTTTGGATAGTGGTCCTCTAAGCAAATAGCTTACCTGTGCTCATTTCTAATCATTTGTCTAAGTACCGTTTTCATTTTTATGTATAATCACTTCTTCAAATGACAGTTTTGTTTAAATCCATTAATGCTTTATTTTTTTCCCCACTTTGTGTTCACTAGAATTTTTAGCATAGTGTCAGATAAATAGCAAAGCAATAACGGTATTTTTGCCATGCTTCTGATTTGAAAGAGAATACTGCTGGTGTATCATCATTAATGTTTATGTCATCAATGTAGATTCTCCTTATAGGTTAAAGAAATTCCATTTATACTTGTTTTATCCCAAATGAATATAGATTGTTATTGGATTTTTTCTGCAAATATTGTGATGATCATACGGTTTTTCTCCTAGCAAATGACATCTTATTGATTTTCTAATATTAAATACTTGCATTTTGGAGATAAACCCATTTTGGTTATCGTATTTTATCTTTTTCTAAAATCTTGCTTGGTGTTGTTAGTACTTTGATTGAATTAATATGTGTCAGTGTTCATAAGCAAGATTGTAGAAATGACCTTTTTCATTCCTAATTTTATTTATTTGGGCATTTTATACAATTATTTACAAGAGGTATAACCAAAGAACTTTTTTCTTTGATCTTCTCTACTAAATTCTAATTCACTTTTATCTTTTTATTTCCTTCTCTCATCTTTGCATTTATTCTGTTTTGTTTTATTGGTTTAAACATTTTTTTTATAATTTCTGATGTGAGCAGTTAAGGCCACAAATCTCCAAATACTACTCTTGGTATTTCCCATAACTTTTAAAATGTGCTACTTTAATTATTAAGTCTGAGTATCTCCTATAATGACAGCTTTGTTGATTTCTTGTAATTTTGTTAGTTTTTTCTTTGGTTTTAAATTTTTAATTGTCATTTTATAGGGTATACTATGATAATTTGTTACATATATACAATGCATAATGATTAAATCGTTTCCATCTCAAATATTATGACTTCTCTGTTTAGGACTTTTAAAGTGAAACTTGGGGTTGGAAGTGTACCTCAGTGGTAGAGTGCTGCTTGTTTAGTATGTGCAGTCCCTGTGTTCAATCCCTAACACAAAAAAATAGAAAAGAATTACAACATGCATCTTTAATAAAGGTGATACAATTCTGGTAAAATTTAACAAGTACCGTACTAGTACAGTCGTAATTACTTCTTTAAAAAATTTCGTGCTTTTCAAGGAAATCAAGAGTATGCACATATATATAGTCTTTAATGGACTGCATTTTTACTATTCACATTACTCTTCTTTTCACTCTCTGTATCTGAGTTACCATCTAATGTCATTTTCTTTTTAGCTTGTAGAATTTCTGTTAGTCAGGTTTTTTTGTTGTTTGTTTGTTTATTAAGAGAGAATTTTTTTAATGTTTATTTTTTTAGTTTTCGGTGGATACCACATCTTTATTTTATTTTTATGTGGTGCTGAGGATCGAACCCAGTGCCCTGTGCATGCCAGGCGAGCGCGTTACCGCCTGAGCCACATCCCCAGCCCCTGTTAGTCTGTTTTTATAGCAGATTTAATAAAGCCAATTTTTTCAACTTTTACCTAGAAATTTGCATATTGCTTTCATTTTTAAGATAATTTTGAAGAATATAAAATTCTTGCTTTTTTCTTTTAATACTTTGAACATATCCCTCCACATATCCATCTACTGCACTTTAGCCTTCCTTATTTCCACTAATCATCACTTCCCTGTGCTTTCTTTTATTTCACTCAAAATTTCCTGGTGTTGGCTTTTAGCAGTTTGATTTTCATGTGTTTAGGTATCATTCTTTTTTTTTTTTTCTATTGGAATTTTTTGAGCTTCTTGGATCTGTAAGTTAGTATTTTTCATTAAATTTGTGGTGTTATCAGCCATTATTCAATTTTTTTTTCCTGCCCTTCCTCTTTGGTCTAAGGGGAACTTCCTTAACATACTACTGAAATATTTGACATTATCCTACAAGTTCTCCCAGCTTTGCTCTACTTTCTGTGATTGTTTTCTCTGTTCTTCAGATTATATATTTGTCAATTTTTACATTCATTGATTCTTCTCCATTGTCAGATCTGCTATTAAGACTGTGTTTTCCTTTTAATTCTATAGTATATTAAATAGGACTGCTTTGAAGTCTGCTGAATTCAATATCCGAACCCACTAAGTATTGACTACTTTCCTGACTATGCCATACTTTCTTGTTTCTTATATACTCAATAATTCTTTTGGTTGAAAACTGGACATTTTAGACCAAATATTGTAGCATGTCTGAATTCCAATATAAGGAATGGTTATTGTTTTATTAATTTTCCTGGCCTTACAACATGGAATCTGTCTCCTCAATAGTAGCACAATATCTCTGCTCAGTTTTTAAAAATTATTTTTAAACTTTCTCCTGAGGAATTGCTCCTGTGTTTATGTGGCTTAATGGTCTGTGAGTGATTAGGCACCTGGGTGTTGAGACACCTTAGGACCTTAAGACATACATACTTTTTGCTCTGAGCTGCATGTGGGTTGAGGAATGCCTTCAAGGTTGCAATCAGTTCTCAAGTCTCCCTTGTCTTTCACATTAGGTGGATTCTCAAATCTCCCCCAATACATATGTGAGGTTAGCTGTCAGCCAAGAATTATGGAGCAGTAATCTTGACCACTGTATGACACTTTCATTTCCATAGCACCCCTTTAAATTTCTGGCCAGTTCATACCCACCTTGAACTGGGTCTACTACCCTGGATTGGCAAATTTGTGCAGGTTTTCACCTTCATCTCACAAAGCTCTATTCCTGTCTTGGTCTAGTCCACCACCTCTGAATCCAAGACTGCTAGTTCTTACCTGCCATCACCCTTGAAGTTGTTACTGTTTTCACCAACCAAACTAATGATAGAAATGGAATAGCTCTAGGAAAGATTCCTGATATTCTTGCACATTTCTCTAGCTATTTTTCAAGAACAAATGTACCTCTCAGTGTTTTAGTCAGCTCTTCTGCTGCTGTGACCAAGACTCGACAAGAACAATTTCAGAGTTCTCTTATTAAACATTTAAGTTTGTGCTTGCTACTCAGTTTGAATTAATCAGTTCTAACCTGTATCTGGATATTGATATTGTTCATAAAATAATAAATAGTTTATAGAAGGAAAAAAAAGAACAACTTCAAAAAAGGAAAAGTTTATTTGACATTCACAGTTTCAGGGGTCTCAGTCTCTAAATGGTCAACTCCATTGTTCTGGGCGCAAGTTGAGGCAGAACATCATGGTAAAAGAGTGTGGTAGAGGAAAGCTTCTCAGGACATGACCACGAGGAAGCAGAGAGACTAAGGCTCTGCTTATCAGATATAATACATAGCTCAAAAGCACACCCCCAGTGACCCACTTCCTGAAGCCACACCTTATCTGTCTACATTTCTCACCCAGTTAATGCATTCACGTGGTTTGATGCACTGGTAAAATTAATGCCGTCATAGCCCAATCCTTTCACCCCTAAACTTTCTTGCATTGTCTCATGAGCTTTGGGGTAACACCTCTTATCTAAACCATAATACTCTGTGTCTTGAAATAATTTTTGACAATTTTATCTAGTTTTATACTTGTTTTCTACAGACACAAAATCATCCACCCTCTTCATGTTGCCATTAACATCAGTTCCTCCTATGTCTTCTTTAAATTGTGTCAAATAGGTGATTAATGACAGTGCTTTACCAGTAGAGCATACTTGTTTTATGTAAAATTATCTTCCTTGTTTGCAGGTTGCTTATGATGAAGCTACAGATGAATTTGCTTCTTACTTCAACAGACAGACTTCTCCCAAGATACTCATCACAACATCAGATAGACCTCATGGGGTAAACACATCCATTAGTATAATTCTTGAATTCTTAATCTACTTTTATTACTACTATTTAAAGTACTCTATTCAGAAGAATTAATTAATTGTCTTAGATAATGCCTGTGAATAAGTTATTTAAAAATAACTGGTGATAGGATATGAGTTCACTAAGCATGATTCTTCATACGTTTTCTCAACCTTAATACTATTAACATTTTGGGCTGGGTACTTCTTTGTTAGAGTGAACTATCCTGTTCATCATAGGATGTTTAGCAGTATCCCTAGTCTTTGTCCATTCCATGCCAGTAGCTAACCATAAAAATGTCTAGACATTGCCAAATGTCTTTTGGTGGAGCAGAATCACTCCTTGTTGAGAACTGATGCTTTAGGATGATTAGCCTTTGATAAAAAATGAAACATTGTTCTGATTTCATTCTTTTCCCAGTCTTGTTGTCTATTAATAATACTATAATAATCATTTTTCCTTTTCTTGTGAGTATAAAACACATAACATTCTTTTGCTCTTTTGAGAATATTTGCTATTTTGTTTATAGAGAACAGTACGACTTTGTGAACAGCTCTCTACAGTTATACCAGACTCACATGTTTATTATAGAAGAGGACTGGCTCTGAAAAAAATTATTCCACAGTGCATCTCAAGGGATTTCACAGATCTGATTGTGATTAATGAAGATCGTAAAACACCAAGTATCCTTTTTAAAAATAAAAGGAAGTTTTCCTGTCCTCTCATTTTGTTTTAAAAATATATTTAAGATAATAGGAAATTTCTCTGTAACTTCCAGAACATAACTTTTCCCCCCAAATTAATATCTTTATCCAAGATTCTACAAACAGATTTTTTTTCCTTTTTATTCAGCAAACATTTATCAGGAACATATATACCCAAGACATTGTTTTAATCCTTAGATAAAAGATGCAGTGATAAAGAGACATCAGCCTTCAGGGAATTCAGTCATGGAACAATATTCTTTTTATATCAGTGAATATTATTTTATATAAATGTTTTAAAAGACTGTTTTTTAAAACATAAGTAATTTTTATTGGTTTTGTTATTTTAAATATAACTGAAATATATTTCTTTATTCACTTATACTAGTAGTTTTCCAGAAGCAAAAATAGTATTGTAATAGTGTGGTGCTTTGTTGGCCATATTATAATTTGGCTTAACCAGACTAATGTACCACATTAAAACCTTTTGAACACTTAACTATTCCAGAAAAGATCCATTTCTAAGGCACATGCTGCTTATTTTAATTGCCCCCCAAAGTAAAGTGCCAAGGTCTGTTTTCCTCTTTATTTTTGTCAGTTAAACCGCAGTCATTTCAAGATTACCATAACTCTTAACAAAGAAGCAGACATATAATTCAGTAAATTTTCTATTCTTTTACTGAGGTATTTCATGAAGACACAGATTGCACAGATTGTCACCATCTGTGACCTTCAGAAAAATTACATTACCTTTTCTTTATAAAATTGTATTCGTTTTTACCTAAAATATATTATTTTCTGATTACCATATTGGATACTTTGTAGGGTAAGCTGTCAGCCTCTTTTCCTCATTACTGAATGAAATAGCCATGACTCCTTGTTTTGTTTGCATGAGTTGTGTCAGGTATTAACAATAACATAAAGCTTTTTGTATAGTATAGGTACCAGGAAAGTTTTTTAGGAACTGATGAGTTTGAATTTTTGTACTTTGCTTTTGACATAAACCACAACTTAGTGGGAATGTTCTAGGAAGGATTTGAAGCCTTGATTGGGGTTAGAAGAATGACCTATACATTTCCTAGCCCCCTTAATAGTTGATGATTTTCTCAATGTACAAATGATACAGAAACACTTCCTATACCTCATGAAGTTGCACCTGTGGTGAATATTTTAAAAAGAAAGAAATGTTTGCTGTAATGTGTGATGTGGTAGTCACTAACATCCAAAAGAAAAAGACCTATTTTCCAGAGTTAACAGATAGTTGGGAGAAAGTGACAAGTGCTATGGTAAATAACAATGATAGCAAGGATTTAGAGCAGAGTTCTGACTATAAAAAGGTGGGACTTGCAGTGGATCTTAGGGCGAGTAAAGTGCTGCAGATATTCAAAATAACAGCCCCCCCAAAAAAATGCACTGATAAGATTAACATGAAATATAAGAATATAAGATTGTGTGGGTGCCTACCAGTCAGAAAATATTTGGGGAGAGAAAAAGGGGAAATAAGAAAGGCAGTTTGTAGCCACATTACAAGTGCCATATTGATGTCTTTGAGTCAGTAACAACAGAATGTGAAATTAGGTACAGCTATCAAGACTGTGAAGGTATCTAGTTTTCACTTTGCACAGGAGAAACTATGGTGCAAATGAAACGACACTGCAGAGTCACATAGCTTATTACTTAAGAGAACCAAAGCCTAAATCCAGACTTGATTTATAGTCTGTATTAGAATGTACTTGACATGGAAAGAATAGAACTAACCACAATACTGTTTTCAATGATGTACATGGAAAATCTCAAGAATCTCAACTGTGACAATAACAGGGTAAAGAGGCAGGTGTAGAAATGAGAACTTGTGAAGGTGAAGGATTAAGGTTTGGGATGTGGGGCTGGGGATGTGGCTCAGGCGGTAGCACGCTTGCCTGGCATGCATGCAGCCCGGGTTCGATCCTCAGCACCACATACAAACAAAAGATGTTGTGTCCGCCGAGAACTAAAAAAATAAATATTAAAAAATTCTCTCTCTCTCTCTCCCCCTGTCTCACTCTCTCTTAAAAAAAAAAAAAGATTTGGGATGGGGGAATAGCATTTTATAAATTTCATGTATTTTATAAATTTCATGTTGTATACAGATAAGGATTGAAATAGTCTTGATTCTGACCTACATTTAAGGTTCAATTTTTAAAAAATACTTTTAATTATAGATGGACACAATACCTTTATTTATTTTTCTGTGGGACTGAGGATTGAACCCAGTGCCTCACACATGCAAGGCGAGCGCTCTACTGCCAAGCCACAATCCCAGCCCCTAAAGATTAAATTTCTGAGTCAGATGAAATCATGTTTGAAATTTTTCTTAAACTCAAAAAGCACACTATAAATTGTAAGCCCAGGCCATAGCTGTTAGTTCTTCCTGCTTAAAGTACAAATGGACAGTAGCCAAAATAAATTCATGGAAAAGTAAAGGAGAGGTTCAAGTCAAGTTGTGCTAGAGACCTGAGGACTGTTGGATGGATAATAATCTTAAGTTTTTTGTAGTTGGGACTTTTAATCCTTGGGCTGCTAACCTTGCTGATTATATGTAGATATAATATATTTCATTTGTAGTTTAAGAGTGTCTGGCATAATTCTGTTTATGGTAGACAGTAAGGTTTTTTTTTTTTTAAGAAAAGGTCTACTCTAGATTGTTTTCTTGAAAAGATTTAGGTTGACTGATGTGTTTTGAGTTTTAAAAGTTTGTTCTAATTAGTGATCATTTCAGATTTTAAGGCCGTTTGGACATGTAGGAGACTACTTGTTTTAGTTAGCATTTTGGCTGCTGTGACTAAAAGACTTGACCAGAACAAGTGTAAAGGAGGAAAAGTTTATTTAGTGTCTCATGGTTTCAGAAGTCTCACCACATACTGGATGGATGGTGAAGCATATCCCACACTGTGTTAAGAGTTTTGCTTTTTTTTTTTTTTTTTTGCAGGTTTTGGGGGGATTGAACCCAGGGGCATTACACCACTGAGCCACATACCATCCCTTTTAAAAAACTTTTAAGACAGGTCTACTAAATTGCCCAGTTCACAGCCAGCAGGCTCCATTTCTTGGGACATAAGGTGAGGTTGAACATGGAGGAAGGAAGGGTTTGATGTAGGGAAGCATTCACCCAATACAAAATACATACCCCAAAGGCACAACCCCAGAGGCCCACCTCCTTCAGTTACACCCTACCCATCTTCAATTACCATTCAGTTAATCCCACCAGGGGATTAATTCACTGATTGTGTTAAGACTCAACCCAGTCATTTCTTCTCCAAACCTTACATTGTCTCACACATGAGCTTTTGGGGGACAACTCACATGTAAGCCATGACACTAGTTATTTTAAACAATTTAAAATAATGTGTTTCTTAACATCTATGAACAGATGGGCTTATATTGAGTCACTTGCCAAATGGCCCAACTGCTCACTTTAAAATGAGCAGTGTTCATCTTCGTAAAGAAATTAAGGTAAGTTTTATGCAATCCTTGATTGGTATTGATTTCATATTACTTGAATAATAGATTATTTTATCTTACAGATCAAATTCATTTTAATGACATTTGTTCTGATTACAGCAATATTTCACCTAACAGTTTCTTGCCCATATCCCATGCAAGTGAGGGAATGGGTTTTCCTTCAGTGGGATGGGCTGGCTGAGAAATTAAAGCTAAGAAAAGTAGAACCATGAAGTGACTACAGAACACAGAAAGTAGTTTCAAAGAGGGGGCAGAGATGGGCAAAGCTGACCAGACGGATCCAGCTGCTAGCCAAGAAAGCCTCTGTTTGTTTTATTTGTGTTGGAAAACATCAAAGGCTTTCAATAGAAAATTCTTTACCAAAACAGGATAGAGATGGGGGCAGGTAGGCTGCTCAATTCTAGTGGGTTACGCCCATCTCCAGTGCTTCGTGGGACCTTTCTAGCAGAACTGAGGGGGGATTCACTTGCTTCGGGCAATCTACCCTGGTGGGACTGCCATGAGAAGTTCCCAGTGCCAGATCTACCCCCTCACTGGATGTGATGCTGAAAAATGAAAAGGGTCCTTGTGCCTTTCACAGATGGCTTCCTTCAACAGTTGTCTTCTGTTATTGTGATGATTTATGGCAGACAGGAAATAGCCCTTATTAGTAAGAAATTACTGAATTTCTGACTTTTTTGGTGTACTGTATATCTTACTTCATTGGCTTAATAAACTATCCATGGTAGTCTGCCATTTAAAAAACAAAACAATAACTCTAAATTTCTCATTTGACCACCAAGTTCCAAGACATGAAATTGCACTGAGAAGTATTGTTTTGACAATTTTTAGCTTAATTTGTTATTGTGATTTTTCACAATTTTTCTAGAGGAGAGGCAAAGACCCTACAGAACACGTACCTGAAATAATTCTGAATAATTTTACAACACGACTGGGTCATTCAATTGGACGTATGTTTGCTTCACTCTTTCCCCATGATCCTCAATTTATTGGAAGGCAGGTTGCCACATTCCACAATCAGCGTGATTATATCTTCTTCAGGTTTCACAGGTGAGACATGTATTCTGGACTTACATTTTCAACATGAACCTATTTTGTTTATTTTGGGGGTGTGGTACTAGGGATCAAACCTGAGGCCTTACACATTCCAGGCAAGTGCTCTACCACTGGGCCACATCCCAAACCCTTTAACATGAATCTGTTTTCTAATATATTATGGCAGATCTTTTAAGTTGTGTCATAGGAAATTAGTCTGAATGAGCCCAACTATTATTCCTTTAGCATTAACTTTTTTGTCTTTGAAGATATATATTCAAGAGTGAAAAGAAAGTGGGAATTCAGGAACTTGGACCACGTTTTACCTTAAAATTAAGGTCACTTCAGAAAGGAACCTTTGATTCTAAATATGGAGAATACGAATGGGTACATAAGGTAAGTGTTTACTATCTGAAAAATCCATTTAAATCATTTTAAATGTGATGAAAAGAAAACCTTGTGCTTTCAACTTTGGGTATTTATACCTTAAACTGTGGTTCTGAATTTTGTCCCCTATGGGCTAGAAAGAACCAATCTGATATGGTATCTGGGTCTGAGGCTTAACTGTGACTTATTTAAAGTAGTGTAAGAATGATTCTCAAAGTAAAACTGGCAGTGTCACTCTAGCAATGAAAATTCTTGGAACCCTGATATACTGGATCAGTTACGGCTGGGGGTGAAGGATAGCATTGTTTTAGGCCTGTGTTTTATGTTTCTACTGCATGTTTCTTGAGAACTGCTGCTAGTATTTCCTAGATCTAAAGATCAATTTTTACTATCTTTACGTAAATGGTTTTCATAATATATTTTTCCCCTCTAATTTTCAGCCCCGGGAAATGGATACAAGTCGAAGAAAATTCCATTTATAAAGTCCTAAGGAAATAGTATTGGATTTTGCTGAACTTGGTAATTTATTTGTGAAAAGAACACCTTTTTCAAAATATTGATTTTATAAATCTTCACGTCTGAACAGTTGACCAAGTGCCATGAATTGCTACTCTACATAGCAAATCAAAATAAAAGTAATTTGGGTGAGGATTTAGAAGTTATAATTCAGGTTTCCTAACAATTAATTTGCTTACATTGGGGTTTTTGTGAATGATTCAAACTGAAATAAAGACTCAGATTAACTTTCTTATCTACATTCCCAAATAACATGTGGGCTGGAGATAAACAGAATGGTTGATGGATACCATGTAACTCCTGATTTATTACCAGATTAATTTTGGATCCCCATGTCTGGTGCACATAGTTTTAACTTTAATTTAGAAGCCAGATTTCTAGGATATTTCAAAATGATTTATCAGAACTTGAACCAAATTTGCAAATTACTGAAGTTAATCTTTGGTTCCCTTTATCTTACTCCTTTTTAACCTCATTACATGGTACTATGGTATTACACAGTAGGTACTGTCTCAAATCCTGAAGTTTTTTCTTACTACTACTAATGGAACTTTCATTGCCAATCTCTTCTCTCTACTACTATTCTGATTAAACTAAAACCATTGAGGTAACTGGCTACTTAAGTATAACTGGTAATACCCCTAGAAAGGAGGATATTGTAAATATTATTAAAATAAAATTATGTAAATAACTCAAGGACAGAAACAGCACTTTACCCCAACTTTAAAAGAATAAAGATTTGCAATTTATACTTGGTAAGATACAAAATAATATGAGAAAAATTGGTGAAACAATGAAAAGTTAGAACTAAAAACTTAACCCCTTCAAGTGTCAAAACAGCTTAAAACAATGTTTTTCATATAATAATAAAGCAAAAAATGTTTATACTAAGTATTTTATTGTATGTTGCTGCCAGTGTATATAAAATAATTACACTTGTGAAATAGAAACTCATGAAAATTCAGAGAGGTAGATGTTAAGGACTGACAAAAGTAGAAGATTATATTATGGCACATGTTATAGGGAAGCTTTTTGTACAGGCTTCAAATTTAGCTCTCTTGAATATTCACTGGTTCTTGAGCAGTGGTTTGGGAAACCTGAAAGGAAGTGGGGAAAGGTGAATTAGAGTAAAGTATCATGGATAGTTTTTCACATTTTTTCCAAGAATACATAACAGTTACCATTGTTTATTTAATATATATGTGTGTATATATTTTTAAATTGCTCATGTCCTTTGCCAATTTTTTCCTTTAACAATACTTCTTATATAGATGGTCCCCAACTTAACAATTTTTTTTTACTTTACGATGGTGTAAAAACAATAAGTATTCAAGACACAATACTTTTAGGTTTTGAATTTTGAGCTTTTCTGGGATTGGGATATTCAGTATGATCCTCTGTCAGTGCTAGACAGCAGTGAGCATAGCTCCCAGTCTGCTACATGATCACAAGGATAAATAACTGATAATCCACAGTGAAACTATGACATTAAGATATCCTGTTTTGTTAGGTATACTAAATACATGTTTGACTTAGGATGGGTTTGTTGTGATATAACACTATCACACGTTTAGGAGTATCTGTATTACCTTTAAAGGTTTCATTCAAATGTCAGTTTATAAAGAGCTTTCACCTGAATGAAACCTTTTGGGAAACTTATCTATTTTTTTTTTTTTAAGCAGATACATTGCAGGATTTTTAAGAAAGAATATAAAAACAGGATGGGAAAAGACTGATGTTGTGGGCAGTAAACTTCCAACTTTCTCTTAATTTTCATAACTATTCTCAGTATTAGTACTGACTGTTTAATAATTGGAGGCAAAGTAGACATATAGACACCAAGATGCCTGCTTCACTATAGCTTCAAATTCAGAAACTTCAACATTAAATGAAGTACATTTAAGTTATGGTACATACAACCACTGAAAATCTTTTTAATTATGAAGAATAATGGAATAGGGAAATTCATTAAGTATTTTTAAAAGGTAGAGAATATAGGTGCTGCTGCTGTGGCTCAGTGGCAGAGCACTTGCCTAGCATGCATGAGACACTGGATAGAGTAGAATATAAAACTGCAATATTATGATTTTTTAAAAATAAACTATTTTGCTCTTAAAAGGAAATATGCCTGTAACAATGGTTATTTCAGGAGAAATTCTCATGAATAATGAAATTAACATTGCCATAAGCAAGGAAATAAGGCTATTAAATATGAAGGTGCTAAACTGTTAAAAGATTACTTTATGAAAAAACTCTTTGATTTTTTTCTTATATGGTGATTTCTTTCTTATATGCCTGTGTTAACTTACCATATTTTTTTAAAAAATGATAGCCATACAGTTTTTAAAAGCTATATTTTTAAGTGTAAACACTACTATGTAGTTTTATATCCATGTCATTTAGCATAGACTAGCACCATCAGTATATAAAATGAGAGCTTATAAGAAATGCAAGTTCTAGAACCTCACCTCAAGAACTCCTGAATTATATATAATATACATCTGAATAAGGTGATCTGTACATATATTCAAGTTTTTGAGAAACAATCTTTTTATTCCCAAATTTCTTCCTTATCCAAAATAGCTTTGATTTATAATAATCCACAATGTTCTTTTCTTAGTCTGCTGGGGTTAACAGACATTATTTTACTTTGAAATCTGGGTTCTTATTCTAATCACCTTCATCAACTTGAGCAAGTCATTTTAACACTTATCTATATATTTTTATATATTTTATATAAAAATATCTATATTTTTTAATATATTTATAAAATTATTAACAGCCTGCCCAGTTTTCTTAACAGTACTTTATGTTAAATGAAAATAAACCACTTTGTAAAGTGAATACAACAGAACCCATAAGTTTTTAAAAGGACCAATAAAAAAAAATATGAAACATCCTGAAATTCTGATGAATAATGAAATTAACATTGCCATAAGCAAGGAAATAGACTATTAAATATGAAGGTGCTAAACTGTTAAAAGATTACTATATGAGAAAACTCTGTTACTTATAAAGGGTTTTTTGGTTGTGCCCACCACCACCACTACCCCCAGGTTTCAAAAAACTTAGCCATCTTAACCAATGACTATATTTACTGGAAACATGCTGTACTTACACACAGACTTCCTGGATACTCCCAAGTTCTACAAAGCTTAATTAGGGAGGGCACATCTATTAAACAAGGTATTTTAGGAAGCAGGTTCCTGATCTTTTCAAATGAGAAAGTAAAGGATGTGTACTATATACAAAATCTTTTTTTAAAAGCACTATTAAAGTTTGATGGTCAAAGTATTGAACTATGGGTACATGCCCTAATTTAAATACTAAGGATTTAAGAAGATAGTATCCTTAGCCAGGCATGGTTGCACACACAACTTGAAAGCCTGAAGTGAGAGGCCAGAGCACTGATCACAAATTCAAGACCAGCCAGGACAATCTTAGCATGACCATCTCAAAAAAAAAAAGGCTGGGAATGCAGCTATGTAGTTCAGTGGTAGTGCTTGCCAGCATATGTGAGGCCCTAGGTTCAATCCCAACCATGGCAAAAGATAGCATACTTGGATTCATATTCTAAATTACCAGAGAACATTTTTGGGGGCGAGGGGTAGGTGGGGGTTGCAGGGGGAGTCACATCTCTTTTGGACAAACATACATTATTACACAATGACATCTGACCTGGAAGAGACCAACTAACACATAGAAACATTCTTTTTATAACAATTGAGGAATTGGTTTCTTGCTGTTTCTTAATCCTTAGAAATCTAATCCACTGTCTACCACCACAAAAAATACCTCATTTCTGTTAGTTTTTTTTCACAACAAATAAGAAAAAGTATAACCTGCTATTCCTCACTCCCAAGAACCAGCTCCACATCTGCTTAAGCAAGTACCCCACTGACTTTCTCCTAATTCCCAATTGTTTGCTCCACTACCCTATAGTTGGGTTCTATTACAGCAACATGAGGATTCATCCAAATCAATTGGTAGTACTTTATAAGTCATTCCCCATGGACACTGCAGATTTAAAAAAAACTATCTAAATATTTGCTTGGTTCAGGAAAATAAAATTAATCTACTACTTAAGGACCCTAAAATATGCATGTCATTAAACCAGTGCTATAAAAAGTAACACATGGCTATCACAGCAAATGGAGTTTTATAGTAACTCTCCTAAACCTCTTATGGTTATTAAGTCCTGTATTTAACCTTCTTTGTGATGAAACAGAAATGACAGTTCATGACTACTAAATAAAGTTTCATAGATCCTCAGTTTTTCACAAAATAGACAACGACTGGAAAATTGGGACTGCCAAACAAAATGCATGGAATGCTCCTGTAAGTGTGCAAATAAAAAGGGAATTTGTTTTGTTTTTCTTAAGGAAACTTACCTCAGAGTAAGATTCATTTGACTACAAAAAGGAACAGACTTTCTGAGGTCTGAAGGGATTTGTACTTGAAGATACTCCAGTCAGCAGGGGATCATGTTGAGCATTCTGCAGACAGAATTGTTTCAAGTCTGCAGCTGCCTGGGAAACCTATACACAACAAAAGAAGGGGTGGGGAGATACCAGTTGGTAAAGTTTTAATGATTTTTCTCAAATCTCTGAAAATACTTGTACTGAACAGCACTTCTCTTGCCTTAGAAAAAGAAAGAATATACGAAATGAAAAGTAACAATCATATACTGTCTCTTAAACATTCCTTGTAAACAAAACTATAGTATGTTCTTTTGCCTGCTTATTAAAAGTTCAAATGATTTATTAGAAACTACTATTAAAGTTTATCTACAAAGCATAGCACTTCTTGTTTATTAGTAATAGGCTGTTCAAGTACTTAACATCTTTTTTAAATTAAAAGCAGTACATGGTATTTTTGGAATAAACAACAACAGTCTTAATATTCTACCAAATTATTACTTTGTTCTGAAAGTGTCAGTGGGGAAAAAAAATGCTACTGTGAATGAATATAATGTGGAATAACTAGCATGGTACATTGGTCTTCAAATTTATGTTATACTCCTTTGCATTTAAAACTAAGAGAGGCCTGCCTTCATTCACATAGTTATCTACTATTTGTATATTCTGGTAAGATGATGTATTAACAAAATAAGCATAAAACCATAAATGTGCCTTAAATCTTAGTTAAGGAGCACTGCATACACATGAAAGAATTGAGACAAATACAGTTTCTAAAGGCAGCCTGCTCAGAAAGATTGTTAGAACTGAGATTTGTTATTAGCCTTTAAAGCCGCATGACAAAGGGCAGAAAGCTGTCACTGCATACAGTTTTGTAACATTAACAGTTGATGGTACAATAATAGCAAAACAATAAGTTGAATGGTTCGAATATAGAACTTGGATGACTATTATGTCCCGACATCCTCAATCTTGAATTGAGATTTAGGAAGACAGAAAAAAAATAATCATCTGTTTCATTCTGTCTTAGTTATTCCTAAGGACCCATAGCAAAATGTCCATTGCTATGGCTATGTACCCTTTGAAAGAGTTAATACCATTACCAATGTCCCCTCTACCAAAAACCCCTGTACATTCCAAGCTGTATCCCAGACCTAGTAAAAGAATCCATCATTCTGAGAATCTAAACTCTTCTCCAATCTTATTTGTATTTGGCTTATACAACAGTCCACAATAATGAGTTCCATGTTTATTAACTCCCATGAGTAAGAAGTATCTGCACTTTTAAAATCCTTTAACAAGTACTTTCACAAATGGCTGTGTCCCTGCCTCACTCCACTTCCCCCAAAAAGTGTTAAAAGTAGGGGAATGAGCATTAATCAACTTCCACAATGTTAGAGGATTTGGTTTCATTCAAATTGACCCAGTAAGAAGACAGTGCAGTGCCTGTTTATTTTCTGTTTCAAATGTAGGTAGGGTCCAACTTAACTCCTTTTCATAAACTACTAAAGCACAGTTGCCAGCTCTACTTCTAGGCACTGAGAATAGTAAAGAACATCAAGATCCCTGCTGTTTCAGTGCTGACAGTTGTGGGGAAAAAGACAAGCAAGGTTCTCTGCAGTAAAAAGAGATATCTGTTAAAAAACGACTGGGTACTAAATATTACACTGAGATGATGTGACATTTAAGCTGAGATTTCAATAACAGATCAAACCCAAAACAAGGGATCAGTGAAAATCAGCATCCCAAGCAGTGGGGAAACCTCAAACTAAAACTGGACACTGGACAAGCTGTTACCCTTCAAGGCACAATAATCACCCTCCAGAAAATTGAAATACTAAATTGACATAACTATTAAGAGTCCCTTTTCACTCTGCTGACCTACCTGTGAGAAAGTTTGTTAAGTACTTGTAACAATTTTTTCAGCTGTACTCTATATATAAAGGTTTAAAGTAAGTTTGTGCTAGTTTTAAAATAACAGAAAAATAAATCATCTACCACAGAGGCACTGATAAAATAGGTACACAATATGAAATGGAACCTAGACACATTTTGCAATGCATATGAGAAGACTCATTTAAAATCCCAAAGTGGGATGCCCTCCCCTCCTTGCTAAAGCCCTAACATCAGGCAGAAACTGAAAATTGCAAAACT
This sequence comes from Urocitellus parryii, assembly GCF_045843805.1. NCBI lineage: Eukaryota > Metazoa > Chordata > Mammalia > Rodentia > Sciuridae > Urocitellus > Urocitellus parryii. The sequence continues at coordinate 64,628,154 of NC_135541.1, forward strand.
GAATCATTTGTGGTTGTTTTAATGATTCCTATAAAAAATCTACAGAAGAATTGGGTGTATGAGGCCAGGGTCAAGCTGGGAGTTGGAAAGGCAGAAACTACTAGGATTTTCAAGGTAAAGGTCTTGGAGTATTTTACTCTGAGAACTCATTTTCTTTGGTGACAACGGCAAAGCAGCACTGATATTTACTGTGTCATTTTTTTTTTTCTTTTGTCTCTCTGATCCTTCATGTTCTCTTTCCTGGTACACTTCAATCTGTGATAGAGGCACACATGAATGATAATGGTTAAGAAATGGATGACTTCAAACTTCAGATCTCAATCCAGCCAAAACAGTGATGATAAATCACTGGGATGAAGTAAGAATTTGGGGATTAGAGAAATGAACAACTATGCGGTTTACACATTAGTGAGGGAGATTCCACAATAAGACCATTGGAGTTTCCCTTCCCTCCTGAGGTTACATCGACCAAGTAAGCTAGGTCTATGACGTTTCTAAATAGGAGCCCTCACTCCACAAAACATTTCAGGAAGAAATACTGACTTGCCTGATGAGTGTAAAATCAAGTCATCTTGGAACCTGGCTGTTTCTAGCAGGGTAGTGATTTATAATTCCTGTGTTTCTTTTTTTCAATCACAAGTGTTTTACATGTAACCTATATATTGCACTAGAAAGAAGCCAATCTGTTTAGGATTTTAAAAATAATAAACACTTGCTACAGCACTTCCATGTCAGGTTGTCAATACCAACACCAACAAAAGATTTTTCCCCCAAAGTAAATATCCCAAGATAAAGCCAATGCTATCAAGACATCAAAGTAAGTAAGACCACCCTAATCACTTTCTTAGCATGTGGACCAGTAGATACGCTTCAGGTGGGATCCAAGCAAATTGCCCAGATCTGAAATGCACGCTTTGTGCGAGGTTATAAGGGACAAAGGTAGTAAGATTCAGGAAAAGTTTCGAAAACAGTAATGCAAGAAAATTCGTTTTCAACTATGTGTTCAGTGGTTTGGAGTATTTGGAGGTTAAGAACTTAGTACTAATTGGAGTAGGTCTGGTAAAGATCTGAAATGAAAAAAAAAAAAAAAGTTAATAAGTCGGCCATGAATCAAAAGTCAAAATACCCAGTCCAGAGACGAAAATCGGTGGAGGCTGGTAAAGATGGGCGGGAAGGGAAGGGCGCGGACCAGCAGCAGCTGGCAAGGCCAGCCGAGGAGTCACTGCGGAGGGAGGGAGGGAGACCGGAATGCGGGCCGCTCTTTAGCCCGGAGGCCAGCCCGCCTTGGAAAGTCCTGGGGCGGAAGGGCGGACTAAGGGGGCCCTCCCAACCACCGCGGGGATCCGCGCGGCAACTTTCCTATAGCTGGCAGCTCCGCGATCATCGCCCCAATGCGCGTCCTCCTAGGAGAGTCACCGCGAACCCGCCCGCCCCAACTGACTCGCCCGCCGCCGCCTCCCGCTACCCGGTTCGGCCGCGGCCCCCGCTCACCTTCACGCGGTTGAGTCCAGCCTCCAGCCGGAGCTGCTGAACCACCTTCTTCATAGCGGCGACGCTGGAGGAACCAGACATGGCGAATTCGAGGTCAGGGCCGACTCGTCGGTCAGAGGGTCGGCAAGTCGCGGGTCGGCTGGGCCAGACGACTGGGCAGCGCGCTGCGGGGGCGGGGCTCCGAACTTTGTCTCCAAGTTTCCGGTTCTGAGCTGGGTGAGACAACCTTCGGTACGCATGCGCGCCGCGCTTCGCCTCTAGTTTTAACTACTCGCCCTGCAGGAGCTCGAGCTTGAGGGAGCCCGAGAAGAAGGGGCGGAGCGGTCCCTGGGCGTGGTGTGGAGGCTCCGAGAGAGTCTGGCCGGATGCCGCACTCCTTGTTCCCACTCCGGGTAGGCTGACTTGGGAGAGGTAAGGAAGGAGCTGTGGTTAGCCGCCTAGACCAGAGGGGACATTGAAGAGGACCGGTGAGGGAAGTCAGACGTTTGAAAGTCTCTAAAGCTCTAGTGACTGAGGAACCGGGAGGCCCCAGTTGTCCTCAGGGAGTTTGCGGCAGGAGTTGAGGGAGAGAAGGGGATAGCCCAGCGGAGGCGCAGGAGCCAGACTGCCCCGCGCGAGTCGCCCGCCCACCCGCGTAAGTCGTGTCCCGAAGTGACCCTTTGTCCAACGGCGTCCTCCGCCCGCTTCCCACCCGCGGACCCAGAGACTGAAAGGGGCGTGGAGCCCCCTGTGACCCGCCCACGGGACCGGGCGGGCGGGGAAATAGGCGTTGGAGAAAAGAAGATCACGGGATTTTTTGATTTTTGTCGCCTCTTAAACTCTCAAATCGGTTTTCTAGAAAAGGCTGTGAAGAAGCCAGGGTGCTGGCCGAAGATTACAGCTATCTGCTAAACCATCCCGTTTGAAGAATTCTTACTGTGCTTTTTAAAATAAAACGTTTTTGTGCTTCGGGAAAGTTTGCTCTTTTTGTATTTAAGTTTTAATTACTTAATGCTTGAAATTGAACACCCAAGGAGTTTTTAGGAGAGAGGATTTAACAAAATAGGCCCAGCCAATGCATCTGTCATTGTGGAAACGTGTATTGTGTCATGACACTTAAGGCACTTGTTTTCTATTTCTGTTAAAGTAAACCATCTTCGAATACACTGATGTTTTCTGTAAACATAAATAATTTCAACATGAATACATTTCAATTTTTTTGTATAGTGGGAATATCATGTATAATTTTCTCTGGGTCAACAAAACCGGATTTATTTACTAAATAGAATATCCGTCCTCAAAAATGTGTAGCGTAAGTTTAGCATTTTATTTAATTCTTAGATGTAATAACTGAGGCTAGGAACCAGGTTTTGAATTCTGATTTTGCTACTTACTGTGGGATCCTTGAGCAAGCCGTTTAAGCTTCACTGAGCCTCTGTTTCCTCATTTTGAAATGAAATAAAGTTTTCTGGAGTTGCTTGTAAGAATGAAATGAAATTATATAGGTAAAGAATGGGGAAAAATAATATTTCTTTATTATTTTTTCCCATTCTTTACCTATGTAAATATTATTTTTTCCCATTCTTTACCTATGTAATAAATATTTTTTCCTACTAGTATTTTTAATAAATTTTAGATAAAACACAAATAGCTTTCCTCAAAGAAAGTTAATTTTTCAATAATACACTATACTTCAAAACTTAGTTAAGAAATGTGCTGGAAAGGTTTTCAAGTAATATGTGGCCCACTCCCTTCTGTGAGAAAGAGTGCTGAGGAATAAGCAAAACCTATATTGTGTTTTAGGTTTAGTCTCAGAAAATGTTTCCTTTTTTTTTTTTTTTTTAACTTCATTGGAAAAGCAGAGTGGATTGCTGTCGAAGGTAGTCTCTTTGTGTTGTTTTTTTTTAATTTATTTTTTAGTTGTAGATGGACACAATACATTTATTTATTTGTTTGTTTATTTTTACAGGCAAGCTAGGCAAGGGCTCTACCACTGGGCCACAACCCCAGCCCATCTATTAGGATTTGATTTGGAATAGGAAAGAAGAAGAAAAAAAAAAGTCCACTTTAAGTTCATTTGCATTTGAAGTGATTAGCATTAAATATAGTTCATGAACTACAAATCAAAGACTTGTTCTTTGACCTTCCAAAATGATCTAAAATATTTTAAGGGTCTTACCATCCATACAGACATAGGAGTTTACATATTAGATTGTTTGGAACAGACTGTGTTGTGAAGCAATTTGACACTGAGAGATTCCTTTTAACACCATATAGCAAGAAATCTTTTGTCAGGAGAGCATTGTAAGTTTAAATTTACCTGGGATCTTCACCTTATTTAATTAGTACTCTAAGTTCTTTAGTTCACTAGCTACAAGTTCAGTATTTGAATAAATAAAATGCTTTTAAGGTTCATGCACCTTACTTTGTAGTTTAACTAAAAGCCAGATAAGGGTAGATTTCACAATTCTGACTCCTTTCTCAAAGAATGAGCTTATATTAGTCTGTTTTCATGGTGGCTAAGGAAATTGAGTTTGGGAAAGAATGAATGACTTGCTTATGGCTATACAGCTGGTTTATGGCAAAGAAAAGAACTTGGGTCTCCTGATGTTTACACTGTATATATAAGTAATGCATTTCTTTTTATGGAGTTGCTCATATATTGGAATAATAATTATTTTTTATATTAAAGTATAAGGAAATTTAATTATAAGAAACAGCAAAAAGGCTTAGGATACCTAGTAATAGTGTGGTCATAAGACACCATTGTATTTTTGGCTCAGCTTATATGGATAGTAAAGCCCATTTTCAGTAAATGAAGTACAATTAAATACCCTTTATTTTTAAATTTTATTTTTTATTTTTTTACCTTACTATATTACCTTCACCTTGTGCTTTTAAGCATCCTGCAAAGGCCTGTGAGCTAATGGCTTGGTAGCGGTCTGTGGCATTATTCCTAAGGTGGAACATTGGGGAGGTGAACCTAATGGAAGGAAGTTAGATAATTGGGGATATGTCCTTGAAAGGGATATTGGGACTCTTGGGATTCTACCCCTTCCTCTCTGACTTCCCAGCCACCATGAGATAAATACTTACATTATGTGATCCTGCCTTGAGATACTGTGCCAGAGGCCCAAAGTGATAGGGCTAAGTGATCATGGGCTGAAACTATGAGCCAAAATAAAATTTCTTTTTAATTAGTTGATAATCTCAAGTATTTTGTGATGGTATTAGTTGACAGTTAAGTAGTTATGATTCTAATTTTAAAAATGATAGACTTATTTTATCTCTGTTGATCCTTTTGAAAGACTTCCCAAAAGGTACATGGAGAAGTGAAAGAGCAGTTTTTCATCAATGGACTTATATATAAGATTCAAAACACTGTATTCCTTCATAAACAGAGGGAAATTTATTCTTTCTACTTCTCATAAATCCATGCTTATACTTCTTTTGTGCTCTAACACTATGTTAACTATGACCTTCAGGAAGAATAAGACAAGACTTTTTTTTTCTGTATTCTGCTTTATATTTGAAGTCTTAAACTTTTTCTATTTTTAGAGTATAAACTTGGAGATACTCTGTAACTAGGTATTCAAAAGAGAAGCATAATCAAGTTTTACGCTGGGCAAGAAGATGCTCTATTCTTTTAAAAACCTAAGTTGTTTTTTAAGTTGGGTAAACAAATTTGCTGAAAATGCCCTGTTGCTATTTTATGATTATGAAAATTAAACTTGCTCAAAGGCCTTGAAGAGCTATGTGGAGAAAACATTCCATAATTCCTTTTCAAACATTCTAATTCTAATATCATTCTGTTAATTTCTATCAAACCCTCTTTCATCTAAAATGCCCTTATAAATCTTGGGGGAAAGAATAGCAAAAACAATACTAAGCAGGAAGTGTGAATCAGGCGGTATAGCGATACCAGACTTCAAACTATACTACAGAGCAATAGTAACAAAAACAGCATGGTACTGGTACCAAAACAGGCGGGTGGACCAATGGTACAGAATAGAGGACACAGTAACCAATCCACAAAACTACAACTATCTTATTTTTGATAAAGGGGCTAAAAGCATGCAATGGAGGAAGGATAGCATCTTCAACAAATGGTGCTGGGAAAACTGGAAATCCATTTGCACCAAAATGAATCTGAATCCCTATCTCTCGCCGTGCACAAAAGTTAACTCAAAATGGATCAAGGAGCTTGATATTAAATCAGAGACACGGCATCTGATAGAAGAAAAAGTTGGTTATGATCTACACGCTGTGGGATCGGGCTCCAAATTCCTCAATAGGACACCCATAGCGCTAGAGTTAACAAATAGAATCAACAAATGGGACTTACTCAAACTAAAAAGTTTTTTCTCAGCAAAAGAAACAATAAGAGAGATAAATAGGGAGCCTACATCCTGGGAACAAATCTTTACTCCACACACTTCAGATAGAGCCCTAATAACCAGAATATACAAAGAACTCAAAAAATTAGACAATAAGATAACAAATAACCCAATCAATAAATGGGCCAAGGACCTGAACAGACACTTCTCAGAGGAGGACATACAATCAATCAACAAGTACATGAAAAAATGCTCACCATCGCTAGCAGTCAGAGAAATGCAAATCAAAACTACCCTAAGATACCATCTCACTCCAGTAAGACTGGCAGCCATTAGGAAGTCAAACAACAATAAGTGCTGGAGAGGATGCGGGGAAAAGGGCACTCTTGTTCATTGCTGGTGGGACTGCAAATTGGTGCAGCCAATTTGGAAAGCAGTATGGAGATTTCTCGGAAAGCTGGGAATGGAACCACCATTTGACCCAGCTATTCCCCTTCTCGGTCTATTCCCTAAAGCCCTAACAAGAGCATGCTACAGGGACACTGCTACATCGATGTTCATAGCAGCTCAATTCACGATAGCAAGACTGTGGAACCAGCCTAGATGCCCTTCAATAGATGAATGGATAAAAAAAATGTGGCATTTATACACTATGGAGTATTACTCTGCATTAAAAAATGACAAAATTATAGAATTTGGAGGGAAATGGATGGCATTAGAGCAGATTATGCTAAGTGAAGCTAGTCAATCTTTAAAAAACAAATACCAAATGACTCCTTTGATATAAGGGGTGTAAACAAGGACAGGGTAGGGATGAAGAGCTTGAGAAGAATATTTACAGTAAACAGGGATGAGAGGTGGGAGGGAAAGGGAGTGAGAAGGGAAATTGCATGGAAATGGAAGGCGATCCTCAGGGTTATACAAAATGTCATATAAGAGGTAAGGAGGGGTAAGTCAAGAGAATACAAATGGAAGACATGATTTACAGTAGAAGGGGTAGAGAGAGAAAAGGGGAGGGGAGGGGAGGGGAGGGGGGATAGTAGACAATAGGACAGACAGCAGAATACATCAGACACTAGAAAGGCAATATGTCAATCAATGGAAGGGTAACTGATGTGATACAGCAATTTGTATACGGGGTAAAAGCGGGAGTTCATAATCCACTTGAATCAAACCGTGTAATATGATGTATTAAGAACTATGTAATGTTATGAACGACCAATAAAAAAAAAAAAAGAGGAAGTGAGGGGAAAGGGAAAAACAATACAAGGGGGAGGAATGAATTACAGTAGTGGGGGTAGAGAGAGAAGAGGGGAGGGGAGGGGAGGGGAGGGGAGGGGAGGGGAGGGGGGATAGTAGAGGATAGGAAAGGAAGCAGAATACAACAGACATGAGTATATCAATATGTAAAGCAATGAAGTGTAACTGATGTGATTCTGCAAGCTGTATACGGGGTAAAATGGGAGTTCATAACCCGCTTGAATCAAAATGTGAAATATGATATATCAAGAACTATGTAATGTTTTGAACAACCAACAATAAAAGAAAAAAAAACAAAAAAAAAATTTAAAAAAAAAAATAAATCTTGGGGGAAATCCCAAATCAAGAAAAGTGTGTAATTTTGTCTATACTAGGATCTGTATGGAAAATAGACTAATTCCTCAATTGTTCCTACCAAGTCTAAGGAACCTAAATGTATGTAGGCTCTAGAGGGCCCTCGGGCATTTTAATCTATTTACCTAAAATCTATTTATCCTTTAAATGAATTAGAACTTAAATAAAGTTAAATTACCATTAGAAGTTTACAGGTTAACTATGACCTAGACAATGTAAAACTCTAAGAACATAGATATAATATGAATTTATCCTGAGCAGATAGACCTGACCCTTGATGATTTAAAAATCAAAAATTATGTCAATAAGTACTCCCATCATCTGACCTGAGGCTAACTATATTCTGATTTCTCTTTTTGCGCAGTAGAACTATCCCTCTCACTTTTGGCATTCTTTGAGCAATCAACTAGTCAAAAGAACTTTAGAGTTGCACATATGGTGTCCCACTACATCATGTACAATCAGAGAAATGAAAAGTTGTGCTGCAGTTGTGTACAATGAATCAAAATGCATTCTGCTGTCATATATACCTGATTAAAATAAATAAATAAATTTTTAAAATAATAACAAAAGGGGTAGGGATGTCACTCAGTATTAGAACACCTGGGTTCAATTCCCATTACTAGAAGACAAAATTTAAAAAAATGGTATCTAGTAGGATTTCAAAGGGCTGTAATCAGTACCAAATCAAAGGAGTTTTAAGTTTTGTTAGATTTACATAACTATTTTAATATAAGCCAATGAAGCCATACTTTGGAATCTTAAAAAAAGCTTCAGATGTGATGTTGGTATGATTAGTACATTCTTAAGGATGGAACCACTTTGATAATTTCTTTTTAAGATAATTTAGCTACTTTATTTTTCAATTTTTATTATATATTTGTTTTAAATTTTATAATTCATTATTTTAAATTGCAATAAGTACTCTGCGGACAAAACAGAAAATAATACACAAATGATGCTCATTATATAAAAAACAAGTATTTTCATCTGGACTGATTGTTACATACAGCCATTTGTATTTAATCTTTTCACTCCAAAAGTATATTTCTATGTTATGTAAAATACATTTAATATACAAGGTTAGACAGTCAATTTTTTAATAATTTGTTCTAGTTATACATGACAATAGAATGCATTTTCACATTCAACCTTAACTTTTGACTCCAGAGAAAATGAATTGTTTAGAATAGTAAAATATGTTTTTGCCAAAAGTTCATTACAACGTAACTTACCAGTTTCCTTAATTATCCTCAACTTAGGATGGGGTTACATCCTGATAAAAGTTGAAAATAGAATACACTTAATACACTTAACCTACTGAATATTGTGACTTAGCAACACAGTACATTTTCAAGTATCAGCTATTTATCTTTATAATCTTGTGACTGACTGGGAACTATAGCTTATTGATCCTGCCTAGCATTGCAAGAGAATATCAAACCATGTATTTCTAGCTGAGGAAAAGATCAAGATTCTAAATTTGAGGTACAGAATTGCTTTTGCATTGTTGTAAGTTGGAGGACCATCCATAGAATATATGCTCATTTCATTGCAATTACCAGTCTGTTCATTAGTGATTTTTTTTAATTGGAATAATAAGATTGTATATATTCCAAGATTTCTTTTGGAGTCTACTTTAAAGGTTTTATATTTTTCTTTTCACTTTTTGAACAAATCAGAGACCAGAAATACGTGGAATGCTATTTTAAATAAGCCAAAAGTGTATTATAAAATTAATTTAATACTGCTTAAATGAAGAGAGAGAAAAAGACAAGAAAAAATCCAGCTGTTCAGACATTGGTGAGTATGTCTCACAATCCAAGTCAGCCTTCCTCATCAGAGGTAAGAAAATAATGTCTATCATTGTTTTTGAAAAGTTGATAAAGCAAAAATGAATTATATAAAGTATTAGAAATTGATTCCACCAGAGTCCCAACTTCATGTATCCCATTAACTGATACTACTATTTCATCTTTAACTCACTTTCTCTAGTATTCTAAGTTGAAACCTACAATAAAGTGATTCTATCACCTTTTTTCCTCCACTATTCTATGATGCCCTCCATAGGCTTGAATTTCATACACAGTCTTGGTCATTCTTGGCTCACACTTTGACTCCTTGCCCCTCTCTTGTTCTATTCTACTCCTTTGCAAAATAACAACCTAGTTAATTCATTTCTCTACCTATTCTGCACCTATTCCTTAGTAACTAAACATGAATGGATGAAAATATACCAGCATAAGGACTATTTCCACTTTAAATTCATGACCAGTAGAATCTTTTGCTTTTAGACATTCATACCCTCTGTCACTTATTCATTCACTCTTCTCTTCAACACAAGTGTTTCATACCTTCTCAAATCCCCAATACCTTTTCTCCATTCTCTCTTAAACCAACTTCAATCAAGCTTTCACCTTTCACAAAACTTTTCTTGCTAAAGTCACCTCTTCATTACTAAATCTAACCTTTTTAAAACTGGATTATCTCAGGATTCAGCTCTTTGTTCTATCTGCACTCATTACATGGTGGTCTCATCCAATCTAGTAAATTTAAATACCAACTTTATGGTAAGGATTTATATATTTTTATCGTCATCCCAGTCCTCTTTCCCAAACTTCAGATTCATGTCTACGTATATTCAACTGACTACTTGACATCTCTCTTTGGATGATCAATAGACATTTCAAATATAACATATCTGAAAGGGAATCTTTCCCTCTCCTGGAAACTTGCACTACCTGTGGCTATTCCCATCCCAGGTGATTGCAAATCTATTCTTTCATTATTTGAGCCCAAATGCCTTGGAATCACACTTGATTCTTCTTGCATACATGATTCCTACTTGAGTCTTTTCTCCCAAACTCTACATATACACAAAATTTGACTACTCACCTCTACTGCTAGCATATTAGTCTGTGTCACCATCCTCTTACACTTTAGTTACTCTAATAGTTTGATAATAAGTTCCCTTTTTTTGCCCCTTGCAGTCTATTTTGGCTATTATTGCTTTAACCTGCTATCAAATGTAGAAATACTTCACAGTAATTTGTGTCTCATAGTGTAATGCAATATGAAATATAAGTCACCATTTATAAAATACTCTTGCCTCGGATGGATAACTTGTGTCATTAGAAGGCTGTACCATTGACTATTTACAGGAGTTAAAGGGGTTGGAGAAATAAATGCCACCTTAAAGACAATGAGGTAAATTCATTCTATAAGATAATTGGCTCTATCACTTTAAAAAACTTATGTGACAGGGCTGGGGATATGGCTAGGGATCTTATAGTTGCCTAGCATGTGCAAAGCTCTAGATTCCACCATCAGCACCACACACACAAAAAAAAAAAAAAAAGAAAGAAAGAAAGAAAGAAAGAAAGAAAAACAATCTCAATATTTTGAAGAATCAATTGAGATTTTTAAAAACATAACAACTAAATGCAATATGTTATCCTCAATTTAATTCTAGGTTGAAAAAACATTTTGTGGACAATTGGAGAAATTTTAGGTTTGATATTAGTCTACATTAAGGAATAGTTAATTTTCTTTATGTGAAAATGGTACTGTGACTGTATTAAAGAAGTCCTTACTTTTAGAAGATGGATACCAAAGTATGAATATGTCTAATTTACTTTAAATATTTTATTGAGAGAGAAAAAAGAATTAACAAGAAAAATGTTAACTTTTGAATCTAAATCATATTTTGATTATTTGAAAATTCATAATATTTTTACTTATGTATATAAAATATATGCATCAAATTTTTCATAAAAAATTATAAAATATGTCAGGTCTTGCCATGCTTCTATTAAAACCCTTCATTGGCTTCCTATCTTGTAAGGTAAAGACCTTTAAATGGCTCAGAGGCCCTACTTAATTTCTTCCCCTTACCTCCTTTTTTCTCTGACTTTTATCTCCTACTATTCTTTTCCCACTCTTTCTTCTTCATTTATACTGGTACTCATAATGGTCACCTTAAAGCCTTTGGTTTAGCCCTTCCTGGAACTCCATTTCTTCCCTTGACTAGTTCATTCTTTCCCTTAAATCTTTACTCAGTTTCCACCTTTTCCCTGAAATCTACTATAAATATTCTTTGTAAAACTGAAGGCTTCTATAACCCTTATCCTCCCAATTTTCCTTACCTTGCTCTTATTCTTTTTTCCTAGTAATTACCCCTCTCTTATACAGTATATAACTTATTAGTGCTTTGTATTTATTGATTATTGTCTATATCACTCACAGAACCAGGACTAGTCTGAGGCAAATGAAATACTTGCTGTGGGTGAAAAATTTAAGGGAGCATCAAAAATTCAGTAAATCAAGATAAACATTTTAATACAATATTTTTTAAGTTAAATTTATTTCAAAAAATTCGTGGTGAACAAGATATTGATATTTTAAATAGACACAATCCAACAGTACTATGCATAGCAACTTTGAAGTCTAAAATTTAAAAAAAAAATGAACCCTACACATGTATATACCTTCTAATTACTTAAATAGTTAATGATTTTAATAAAAATATTATTGATGAGTTGCTTCTAGAAAGCCAAGAACATAAAATTATAATAAATTATGGTTTGGGTATAAATAAAATATTTAACCTTAAAATATATAAACTTTTAAAACTTGCAGTATTTTTCAACTACTTTGTTGTTATAGAAATATAGCACTCTTATAATATTGCTATAATGTTTATAATACAATGTTATAATTACTATAATATTGCTATAATGTTATTGTTATAGTAAACTCATTGAAGTATTATTTAGAAATATATATATATAAATGTTTAGTTCAAGAAATATTTTTCTCCTGTGACATATTAAAACATTTATATAAAAATAAAATCATATTTACTTCAAACTTGTTAAGGTTTTGCAGATACTTAATAGTATAGATAGGGAATAATCTTTCACATACTCTGCAGTTCAAAATGCAAAATGTGGCAAATTTTATTATCTGATCTATGCAAACATTTGAATTGTTGGTTTATTTTTTATATATCAAAAATATAGAAGTAATTACTTGGTAAAACTTGAGCAAAACCTTTAGTTCAAGGACCATTTTATGTCTAATAAAAATGACTAATATTAATAATAATAGGTCATATTAAAACTTTTAAAGTTTTCTCAGATATTTAATATTGCAGTTAAAGTAAAATGATTTCAAGGCTTTCACGTTTAATATGCAGTGAGTATTCAACCTTCCTTAGACTAAAAAAATTGAGACTGCAGTAATTGTTTCTGTTCTAGCCATCTAACTATTCTAAACAGAAGATTTCTAATTAGAGCCATAACAAAACATTAACAGAGAATTAGTTTTATACAAGCACAGACAAGTTTACAGTCATCCCCTACATCAAGAATAGATTCTTCCTGGAACTCTGGGAAGCAAATATGTTCCTGACAAACCACAGTATGAACCCTTTTGTAGGTGCTAAAAGCAAAGGATTGTACAAGGTCACTCTAGTGGAACTGATAAGAGAGAAGTCAGGGAGAGATAAAGATTGGTGATCAGAAAATTGATCTTTACCATATGGTATTCTTACTACAGGCCACAGACAAAAACACCATTCATCAAGGATATTGAGGTACTCTAGAAGCCAAGCCACATCTATTACAGTGTTTCCAAAGGAAATGTACTCCAGCTGGGGTTGTGGCTCAGTGGTAGAGTGCTTGCCTGGCATGTATGAAGCTCTAGATTTGATCCTCAGCATTACATACAAATAAATAGATAAAATAAAGGTATCGTGTCCATCTACAGCTTAAAAAAACATTAAAAATCCATAATGACCCAATTATACAATATTATCTGTCTGCTTTGAGCTCCTAGCACTGTGACTGGTATCTACTATGGGACTTAAATATAAATTTAATAAAAGGAAAGAAATGTACTCCAAACGAATATTTTGGGGTTCTTCATTTTGTTTGTGGGTTATTTTTGTTTTGTTTTATTTTGTTTTGTCTGTATGTTCAGAGGGATACATTATTCCATGTTTATTTTAGTTGTGTTTATTAAACTTAAAATTCTATAGGAGATCAATTGGGTTTTTTTTCAATTTTACAAACATTTTAACTGATATTCTTCTCATTCAGTTGGTGGAACTTCATGTTTTTTATGTCCCTGAAGGATCGTGGAACTATAAGTTAAATACTATTTCAATAGAAGTTATTAACAAATTTATTTCTGCTGGATTTATAAGGCAAGTATTTTGTGCATGTAACAAAATACCTAAAAAATATTTTTTTCTGCAGAGAAAAATATTTCCTAGAAATTTAAAAATTGTAAATGAAAAACATTTTGCCTATGTCATGGACCCATTCCTAATTTAATGAATATTGACAAACAGTACTATGTAGTAGTTAAATCAAACATAGCTGTAGGAATAGATGTCATTTGACCATAATATGCCACCCAGAGAATAGTGTATAATGTGTAAGAATTAAGGAACAAATTATCTAAAATTAAAAATCTGATGAAGAGCTGTGAATAATGGTTACAGCAATATATCCACTGTTATTTTCTTAGAATTCTTTATAAATATATGCAAAAGACTTGCATATGCAAGACCCTGAGTTCAATCCCTAGCATGGCAAAAAATAAAAATATAAACAAAGAACATAATTAAATGTATATACATATATTTATTTATTTATATATTTATATGTGTATATGTGTATTTTCAAATTCACAGAAACATGACACATGATCTGACCTCTTATTGTTAACGTCGCCTAGTTGAGTGCCTTTCTTCTTTATTTCCTCATCACTTTTCCAATCCTATTAGTTTCCTTTCTGTTCTAGAGCACATCAGAAATGGCCCTACCTCAAGACTCTTGTACTTTCTGTTCCTTTTGTCTAGAATACATTTTCTGCCCTTACCCTCTTATCTCATTCAGGTCTGTACCCAAATATGACTTGTTTGTGTATATATTCTTTGATCATTGTATTTTAAATAACAGCTACAGTCTCTTTTCCTTTTCCCTGCTTTACTTACTTAGCAGTGTCTTATCAATTATGTTTTTTACTGTGTATTTTGCTATTTTTCTTTCCCACCACTAGATTATAAAAGCTATGAGGGCATACATTTTTGTATGTTTTGTTGATTGCTGTTCTCTCATCCATTGGAACAATGTGACACATAATAGGTGCACAATAAATATTTGTTGATCAAACAATTGTTCATTGAATGAATTCTCTAATATTTCCCATAATATATCTTTAAAAAAACAAGTACTTAGAACAATGACATAATATTGTCTTTAAATTTTAGACATTGAGAAAAGATCCCTAATGGGCAAATATAGTAGAATCTGACCACATTTGATCATTAAACACATTTTAAGCACTAGATACTGTTAAACTTCCAAAATAAATATCTATGCCTAAGTCACTCTTTAATATATATGTAAAAACATAGATTACACGGAAATTTTGTTTTAGTCATAAAATTTGGAAGTGGAATAGCAAAATAGACAAACATTTTCCTTTTCAGTATTAAAATGACTTTTATAAATAGTATTCATTTACATAATTTTAGAAGATAGACTTAATTGTTTACTTTGAAAAATATTTGCTAAAGATTATAAAGTGCTAAGCAATGTAGAAATGTAATATAGTAAGCTCTGTCTGATAATTAAATCAACATTTATGTTTGAGATAACTAACATTATTGAACCATTAATATATCCAAACTCTTTCTTTCTACCTCATATAAGGCAATTTTATTACATTTCAGAGTATCTCCTCAACTTACTTTACAAGCCCTGAGGTTGCGCCTTGGTGAGTTCCTTGGTGAAGATGCTGTTGCAGAAAAATTTTTATTCCTGAAATGCATTGGAAATAATTTAGCTGTGGTAAGAGTTCTTATTTTTTCCTTCTGATTAAAGAAAAAGCATTCATTATCAAATTATGTATCTTAAATGCTTGTGAACTCAGCTTCTTAACATACTGTAAGATGTAATCTTAATCATAAAATATCACTAAGCACATAGATCATGAAAAATAGATCTCTTTGGCATGTTACCAGGCACTAAAATGGTGGGATGTGTCAATTTCCTTGAAAAGGAAGACAAAGTTAACTAATAATATCAATAATATATATTGTTTTTAAGCAAAATGTTTTTAAAAAGTACTTGTGTTGTAGCGAAAACAGAGTTCTTTTTTATTTGGGTCACAACTAGCCTTATTGGTTTTAAAATGATAATGTCCCCAATATATTTTTTGGTGTCAGCTATTACCTACTGAACACTTCTATTGGTAGTTTCTGTAATCTGATGGCAGGATATTCTAAGGGAGGACATTTTAGCTAAAATTTCCAATCTGTCAAGCCATCAGACATCAAAGTTTCTGATTTTTCCTGTCTATATATAAGGTTTATTTCTTTAATCAAAATTGTCAACATTTAAACTTCAAAATGTAGTGTATTCGTATGCCACTCAAGTTAACATATTATGTCACTGCCAGGTGTTCATTGATGTGATTATTTAATATTTAACTCTTATCATTAGATTTTAGTCCTTTGTGAGCAGGGACTTTATTTACCATTGTATTTATAACCAGTGCCCAACAAAGGTTTAAATCTTTATCAAACAAATTAAGTAATGAATGATAATGGATAATAAATCTCTCCCACCCGAAGTACTATTATAATTTGCAATGTAGGATTCCTAGATCAGTAGATAAATTTAAAAATGTTTTTGTTCTATTTAGTATGCCATAATATTAATTTACTGATTGTTAAATTAGTTCTCAGAGAAGAAAGGGAACATAATTTTTTGTTCTTTTTTTATTATATGTAAATTTATAAAATATCAACCACAGAATCCCAAGCTGGGAACTTAAACATAACTTAGATCAACTTCTAAAATCCTTCTAATATTTTCTTTTAAACAAATATTTATTGATATTTTATTTTCTAGAAAATGGATATGAATTCTTCCCTTAAAATATGTTCAGTGTAATGGTAAAATAAGTGGTGAAGGTAAAATATTATCTATAGTCACAAAAAAGAAAAAAGATTTTTTTCAGCAGAAGAAAGCAGAGTAGAGAAATTTGAGGAAGAAGCAATATATAAATTTGGATTTTGAAAGAAATATTTGGTCTTGTAAAAATGAAGTGTGTGAATGGCTTTCTGAGCAGAGAAAATAAGATGAGCATGGAAGTAGGAAAGCAGGCAACTAAGAAAGAATTGATTCATTTCATTAAACATTAACTGTGGGAAAGGGAATAGTGCCCGGCACAAAGTGACTCCATGTAAGATAGCCATAATTATTATTATTAAGTGATATAGAATTCTTATCATGTTGAGTGTGCAGAGAAAAGTTATGAAGTACTTTGTTGAATATCTTGAATGCCAGACTAATAGTTTGAATTTTTTTTTCTGAAATCTTGAGTTTTTCAGCAATAGAGTTACATGAGGGCTGGGGTTGTGGCTAAGGGGTAGAGTGCTCACCTAGCACACAGGTGAGGCACTGGGTTCGATCCTCAGCACCACATAAAAATAAATAAATAAAAATAAAGGCATTGTGTCTACCTACAACTAACAAAATGCTTTAAAAAAATAGAGTGACATAATGAGAGCTTTCAGTACAATAATTGGGTCTCACTGAGAAGTAACAAGAGACTAGAGACAGGGATTCCAGCAAGGAGGCTTTTACAGTGGTTCAGGCACGAGATAAAGAAAAACTAAGACTACCTCTCAGATTTCATCTACTACCATCTTCTCCTTGGTTCTACATACTTCAGCTCCAAACATCTTACTTTGGTCCTTACATATAACAGACATCTCTGATTTACCGTCCTTGCATTTACCTTGCAATCACTTTCCCTGAGTTTTGGATAGCTGGCTGCTCTTTGTAATTTGTTCGAGCTCAAATACATAATCTTTTCAAAAGGACTTTTCTTGATCATCCAGTTTTTAGAACTTTTTTTCTCCAACTTACTCTTTATTACATCACTCTGTTTTATTCTCATGAATCACATATCACAATCCTAAATTGTTTTTTTTAATTTAATATCTGCTTTCACAAGTAGAATGTGAGGTCTATGAGAGCAGTAACTTTGTCTTATTTATCATTGTATCCTCACCAAGTAGAACACCTGACATGTGGTATATCTTCAATATCTGCTAAAATAAATAAATTGAAAGCAAACTCTAGGGGTAGACTTTATGGGAAATAAGTCTACAAAATTGGACTCTGGAGTGATTACCAGGTTTTGAATCCTAACTTGGAAACTTCTATTTATAAAATCTTGGGCAAGTTACTTAATTTCTTTTTGCTTCAGTCTCCTCTGTTAACTGTAAGTAATGTTAGTGCCTATCACATGAGCTAACATATGCAATAACATAAAACAGTGCCCGGCACAAAGTGACTCCATGTAAGATAGCCATAATTATTCTTATTAAGTGACATAGAATTCCTATTATGTTGGGTGTACAGTGAGTAGAAAGAGAATTAAATTCTACATTTTTCTAAAATATAGCCATAGCTATTAGTTTTTAAATTTGATTTATATCATACAGATATATGCCTTTTACAAAAAAAGTGGAGGTAAAAATAATTGGAAAATTTCACAAAAGCTCTTATTTTTTTCTCATCTATTTGTTTCTAGGTGAAAGAAAAGCAAGAACCAGAACTGAAACTCAGATCATTTGCTCCTCCATACGTATGTAATGTGACATTTTAAACTGATGCTAATTTTAATTGGTTTTTTAATTATAAACTAATTTTTCAAATTTCCTATATGTTTTAGGCTCTTCAACCAGAATTATATTTGCTTCCTGTAATGGACCATTTAGGAAATGTTTATTCAGCATCATCATCAGTTACTTTAGATGGGCAGCAGACTAATAGTGATATTGCTGAAATTGATGGAACAATCCATAGACCAGTTAGTGAAACTTTATCAAAGGAAGAACTTGGAAAGGATCCCAATTTCTTAGAAAACACTTTGAAAGACCTTATTAACACGAATCAGGAAGAAGGTGATTTCAATTAAAATGGGAACAACAAAGAGGTTATTTTAAGTCCATGTGTTTTCCAAAGTGGTTGTACCTCAGTATCTTAGTACATAATTCAGGACCACAGTGTAAATTAAAATACCACTCAAAGCTTTATGGAGAGTAATTGCCCACTTCAATAGCCACTTGACCATATACTCTGTTCAGGAATACTGGGACTCTACTTTGGATATTTGTTTCCAAGATATCATTTTCTTGAGCCTTTAAATGACGTGTTCAGACAAAGAAGAAGGTAAAGATTCTCACTGAGCATCTCACTGGCATCAATAAACAGTAAATATTAGTGTGCCTAAGATTAAAGAAAGTGCCAAGTTTGAAACATCATCAAGTCCTAAACTTCCTATTGAACCATAATCTTGCCATTATATCAGATATTTTATATCTCCTTGTTTCTGTGCTCCACATTCTGAATAATTTCTTTAGATTTGTTTACTATTTTTTAGGTATTTAAAAATATCTCTATAAATCTTCTGGCTTGCATAATTTCAGATGATAGGTCTACTGTATTTTTATTTTTATTTCTTTTTTTCCCTCTGCTGTCTTTAAGATTTTACTTTGATTTTCAGCAGTATGATTATATATATATATATATATGTGTGTGTGTGTGTGTGTGTGTGTGTGTGTGTATAATTAAAGTACTATATATATATATATATATATATATATATATATATATATAGTACTTTAATTTTATTCAAATCTTGATTGGGGTTCTCTTCATTTTGCTTTTACTGTTACAAAGATCAACAGATACATGTCCTATACTCTTACCAAAATGTACCTTGATATCTATTGAGTTTTGTATCATTGTTTATTTTGATGGGGCATGGAGAGAGAGTAGTAGGTATATCCATTTTTTATTTATTTAGCATTGAATAAATCTTTTATAAAAAATTCTTTTCATTAGACTAAATAATTTTGGCAATGCCTGCTAGGAAATAAATGATAGTGGTCAAACTGAATTAAATGAATGTGGGCTTCAGGTTGCAAAATAGTTTGACAACCTTTGCAAAATGACTTTTCAAATATTAATTTGACATTTTTTTCTAAATTAAAAAATTATTTCTGGGGGGGGTGGAAATCTACATGAATGCTGCTAAGTTCATGGATCTTATGTTAATGTATAGATCATGTGGTACATTAATGTTAATGATTTAAAAACAACTCAAATGGAAAATGCTATTGAAATGAAGGGAGATTCTATAAATGAAAATTTATGTGATATTTTATGCTCTTTATTTATACAAACATTTTCCAGGAAAAGAGTTCCTCAGAAGACTATTTCAAAAGATGCTTTTGGTAAAAGCTGTCTTTTTTTTTTTTTTTAAGAAATACATGACAGTAGAGTGTATTTTGACCTATGATACATACGTGGAGTACAACCTATTCCAGTTAGGGTCCCATTCTTTTGGGTATACATAATGTGGAGTTATACTTGTCATGTATTCACATATGAACAAAGGAAACTTATAACCAGTTCATTCTACTGTCATTTCTATTCCCATCCCCTCTTCCTTCCCTTCATTCCCCTTTGTCTAATACAGTGAACTTATATTCTTCCCCTCCCTACCTTCCCTTGTTGTGGGTTAGCATCCACATACTAGAGAGAACATTTGGCATTTGGTTTTTTGGTATTGGCTTATTTCACTTAGCATGATGGTCTCCTGTTCCATCCAATTACAGGCAAATGCCACAATTTCATTCTTCTTTATGGCTGAATAATATCCCATTGTATATGTATATCATATTTTCTTTATACATTCATCTGTTGAAGGGCAATGAGGCTGGTTCCATAGCTTTGCTATTGTGAATTGAGGTTCTATAAACATTGATGTGGCTGCATCCCTGTAGTATGCTTATTTTAAGTCCTTTCAGTACAGGCTGAAGAGTGGGATAAATGGTGATCCCATTCCAAGTTTCCTGAGGAATCTCCATGTTGCTTTCTACAGTGGTTGTACCAATTTGCAGTCCTACCAGCAATTTATGAGTGAATCTTTTCCCTCACATCCTTACCATCATTTATTGTTACTTGTATTCATGATAATTGCCATTCTGACTGGAGTGAGATGAAATCTCAGTGTAGTTTTAATTTGCCTTTCTATAGAAATACAAATGGTTAAAAGTATCTTGAAGACAAAGTTTGGGTAGAGCCCACTTTACTTCCTCTCTCAGAATCATGTTGCTCATAGAGAACTTCTGCAATACAGTTGCTTTTGTGTGTGTATAAGGGAGTTGTGTGCCTGTTTAGTGTTGTTTAATTCATTGTCTCCCAAACTGAGCTGAACAAAGAATTTTCTTTTCACATAAAGTAATGTTTCATGAAAATCACTTTGTAAATTGTTACCTTTTATCTATATAGTAAAGTTCATGAGGAATATGAAATATAGGACATGATTGTAATATATACATAGAAAATTTTATTTTAGTATTTTCTGAATATTCTGAACTTTTTTTTATCATGCATGCACATCAACATCAGCTGAGGAAATAGCTACTCCTAAAGAAAGCCCAATTGTAAAATATCACATTGGAAATTCTGAGTTACCAGGATCATTGGAAAATTCAAATGATTATTTTACCAACAAAAAAAGGTGATTAGTACAGATGCTGATTTCACATGTTATAATCTAAACTATAAGAAAAAGAATGTGATGTCCAGACTACTGATATAAAAACTTAATTGGAACAAAGATATGATTGATACTATTGATCTTTAATTATAATTACCTTGATTCTCATATTTATTGTTATATATGAATGTTCCTCTCCAATATAATGAGGGATTATTTATTAAGTTTATTGATGTTGTGGTCTTTTTGTCATCAGGGACAATTGATGACAGAAAAATTTCTCTTTGTTTTGCCTTTGTTTAGGACTAATTCTTCTACCTCTCTTAAGTTCTTGGCTACAGATAAACTAATCAGTATATTTGAGTTTTACATTGCCATCATTTCATTAAAAATTAGAGCACTTAGATAACAGTTTTGCTTATAGTCTTTTGAAATTTTGATGAGGGTTTTATTCACAAACTATAAAAATATATTTCTAAAATTTCCAGTTACTTTACTTTGTCAGAGACATTGGACTATGATTTGAATTTAGCTATGGTATAATGAAATATGATTTTATTAACTCATACTAAATGTAGTTTATGTTAATCATTAAGAGTTTGAGAGAAAATATGATAATAACTCCAGGCTTTGTTGTTTTAAAGTGATGGAATTTCAATATGTTTCCCCGGCTGGTACTAAACTCCTGGGCTTAAGTGATCCTCCTACCTCAACCTCCCAAGTAACTAGGACTACAGAAGCACACCTCCCACCCAGTTTTCAGGCTAATTTAAAATTTTTAATGTTATATTTGGGTTTATATACACCAAATAAAATATGTAAAATATTCATATGTGAATATGAAAGTTAATATTCATGGAATTATATTTTAATATGACTTTCAAATCTGTCCTATTAAGTCAGTTTCTTTGGAAAAATGAAGAAGATACAACCAACAGTAGAAGACAGGACAGTCAGGTATGATTTTAAAATTTTGATTTAACTTCAGCATTATATCATAATATTTATACATATAGAAATTGAAATTATACTGAAGATTAAGATAAAATTTAAGTTTTCTGATTGTAATACCAGAAAATGTCTATTTTTCTAATATCAATACTGTCACTGGTAGTCCAGCTTTTGCTTTTGCTTTTATGCCTGAATGAGAGAGAGGATAAATTAGGTTATCCACCAAAGACTTTTTGGATTTTCATCTCAATTGTTTTTACTACTTTTAAGGTACACTGACCTTTACTTAACTGGCAACTTCGGGAGCTAAATTATAATATAATATGTTGATACCTGTCTTTGATTAATTCAGCTCTTTAGAACAGATTTCTCTAGTGTGTTTCTAGGAAGTGTTTCTAGGAAGTAGGTGGTTAGTACCAGTTACTAGCTCTATGGCCTTGGATATGTTATCTAATTTGAATAGTAATATTTAAAGGAGTTAACAAACGCTGTTCCACATCACCAGCTCATTCTCTAGAAATGGAGAAACAGGAAAATTTTGAAAATATTTGTAGGATTAATTTAGTTGCTAAAAATACTAGTTTTAATAATAGTTAACAATGAGTCCCAACTAACTGTCACTAAGTGTTTTACACATTTTGATTCATTTAATCCCCAAAACACCCTATGAGCCAGGTCATGATTATCATCTTCATTTTACAGATGAGGAAACTGAGGCACAGAGAGATTCAGTGGCTTGCTCAAATCATAAGTTCAGCTAGTAAATATTGGAAAGGGGATTGGAGGTGTCAGGGTCTAGGCTGGCTCTAGAATTCATCTTTTTATAATAACTCTAAATAATAATAACAATCTAGAAACAACTAATTATATAACGTTTATTGAGCTAACCACTGTTCTAAATGCTTTTCATATGTTAGTCCATTTAATTGAACAACTTTTAAGAAGGTTCTATTATCTACCTTTCAGATCAACAAACTAAATTTGTTACATTACATTAACTTTTCCATGGTTACAAGTCTTTCCTACTCATTCAGCAAAACCCCAACACTAGTTTACAAAACAACAAACCTCAAATGAGTCTTTAATTCTGCCATACACTATGTATTCCTGATCCATTGCTACTCTTCTAAACAACTCTGCCATATCTTCTCTCTTTTTAAAATTTCTTTAAATTAATTAATTTTACAGTAGAATGTATTTTGACACATAGTACACAAATGGAGCACAACTTCTCATTCCTCTGGCTGTGCATGGTTCAGAGTCAGTGTAACCATATATCGTACTTCTCTTCAAACCATCAATACCTCCTTTCTTTTGCAACCTGTGATAATTTGTCCTTGCAAAAATAGGAGAAATTTGAAGAGAACCACAACATCTCAATGTACAGAGTGAAGTTGGAGTTGAGGTTTAGTTTTTCCTCAGATATCCAGTTCTTCTCCATGATTTGTTGATATTCTATTTTTCCTTTTGTGTTACTCAAAAAGCAACTGACCATAAATAAGGTCTTAGACAATTTCTGGTCTCCTTTTCTGTTCAGTGATCTTTTTTCTGTCTTACACCAGTAATACACCACCTTCATTACAGAGGCTTTATAGTAGTTTTTTGATATCATATAGCATAATACTTCCATATGAATTGGCTTCTTGCCTTCTGCCTAGTTCTAGTGATGGCCTCAAAGATAGTAATTTCAGTAATGGAAAAGTCATTCCAAGGGAGAAAACCTAGAACCTACTCCTTCAGTCTTTCTGTTGCACTTAATTTCCTTTATAAAATTCCTTCCTGCTTAAACTTGTGCTGAACTGATTCAGTATTTGATATAGAAAGTGAAATATGAGAAACAAACTCTTGAAAATGAGAATCCCAAACTTGTTATTAAAAAATAATTACAAAATTTTGCTAATTTGTGCTAGTAGAAATTTAGAATATTACTGGGAATAAATTAAGACCAGAAATGAAGGACTATAACTATTGATTGATGCAATTTTAAAAGAATGGGTATACTCATCAGAGATTCTGAATTTAATGTGCTAGCTTAAGCAGTTATGAGTGGTAAAAAATATTTTGCTAAATTGACAAACAGGTTGACAAGAACCTGGACTATATGATAACTAAGCTAAATAAATTTAGAATGCTAGAAATTTCTTGGAAAAATTAGAGCAAGAAATGCAAAGATGTCAGGAGATAGCAACTGGTTTTCATAGACTCCTTCATCCATTTAATCAAATGGTAAGGAATATATTGGAATAGCAAGCCTAGCGTTCTTAACAAAACCTTATAATGACAGTTTTATGTGGACTGAAATGAAGACAGGAGAATGTATTCCTTGGTTTCCTTAGAGATCACAGGATTTGAGTGGCTAATTTATACCATTTTACTTTACAATAAAAAGCTGATTATAAGGATGTTTGAGAAATCCTTAACAATAAAGATGCAAGGTATCCTTAATACTAATTGATCATGGTGTTCCTCAGAATTCAATGGGCAAGTGCATCAGTAAGTTCTTTATCTGTGTAATCAAAACTTATTTTATTTTAGCAAATGGAAATCTACCTGGAATAACCATATCCCCTTATTGATTTACCATTCTTCAACTAGTTTACATACCTAAAACCCTTTGAGTGAAAGAGAGGCCAGGTATTCTTCAGGAGAGACCCTATTGCCCAGCCACATGTAAAAATGGACTATAAATTTTCTCTTTTATCTGACATAAAGAGATTAGAGGCTGTTACTAGGGTAAATTCATTGGAGAAAATTAAGTACCCATACTTTTTGGATTAGTGAACAATGGTTTTAACTTGACTAAAATCTCTGGGACCTGAATACCTTTGTGTTCCACCAATAGCATGGATGCATAAAGGGGTCAGATAATAAATAAAGTTTTGGCTAAATCTACCTTATAGTGTGCCAAAAAGGTTTGCAAATCCTTGTAGTTGTTTCCTGGATTCCGAATGCATACTTTAAAAGGAGTTAGCAACTGACAGAATCCCCATAATGCCTCTCTGACGTTTGAGCATGGGCAATGAGGAACTTAAGACAGGGCCAAGTAAAATGTGATGGAACTGCCTTTTCCTTACCAAAATAACAAAGCACTATCAGACTTCCAGAGGAACTGTAGAGTCTTGTGCCATAATCAAAACCTGAAAATAACCAAGTGTGGTGGCACACACCTATCATCCCAGTGGTTTGGGTGCTAGGTAGGAAGATTTCAAGTTCAAAGCCAACCTCAGCAAAAGTGAGGTGCTAAGCAACTCAGTGAGACCCTGTCTCTAAATAAAATACAAAATAGGGCTGGGGATGTGGCTCAGTGGTTGACTGCCCTTGAGTTCAATCCCCATTACCTACCACCCCCCAAAAAAAGAAAACTTGAAAATAGTAGAGAGGGTAATTCTTACCATAGCCACGTTCAACTCACCTCATTATTATATGTAGATGATTGATGAGTCTTAGCCAACAGAAGGTGAAGTTGTAGCTACTACTCTTTACTATAACAAATTATCACAGCCTCATGCTCCTGTTATGCCACTCTGGATCTGGAAGATGTCTTCTTCTCCATCCCAGTTAAGAGAGAAAACCAAAAGTAATTTTCTTTCAACAAGTAAAAACAGAAGGAGACCTTCATTTTTTTTGCCTAAGGCTGTCTGTCAATCTAGTTCATAAGGAATTGATCCCCTTTGGACCTGGTAAGCAGGAAATAACGAAAAATACTCTATATATCTTAGGTGAGACAATGTTTATTAGAGGGTGGATATAAGCCTCTAGAAAATTCAGGAGCTTGAAGGACAAAAGATAGCAGATTAGAGGAAGGTTACATTTCCAGTTGCTCTGTGCTCAGGATTCAAGCAATGGGAGAATTCTCAGAGAGGTGAGTGAAAGAGGGATTTCACTAAAATTCATTACCGAACAGTCAAGAGTTTCTTAGAGACTGATAAATTCAGGTGCATTGAACAACAACAACAAAAAAAAAAAAAAAAAAAATAAGAATGACTACACTGGAGCCAAGCCAGTTGCTGCAGTGGCAATGGCAGCAGCAGTGGTGGTGGTGCTAGTTTATCACAGAATGAAAAGATAACACACTGAGAAAAACGTAACAGAAAAAAATTGGCACAGAAACCTATAGATCAGAAAAGCAGCCTAAATTTAGCTGATCCAGACTGCACAACAAACTGGTGTTTGAAAAGTGCTCTATATTTCTCAACTAGCCAGTGGAGATTAGCAGGAACCATTTGAGGAGGTCATGCTGCAGCTTGTTGTTGTCAAGCCTGTAAGATCATAGCCAGCATTGATTGAGAAATCGTCATAGACATCACAGAAATCCAGAGGATCATTATGGACTATTTTGAAAACTTATACTCCAGTAAATTGGAAAACCTAGACGAAATGGATACATTTTTAAACACATATGACCTACCAAAACTGAATCAAGAGGAAATAGAAAAAAATCTAAACATACCAATAACTAGCAATAAAATAGAAGCACTATCTTCCAAAAAAGAAAAACCCAGGACCAGATGGATTCTCAGCTAAAGTCTACCAGAACTTTAAAGAAGACAATGCTTCTCAAATTATTCCATGAAATAGAAAGGGATGAAACACTTTCAAATTCATTCTATGAAGCAAGTATCACACTGATAACAAAATCAGGTAAGGACACATAAAGGAAAGAAAACTATAGATCAGTATCCCTTATGACCTTAAATGAATTAAGCACTTTATTAAGAAGATTGTACATCATAACTAAGTTAATTTTATCCCAGGAATACAAAGATGGTTGAACATACATACACAAATCAGTAAGTGTAATTCATCACATAAATAAAATTAAGGACAAAAATCATTTAGTTATCTCAGATTCAGAGAAAGCTTTTGACAAAATTCAGCACCACTTCATAATAAAAACGCTGAAGAAACTAGGGATAGAAGGAACCTATCTCAATATCATAAAGGCTATATATGAAAAACCCAAAGCCAACATCATAGTGAATAGGAAAAAACTGAAAGTATTTGCTTTAAAACCTGGAACAAGTTCATTCTCACCACTCCTATTTAATATAGTACTAGAAATGCTAACCAGAACAATTATACAAGAGAAGGAAATAAAAGGGATAAAAATAGGAAAGGAAGAACTCATATTATTACTGTTTGGAAATGATATGATCCTATACTTAGAAGATCCCAAAGGTGCCACCAAAAGACGGCTAGAGCTAGTAAACACATTCAGCAAAGTAGCATGTTACAAAATTGACATACAAAAATCAGTAGCTTTCCTATATACCAATAATGAGTCTGCTGACACAGAAATCAGGAAAACAATCCCATTCACAATAGCCTCAACACACATACATACACAAACAACAAAAAAAAAAAAAAAAAAAAAAAAAAAACCTAGAAATTAACCTAACCAAGGAGGTAAAGATCTCTACAATGAAAACTACTGAACATTGAAAATGAAACTGAAGACTACACAAGATGGAAAGACCTCCCATGTTCATGGATAGGCAGAATATATTCATGGCTATATTACCAAAAGTAATATACAGATTCAGTACAATCCCCATCAAGATATCAATGACATCCCTCACAGAACTAGGAAAAAAAACAGTCCTAAAATTCATTTGGAAGAATAAAAGACCCAGAATAACCAAAGCAATTATAACCTAAAAAGGTAATGCTGAAGGCATCACAATACTTGACCTCATATTATACTACAGAGCTATAGTAACAAAAACTAAATGGCACTGGCATAAAACAGATACAGAGAGCAATGGTATAGGATAGAAGACACAAACATACCACACATCTACAGTCCTTGACAAAGATGCCAAAATCATACATTGGAGAAAAGACAGCTTTTTAAACAAATGGTACCGGGAGAACTGGTTATCCATATGTGGAAGAATGAGACCAGACCCTTATCTCTCACTTGGCACAAAAATCAATTGAAAATAGATCAAAGACCTAGGAATTATAAA
Organism: Urocitellus parryii; assembly: GCF_045843805.1. Lineage (NCBI taxonomy): Eukaryota > Metazoa > Chordata > Mammalia > Rodentia > Sciuridae > Urocitellus > Urocitellus parryii. Next base: position 64,656,094 of record NC_135541.1, read on the forward strand.
AGAAACTCTGCAACTTCTAGAAGAAAATATAGGGTCAACATTCCAACATATAGGCATAGGAACAACTTTTTCAATAAGATCCCTAAAACTCAGGAAATATTGGCAAGAGTTAATAAATGGGATAGCATCAAACTAAAAAGCTTCTTCACAGCAAAAGAATGTGAATAGAGAACCTACAGAATGGGAAAAATCTTTGCTAGTTACTCTTTTGACTCTGAGGATTAATATTCAGAATATATGAAGAACTCCAAAAACTTAACATCAACAAAACAAATAATCCAATAAATAAATGGGCAAGTGAGTTAAACAGACATTTATCCAAAAAACAAATACAAATGGCCAACAAATATATGAAAAAATGTTCAATGTCATTATCAACTGGGAAAATGCAAATCAATATTACATTATGATTTTATCTCCCTCCAGTAGGAATGGCAGCCATCAAAAATACAAAAAGTATAAATGCTAGCGAGGAAATGGAGAAAGAGGAACACTTTACATTGTTGGTGGAACTGTAAATTAGTACAACCACTGTGGAAATCAGTATGAAGTTTCCTCAAAAGATTAGGCATGGAACCACCATATGGTATTTATCCTAAAGAATTAAAAGTCATCATACTATAGGGATACATGCATACTCATGTTTATAGTAGCATAATTCACAATAGCCAAACTATGGAACCAGCCTAGGTATCAACCATCAATGTATGAATAGATAAAAGAAAATGTGGTATATATACACACTGGAGTTTTATTCATCCATAAGAAGAATAAAATAATATCATTTGCAGGAAAATGGAGAACATAAGACCATTATGTTAAGTTAAATAAGCCAAAATCAGAAGATCAGGGGTTCTATGTTTTCTTTAAACTGTGGAAGTTAGAGAGGAAAAAGGAAAAGAAAGGTGGTGGGGGAGAATCTCATGAAAATTGAAAGAAGATCAGTAAAGGAGAGAATAGAGGGGCCAGGGAGAGAGAGGAGACCAGGGAAAGGACAAATACTGGAGAATGGTATTGGCCAGATTACATTGTTATATTGTGTACATGTGTGAATGTGTAACAACAAATCTCACCATTAGATACAACTATAATACACCAATAAAAAATGTGGAAAAAAATTCATGATCTTACCAATTTTTCTGGATGTCCATGAGTAGAGACTTGTTGAGCTATCTCCTTTAAAGTGAAAGCAGGCTTTTGTACTTTGTCCCAGGTACCATTGACAATGAGACAAAACACTTGATAATCACTTTCAGAATTTGGAGAGAAATTTGGAGCATTCGGATATGCTGCTCTAAACCCTCCCCCTCCCCCTCCCCTCCCCTTCCCCTCCCCCTCGTCCTCCTCCTCCTTCTCTAATTTTGAAGACTGAATAGGACTGAGTAGTAGCAAACTGAGAGTACTCAAACAAGACAAAAACTTGCATGGTGATCCAAGAGACCCTGCAAGCAATGTTGCCACTTGTGTTTTAATGTTCAATTCAATAATACTAGATAGATACACAGAAGAATGTCTGTACAAATCCCGGTAGGACAATCACAGCTCAGATCCCTTGGATTTTGGAGCAAAGGCATGCCATCAGTTAATAATTCTATTGCTGATGAATGTTTGCATTGTTTCCAACTTGAACCTATTATCAACAGTACAGACAAGAGAGGAATATATATATGTCTAGAATTTTGGGAAAAGCCTATCTATAGCAATTAAATCATGCCAAATTTTGTTCCAAAATTGTACAAATTTACACTCTGACTGGGAATCCAAGAGATTTTCTGTTTCTCTACATCTTCAATAACACATGCTGTCTTCACACTTTAAAATTACAGGAAATCTGGTGGGCACTTAATTCTATTTCACTGTGGTTTACATTTCTCTGGTTATCTATGAATTTGATCATCTTTTTGTATTTTACTGACCCCATTTTGATAACTTTAATTTAATGAGCTATCAAGTATTTCTATTGGGTTCTCTGCTATTTAGGAGACAGGCAGTTTTAAATATATTGTAGGAATTTTAAATATACTCTAAAAGATAGAACTTTGCTACTTACCTGTTTTATAAATATCTCCTTTCCTACTTTGTGGCTTGTCTGTGTTCTACTTTGCTGATATTTGACATTCTTACTTATTTTTCTACATTCTCTCTCTTAGACTGAGAACAATATCTTAGATTCTCCTTTAAGTACCACGACTAAATATCCTTGCATTTCTTGTGATTTCTAAAAATATATTTGTATGTATTATTACTTTTCATTTTGAAATAATATATCAGTAATGTGGTTTTGGCCTGAATTATTATTTATTGAATATTGAGATAATCTGATTTCTTTTTGCATTTATTTGCTATATTCTCATTCCTCACCCTCCTCTTTATTTCAGCCTTTCTGAATCACTTTGTTTTGGGTGTCTCTCTTGTATATAAAGTTGGATTTTATTTTGTGAACCATCTAAAAAATCTTTATTTAGATGAGTTATATCCATTTAAGTTATTAATAGGACTGATATGTTTGGTCTTAGATATGTCATTTTGTTTTATTTTTCTTTTATTTTTTATTGGTTATTCAAAACATTACAAACTCTTGACATGTCATATTTCATACATTCGATTGTCATTTTGTTTTAGATTATAGTTATTGTGTCATGTTTGCTTTTTTATTTTTCCTTCTGGCATTTAGGAAGTTTTGAATTTTTACTGTAGTGTTTACCTTTATACTGGTATTCTTGGTATTTCATTTTTTCTTTTTAAAAATGTATGCTTTTTCTTTTGACTTATTACCTCTAAATTTATGCTCTGACTTCTGCTTACTATATTTGGGGTAATCAAAAGACTTGCTCCACTTTTACCTTTTTTCCTTCCTTTGAATTTATTTTTAGTTGTGTTGTTTCCACTTTAAGAATATGATATTTTGTACTATCCTTACAGTCTAATCTCCTCACCTCTCCTGTTGTTTTCATTCTCTTTTTAAAATTTAAAAACTTTTTTTTTTAGTTGTAGACACACACAAAACCTTTATCTTATTTATTTTTATATGGTGCTGAGGATCAAACCCAGTGCCTCACACACGCCAGGCAAGCACTCTTCCACTGAATTGCACAGCCCCTCTTTAAAAAAAAATTTATGGTGTTTACTGATATCTGCAAATGCTTGATTAATTATATTTAATATACATTGGTAATGTCAATTTTTTCTCTTCTTCCAGGTTGTTTTTGTTTTGATTTCAACCCTCAATTTTTAGGTTTCCTTCATAAGTAACTCTCTGGATCCTAGATTATTTTGTGGATGGCTCATGTTTATTGATTTACTTGATTTTTCTGTTAGAATACTAACAGGTATTCTTAGGAAGTTATGATCTATTTAGTTTCTTAGATCAGGAGCACCCTCTTCTGTTGTTATAGTGAAATGCAATTCTTTCCTTTTTGTAAATATTGCCTTTTGAGGAAGGGGTCTGGTTTTGATTTTTGTATTGTTTTTTATTCTTTCATACTAGCTTATCAATGGAGAGTTTATCTTGGACATTTTCTTATTTTCTCTTATCTACTAACCCCTTAAGAGACACCTCTCCCATCCAAAGCTTTTTCCTTTCTCTCAGAAACTGTCTTCCCATGATTATTACCTCTGGTCTCCTACATTTTTTAGGCCCTTTCTTTTGGGCCCTCATAGAAAGTACTGTGATCTATAGGTCATCTCCTTGTTCTTAGTACTTCTCTGCTCCAGTGGGGTCTTTCCTTCCTGATATTTCCTATGTTATCTATGTGTAGTACTCCCTATAGAAAATCTACATCTGACTCTGCTCATCTGTGAGCTCCTGCCCACACTCTAGTTTAGGGTCCTATTTCCCCAAGTACGTGTAAATTGAAGGATTCTGTATTCCATGCTGTAGGCATAAGTTGTGGTTGGTTTCATTTGCTTTCCTTAGGGTAGTTGGAAATATGTATAGAGAAATTCTAATTTAGGTAGTTTCCTTTATCCTATGGGAACTATATTCTATAACCTAATAAAATAAAATAATCTAGAAAAAGTATAAAACAAAAAGGAGTTAGATCTTGAAGTTAAAAATAGAAAAAAAGATAAAAATTTTTAATTTTAAAAAATTAAAAATCTAGCAAAATTGAAAAAAAATCAAGATCTATAAAGTAGTAGTGGGAGAAACGTCAATATGCAATAGCTTGAGGCAGCTTATTAAAAAGAGTAGAATCACAAAAATTAGGAAAGATGAAATCAATATAAGTACAAACACAAAAGAGATAAGTATATGAGAATAAAATGTAAAATTCTATGCTAACATTTAAAAATGTGACAGAATCACTAATTTTTCTAAGCAAATACCAAAATTGACTCAAGATGAAAAAAATCAATAGCCACCTCACAAAACTTAAGTTATGTCAAGTAACTGAGGCCAGAAATCTTGGAAAGAAGTAATGTTTGGAAAGAAAAATAATGGATTCTTTTTAAATATATATATTTTTTGGTTGAATGTCTGTACATAATGTTTGTATAATAATGGAATGGAGAGACTGGAGCCTGAGTGAAAATCTGGGAGTTCATCATTGTATTAAAAAACAGGTATTGAAAGGCAGCAGAATACAACAGACACTAGTATGGCAGTATGTAAAAACGTGGATGTGTAACTGATGTGATTCTGCAATCTGTATACGGGGTAAAAATGGGAGTTCATAACCCACTTGAATCAAATGTATGAAATACGATATGTCAAGAGCTTTGTAATGTTTTGAACAACTAATAATAAAAAAGTATTGCTGGTATGCATTACATAGTACTTATAGACAAATGGAAAAAGAATGTATACCTTACAAGATTTTATTGACTTTCATGTTTTCTTACAGACAGGTGAAAAGGATTGCATCACCCTACCAGACCTTACTGATTTTCCTTGTCAACCTGTTCTTTCTTCAGGAATACCTGATATACCTCTATTAAAGATCGAGAGTAAGTACTGTGACATCACAAGTATAGATGATTCTGTGAAGTAAAGTTAAATAGTTGTTTCATGGGTACAGAGTTTCAGTTTGTGAAGGTTAAGAGTTCTGGAGATGGACAATGGTGATGGTTGCCCAACAGTGGGAATACATGTACTTAATGTCACTGATATGAACACCTAAAATGGTTCAAATAGTAAATTTTATTAAGTATATTTTACTACAATAAATGTGAAATTATATAAATTTTGTATTTTAGTCACTAATTAACTCTAAAATATATTTTTCCACATAAAATAACTTTGGGCCCAAGATAAATTTAACAAAAGAATTAGACCAAAAAATATAACTATTTGAGCTTTACCTAATTTCTACAAATACATGCATATAAATGCAAAAGAGAGCCACTGTTTTATAAATCCACTCTTATAAATCAAAAAGATTTTTTACACTCTCCAGAATGGTAAATGGCAGCAAGAAAAACAGAAGAGTTTTGGGTAAAATTTATTCTTGCTGTTTTAGACTCCATATTTTATGACATGAACCATTTTAGCTTTTTGGCATTGATGACTATGGATTACATTTCTTTAGGAGAGAAGATTATTGAGCAAATGAAACAAGTAAAGGAAGAAAGAAGATATCTGGAAAGAATTAGAGATGAACTAATAAAAAAAGTTGAAAAGCTGTTTGATCAAAGCAAAGGGAAACGATATCATGGTAAAGTTTATTATTTAGATTTTGTCACTATAAAGAAAATAAGCCTTAAAGAATTAATACTTTCAGGATAAATAATAGAGTTAATATTTACTGTTTTAGGGAAGGGAAGTCCCGGGGACTGAATTAGAGCAACTTATATTACATGCTTGTATAATTATGTCAAAATTAACTGTAATATATAATAATATTAAAATGAACTAATAAATTTTTTAAAAGAAAAAAAATTTACTGTTTTGCTGATATAGTTTAAAGTGGTACATCTGAGATGCTTTCAATATAGAAAACAAAATTATTTAACTCATACAAAATGATTTATAGAGCTTTGTAAATTTTTTATAAATGAAGTTCATTTATTTATTCATTCTTCCACTCATTATTAAATAAGTATTTATTAAGTGCCCACTGAGTCTAGCCACTGTTCTAGGGACTGAGGAGACACTAATAGGCACGTACTATCTTATCCCTACCATTTTGGGTCTCATGATCCAGTGGGGAATGATAAGTTAAACATTGATTATACATTCCTGATAAATGAATTACAGAGTTCTATAGATAGAAATACAAAAAAAGAACACCTAAATCAGATGGAAGAAATCAATGGAGGCTTCCGAGAACTTCTAGGGATGTTAGGATCTGAAGTGTTTCTTAGCTCCAGGCCTTCAGGCATACTTTTTCCCCTGCCATTCACTTCTTTTTTTTTTTTTTCCTACCTTTTTCTCCTACTGTCTTCTTCCCAGTTTTTCTGGGTATTTCTTATTAATTATTCAATATCAACTTAGATGTCACTTACTCTCTGAGCCATATTGAGTCCTTTGAACTTATCTAGGTGCTTAATTTAGGGGTATGTGAGCCACTCTGCCTTGCTAGAGTAAATGAATGAGAGCAGTTGGGGAATATAAGTAGATTTCTTGCAGAAGAATTAGAAACAGTGTCCTTGGGACCAGTAGAAATGGAAAAAAATACGCCCAAGTGAAGAATGTTTAGAATAATGGTTTGAGAGATGTGAAATCATTTGAGAGGCCTGCATTCTTAGTTGTTTTTGAGAATTATTAGAATAAAAGTCATATATGAAACAACTGGTTTTAAGATTCTCAATTTACAGCAAAATTGTTGTTTCAGTACCAGAACTAGCTGAAGATTATTGACAATGTCAGGAGATATTTCCAAACTGCCTCATAATGTTAAGTTGTTATCCTGGAAGTGGTGGCAGTGACTCAGTCTTGTACTGTTGTTAAGAGTGATTTTATCAGACAGTTTTGAACAACGGACTAGAAATCACAGGACCTGAATTCTAATATAAGATCAATCTTTCACTTAGGCAAATTATTTCTCCTCTTTGTGCCTCTCATTCTTTCTATAAAATGGGAAGATCAGTTGGTTTCTTCTTCAAGAGTAATGTTTCAAGATAAAAGGGTGTATAAACCATCAAATATTCAGCGAACCTACTGTGTGCCTGACATTGGCTTAAACATTGAAGATATAACAGTGAACAAAACAGACATGGCCCTGCTCTTAAGGAACTTGATTCCAAATGTTAGGAAAAAGACAATAGACAATAAGCAAATAATTAAGATAATATCAGTTACTGGTCAGACTTGAAAAGTCAATTAAAAAGAGCATAGTAAAGAGTGATGTGGCATGGTAAAGATGTTTTAGTTACATTTTCAGGGAGGGCATCTCTGAGGAGATATCATTAGTATTTGAGTAATAAATAGGCAGGCATATAAAGAAATAGGAGGAAAACAAGGTGAATTGAATGAACACTGAATATCAAGGTCCAGAGATAAGAATAACCTCATGATATCAAGGTTCTGAAATAAGGCCAGTGTGGGTGTAGCATGATAAATAAGGAAGAATGTAGAGGGAAAGAAAAATCAGAAAGTTCAGCAATGAGCAGACAGGCCAATTCAGAGTTTGGAATTTATTCCAAGTAAGGTGGGAAACCACTGGTGAATTTTAAGCTAGGGATTTACATGATTTAAAAATATATATATTTTAGGGGCTGAAGATCTCACTCAATGGTAGAAAGCAAGACCATGGGTTCAAGACTTAGCACTGCAAAAAATAAATAAAATGACTGCTATATAACAAAGCCTTTAGGGGGCAAGAATGAAAGAGAAATACCCATTAGGAAGACAATGCAGCTTTCCTGACAAAAGATAGAGTTTTGAATAGAGATGTAGCATTGAAGAATGTGGAATGTCCCAGATGTTGGAAATATTTTGGCAGTAGTGCCAGTAGAACTTGCTGACAAATTGGATAGCAGGGCATGGAGAAAAATAGCTAAAATCTAGAGGCAAAGTTTCAAAAATCTATATAACTGTCATCAAATTGCCTTATAATGTAGAACTTTTTAATTTGGAATTTTCATTTTGACGCTCATATAAAAGAAACAAGCATATGAATATTCTGGTACACTAGTATACTGGTTGTGATCTTCTTAAGTTTGTATTTAGTCTCACATTGGTGTCAAGGTGATTTTCTAAGCTGGTAGTGTTTAGTTTCTGATTTTCTCTCCTATAGAATTTTAGACAAATATTTGGAATAATTTTAATAAATAAAAAAATCCAAATCAGCTATTTACACAAAACATAAGTCATTGTGGGGGCTGAAAAAAATTTTTTTATTGGTTGTTCAAAACATTACAAAGCTCATGATATATCATCTTTCATACATTTGACTCAATTGGGTTATGAACTCCCATTTTTACCCGAAGTACAAATTGCAGAATAACATCAGTTACACACTCACATTTTTACCTAATGGCATATAAGTGACTGTTGTATTCTGCTACCTTTCCTATCCCCTACTACCCCTCCTCCCCTCCCCACCCATCATCCCTCTCTACCTCATCTGCTGTTGTTCAATTCTCTCCCTTGTTTCCCCCCCCCCCTTTTTCCCTCACATCCTCTTCTATGTAATTTTGTGTAACATTGAGGGTCTCCTACCATTTCCATATGTTTTCCCTTCTCTCTCCCTTTCTCTCCCCCACTCATCTTTGTTTAATGTTAATCTTTTCCTCATGCTCTTCCTCCCTGCTCTGTTCTTAGTTGCTCTCTTTATATCAAAGAAGACATTTGGCATTTGTTTTTTAAGGATTGGCTAGCTTCGCTTAGCATAATCTGCTCTAATGCCATCCATTTCCCTGCAAATTCTATGATTTTGTCATTTTTTATTGCTGTGTAGTACTCCATTTTGTATAGGTGCCACATTTTTTTTATCCATTAATCTATTGAAAGGCATCTAGGTTGGTTCCACAGTCTAGCTATTGTGAATTGTGCCGCTATGATCATTGATGTGGCAGTATCCCTATAGTACACTCTTTTAAGATCCTCAGGAAATAGTCCGAGGAGGGCGATAGCTGGGTCAAATGGTGGATCCATTCCCAGCTTTCCCAGGTATCTCTATACTGCTTTCCAAATTGGCCTTACCAATTTGCAGTCCCACCAGCAGTGTACAAGTGTACCCTTTTCCCCACATCCTCACCAACACTTATTGTTGTTTGACTTCATAATGGCTGCCAATCTTACTGGAGTGAGATGGTATCTTAGGGTGGTTTTGATTTGCATTTCTCTGATTGCTAGAGATGGTGAGCATTTTTTCATGTACTTGTTGATTGATTGTATGTCCTCCTCTGTGAAGTGTCTGTTCAACTCCTTGGCCCATTTGTTGATTGGGTTATTTATTATCTTATTGTTTAATTTTTTGAGTTCTTTGTATATTCTGGATATTAGGGCTCTATCTGAAGTGTGAGGAGTAAAAATTTGTTCCCATGATGTAGGCTCCCTATTTACCTCTCTTATTGTTTCTCTTGCTGAGAAAAAACTTTTCAGTTTAAGAAAGTCCCATTTGTTGATTCTTGTTATTAACTCTTGAGCTATGGGTGTCCTATTAAGGAATTTGGAGCCTGACCCCACAATATGTAGATCAGAGCCAACTTTTTCTTCTATCAGACGCAGTGTCTCTGATTTGATATCTAGCTCCTTGATCCATTTTGAGTTAACTTTTGTGCATGGCGAGAGGAGGGGATTCAGTTTCATTTTGTTGCATATGGATTTCCAGTTTTCCCAGCACCATTTGTTGAAGATGCTATCCTTCCTCCATTGCATGCTTTTAGCCCCATTATCAAATATAAGAAAGTTGTAATTTTTAAAAAATGTTTAAATATGTCCTTTACTTTATTGTTTTAATTATATAAATAACATTTCAAATAAGATTATGGAAACAAATAATTAAAATAAATTTATATATTTTGGTATAGAAATGAATATAGTATTTTTAAGAAACAATGTTTAAAGGAGAACTTGTTTATACTTTCTAGATCTGTCATTATTTTATTGTACTTACAGGTACTTTCTTCTATTATCCAACAAACATTTCTCCCTTAGCTCTAATGTACTAAGCATATAAGAGATGGAGAAGAGGAAGAAAATAATTTAAATTGACATTAAGGCTAGGGTTCTTTCTACATTGAAGAGTTTAACCCTTTAACCATACTCAATCTTTGTGTGTTTTTTGTTTGTTTTTTGTAGCTTTTGATGGTTGGAAGAAAAAATACTTGGAAACAAAAAAAGTCACCACATCACTGGAAGAGGTTTTAACAAAACTTCGAGATGATTTGGAACTCTATTATAAAAAACTACTCATGCAACTTGAAGCCAGGGAGATCAAGATGAGACCAAAGAATTTGGCAAATATCACAGACTCTAAGGTACTAAATGTGTCCCACTTCCACAATTACATTTATAATTGCTCATATTGTTGTATTTAGGATGCTTTGGGCTACAGGTAACAAAACTTTGACTTAAATTTTCTCGATAACAAAATTCATGGGCTGGGGATGTGGCTCAAGCGGTAGCTCACTCGCCTGGCATGTGTGCGCCGGGTTCGATCCTAAGCACCACATACAAACAAAGATGTTGTGTCCGCCAAAAACTAAAAAAAAAAAAAAAAAAAAAAAAAAAAAAATTAAAAAATTATAATTCATGACCTCATGTAATAGGAGGAGGGCTGTTATGGAGATATAGTCAGCATATTAAAAATGTTTTTAAAGGGTCTACATGCTTCTGATATTTCCTCCCTATTACTTTTAGTGTTGGCTTCACCATTAGACTGCTTTTTCTAATAGTAGCAATAGTGTTGCCAATGACAAGTAGGGCTATCTATCTTCAGAACAGGAGAGAAACCTATACCTGAACCACAGAATATATAAACCTTGAAACAAACAAGCCTAACTGTGGTTCAATAATAATTGTCAAGGAGTACTATGCATTGCCTTAGACTAATAGGGCCATGTTTCTTGATTCCATGGCAAAGAGATAATTACCTGATAAAGTAGGGTAAAGAAAAAAATAGTATTTACTATACTGCTTTTTCTTGGACTTTAAAAATACTTTAATGAAATTTTCACCAATTCATTTTTCTTGAGATAGTCTTGAATCTTACTTAGATCAGACATGAAATTTATTATTGAGTAATTCTACCATATAATTAAATAACAGACAAAAAATTCCAGGTCATTTAACAATTTTATTTTTGTTATATTGATCATATTTACCCAAATGATTTTAAAATATGTTAATTATGATTAAGAGTAAAATTTAACTTCAGGGATGATAAAATATTAAAAGTTTACTATTTTTGATAAATTTAATATCACATCCAAAATAGGCTTAAATAATTATTTGGCCATATTAGTAGACTTTTTTTTAAGCACAGCTGATACTTTTTGTTTTATTGGATGTTCAAAACATTACAAAGCTCTTGACATATCATATTTCATACATTAGATTGAAGTGGGTTATGAACTCCCATTTTTACCCCAAATACAAATTGCAGAATCACATCGGTTACACATCCACATTTTTACATAATGCCCTATTAGTAACTGTTGTATTCTGCCACCTTTCCTATCCTCTACTATCCTCCCTCCACTCCCCTCCCATCTTCTCTCTCTACCCCATCTACTGTAATTCATTTCTCTCATTGTTTATTTTCCCATTCCCCTCACAACCTCTTATATGTAATTTTGTATAACAATGAGGGTCTCCCTCCATTTCCATGCAATTTCCCTTTTCTCTCCCTTTCCCTCCCACCTCATATCTCTGTTTAATGTTAATCTTTTCTTCCTGCTCTTCCTCCCTGCTCTGTTCTTAGTTGCTCTCATTATATCAAAGAAGACATTTGGTATTTGTTTTTTAGGGATTGGCTAGCTTCACTAAGAATAATCTGCTCTAGTGCCATCCATTTCCCTGCAAATTCCATGATTTTGTCATTTTTTAGTGCTGCGTAATACTCCATGGTGTATAAATGCCACATTTTTTTTATCCATTCTTCTATTGAAGGGCATCTGGGTTGGTTCCACAGTCTAGCAATTGTGAATTGTGCTGCTATGAACATCGATGTGGCAGTATCCCTGTAGTACGCTCTTTTAAGGTCTTCAGGGAATAGTCCGAGGAGGGCGATAGCTGGGTCAAATGGTGGATCCATTCCCAGCTTTCCCAGGAACCTCCATACTGCTTTCCAAATTGGCCGCACCAGTTTGCAGTCCCACCAGCAATGTACAGGAGTAACCTATTCCCCACATCCTCGCCAGCACTTGTTGTTTGACTTCATAATGGCTGCCAATCTTACTGGAGTGAGATGGTATCTTAGGGTGGTTTTGATTTGCATTTCTCTGACTGCTATAGATGGTGAGCATTTTTTCATGTACTTGTTGATTGATTGTATGTCCTCCTCTGAGAAGTGTCTGTTCAGGTCCTTGGCCCATTTGTTGATTGGGTTATTTGTTATCTTATTGTCTAATTTTTTTAGTTCTTTGTATACTCTGGAGATTAGGGCTCTATCTGAAGTGTGAGGAGTAAAAATTTGTTCCCATGATGTAGGCTCCCTATTTACCTCTCTTATTGTTTCTCTTGCTGAGAAAAAACTTTTCAGTTTAAGAAAGTCCCATTTGTTGATTCTTGTTATTAACTCTTGAGCTATGGGTGTCCTATTAAGGAATTTGGAGCCTGACCCCACAATATGTAGATCAGAGCCAACTTTTTCTTCTATCAGACGCAGAGTCTCTGATTTGATATCAAGCTCCTTGATCCATTTTGAGTTAACTTTTGTGCATGGAGAGAGGAGGGGATTCAGTTTCATTTTGTTGCATATGGATTTCCAGTTTTCCCAGCACCATTTGTTGAAGATGCTATCCTTCCTCCATTGCATGCTTTTAGCTCCTTTATCAAATATAAGATAGTTGTAGCTTTGTGGATTAGTCTCTGTGTCCTCTATTCTGTACCATTGGTCCACCCGCCTGTTTTGGTACCAGTACCATGCTGTTTTTTTTACTATTGCTCTGTAATGTAGTTTGAAATCTGGTATTGCTATACCATCTGATTCACACTTCCTGCTTAGAATTGCTTTTGCTATTCTGGGTCTTTTATTTTTCCATATGAATTTCATGATTGCTTTATCTATTTCTACAAGAAATGCCATTGGGATTTTGATTGGAATTGCATTAAACCTATAGAGAACTTTTGGTAATATCGCCATTTTGATGATGTTAGTTCTGCCTATCCATGAACAGGGTATATTTTTCCATCTTCTAAGATCTTCTTCTATTTCTCTCTTTAGGGTTCACACAGCTGATACTTTATCTTACAATTTTATTAAGTTCAACATGTTTAAATTCTTAAATAATTTCATTAGTGAAGATCACTATACCTCACAAACTTTTTGGACAAACTGACCAAAAAGTCTTATTTTAACTAGTTTTTTTGTATTAAAATATTTTTATATAAAACATGTGTCACATTTATTAAATATTATTAAATAATTCCAATCTGATTCAGCTAACAAAGGCATTATTGTCAATTTCTAAATTCAGCTAGTATCTTCAACCTAGCTTATTCATTTCTTAGTAATAGTTATCAGTTTCTCTGGTGCTAATTTAATGGTAATTTTTGTAAATATCCGTTTTTTAAATAGCAAATGATACAACAATGATAGAAGAGAACGTAGTTCCTAAAGTGCAAGAAATAAATAGAAAGTAACAAGTAATTTATTCTAAAACAATAAGTTTATTTTATGGAAATACTTTATTATGATGATTTTTTTCTTTTGTTACTTATCAGTTCACAGTATAAAATGCCTTGCATTAAAATATGCAGATGCTATGCTAAATAAATGCGTCTTTCTATATCTCACACAGAATAACCTTATAATCCAGATCACTGAAGTACAGCATGCAATTGACCAACTTAAAAGAAAATTGGATACTGATAAAATGAAACTCATCATAGAAGTTAAGGTAATTTATGTGTCTCTTAATCATATTATAACATTCATCTTGAAATAATACTAAAATATTTTGGTGTTTTAACTTTGTGTTGATAGTAAAAGAATAGTCAGAATTGACTTTTTTAAAGTTTTATTATTTAACAATAAATAGCATGAATGAAAATCTATGTTTTTTTAAAAGATGTAGGTTATAGCAAGGCCAAAGGAAAAATATAATAAAATTTTACTATAGTCAGTTTAGTCTCAAAAAATATATTAAAGATACTTTTCCTATATTAGAGTCATTCATAAATAAGTCTTGACAAACTTCTGACCTCTCCTCGAAATCCCATTCAATTTCTTCCCCTCTACTTGGGGATTATCTCATTCTGTCCAGTTATTTTCATATATATTTTTTATTTGTTTTTACTATGAATCTTAGTAAAACTAGATGATAAGTTCTTTCAGGTCTGTGCCTTTTATTCATTTTGTTTCTTCCATAGGACATTGTATATAGTAGATATTTAATAAAGGGTTGTGGGCCTATTTTACTTACTTGATTAAAAACTGTGATTATCACATCGTAGGAATAATTTCAGAATATAGATATCTTTAAAAGCTCTTTTGTTGAACACAAAATAGAGAATTATACACTTTCAAACAAGTTATAATACACAGAACAGGAAAATAAGAATGATAATTATAGGAATGCCCTCCATTCACTCTTTATCAGAAAGCTTTATAACACAGAATAATGACCCCCTTCTAGATTTATGACTGTCCAGCAGAACTTTCTGTGGTGATAGAGATGTTCTGTATCTCACCATCCAATATGGTAGCCACTAGCCACTTAGGATATTGAGCCTTGAAATGCTTGTGTGACAGAGGAACTGAATTTTAAATTTTATTAAACTTTAGTTGATTTAAATAGCTACATATGACACCTGTCTACTACACTGGATAGTGTACTTCTAGATTCTTTTTACTTAGAGGCACTCTTGAGTTTAAGTCCTGGTTCAGCACTAAGAAGCTTAAAAGTTAAAAAAGAAAAAAAAAATATCAAAGGACAATTTTTAACAAACTATGAAGTAAACATTCATATACAACCTAGACTCAAAAACAACTCAAAAACAGTGAAGGAAAACCGTGTGTTTACTCAGTATATGAGAGAGAAAGCCAAGATGGAAATTTGTACACTGAAAGATAGTTGTGTGAGTAGAAAGAATAATTAAAATGCCCCCAGAGCCTTCAGTTATGACTCCCCAATGTTCTTTTCTTCTGGAAAGCATGCTTAGATCCTATCTTCTTTGAACATGTTAACCTTATAAACATCACATATGCTTTGCATGTAAATAGTATAAAATTAATAAAGACAAATGAAGAAGAAAAATAAACAAAATCTTCAAAATACAAAAACCCCTTAATTCCTAGAGAACAAAGTTTTCAGCTTATAGACTATAAAATATTTCCTATATTTAACCATAGAGCCTGATTGGCACGTTAACAGATACTATAATATTTACTGATTTCTGAATGAACTACCCCAAACATCCCTACCTATAACATTCAGAACTAAGGGACAGAAATCTAGCCTAAGTCTGTTGCAACCATATATTCAAGATAGTATAGCATAAGTAGTTTCTTGAAGTTTAATGTGCTATCACCTGGAAAGGTCGTTTTAAAATGAAGCATCTGGCTCTCTAGGACTGGGAGAAGCCTGAGATTCTTCATCCCTAACAAGCTTGCAGATAATGCTAATGGTGTTTGTCCACCAATAGTACCTGGAATAGCAAGGCCTCTGGTCCCAGGTGGCTGTGCCACTTTTTAACTTTATACCTTGAGCAAGATACTTAGTTTCCTTGAGTCTCAAGTTTCTTGAGTTTATTTCATTTTATAATAAATAATAGTATGTGCCTCAAGAAAAATTTGAAAAAAATCAAAGGATTAATACATTTAAAAGAGTGCTTAGCACAGAGTAAAAACTTTTATTAAATTTCTTAAATATCTGTTTAGTTCCTAAGGACTAGGAATTAAGGGTTTTTTGTATTTCTGAGTTTTTGTTTTTCTACTATTTTCTTTACCCATTAATAGCAACAGATTTTTGAAGCTTAAGAAAAAAAAATAAAATTCCTTCTCACCTTATTTAGGACAGTTCAGTTGTATTATCTGTATATACTAATAAATGGAATTATCTCATAGCATACCTAGTTATATAAGCATAGGTATTAAACAGGATTTATGACCTATGAATTTGCTGTAGTGATCCAGAGGGAATAAAGGTATGGAAGGCAAATGAGAGAAGGCAGTTAAAACAGTTACAAAATTGACAATTCTGATCTACTTCTAGAAGGGTACAGTGAAGTTCAGTTTTGAGAGGTAATTATTTTTATAGATGAGAAAACAAGCAGCTTCAGACTTACGAACACTGAAAGCTGAAATGGCACAGAAGAAAACCAATACATCTTTAAAATCTCAATCAGGTATGTTAATTTAACTTATTTGTTGAAAACTTTCAATATTTATTTGAACAGATTAAATCTTGTTCTCCTTGTAGTACATTATATAAATATTAAGATTAATGTATCAGTTTAAAAATAAATTTTTTAAAAATTCTAAGATTTATCTCTCTTTACTTTTCATGTGGGTATTACAAAGTGTTTCAGGAAATACTAGATGTAGCATAAAGCTAAACAGTTGATGTTTACTTTTGAAGATTTCAAGTCTATTACCTATTATTTTGCAGCACTATATTTTATAAATTTAAAATTACTTTTTGTTGTTAATGATAAAATTTAAGAGCTAATATAACTAAAATCTAATTTCAAAGAAAATACATTTTAATAAATACTATGTATTTACATAGAAAGATTAAATTTGCTCATTAAATCTTGACTAAAAGCAATTGTATCAGAACAGTGATAGAAATTAATATCTAAGAATTTTTATTAACTCATTTTAAAATATAAATTTAAAATAATTTAGAAATGTAGAGATTCTTTTAGAAACATGAAGTAATTTAATACATAATAGGTTAATTTTATTCTGTAATAAACAACTTATAGGAAGGAAAAGTAATATTGTAAAAGATGGTTGAGTCATCATTTATTTCAATTTGGAAGGGATGATGTGCTGGAAAGACAGGATTAATATAAATCTAGAGTTCCAGGATACAAAATTCTAATCTCTATTCACAGGAACCAGTGCAGCACAATGAAATTCTTAATTACCTTATGAAAGAAAACGGATTTCTTTATGTTTAGGAAAGTCCTCTGCATAAAATTAATCTTTTAGAAAAAGGAACTAGTTGAGAACTCAACATCTTTAGATAATTAAAAGTAAAATGCAGATGCAGAAAAAGAAATTTTTAACCTTGAAAACTAGCCAAGAAATAAATTCTACACGTTCATAAATGAAGGTATCTGAATAATTGGAAGTTCAAATAATAGTGACTAGAGTCAAGTTCAACACCATTATTCCTACTGTAAAAACATTCCGCACATAAGCCTCATAAAAAATAATTGGTTTGGAAAATATTAAGTAGCTCTAAATTACTAATTCACAATATTACTGTTATCTTCTGTTTTGTATTTTGTGAATACATTTAATTCTTAGTATTTCTTTTTTTTCTTTATTCACTGTCAGGAAGTTGACATTATTTCAGATACCTCAGAGAATATGAGTATGTACTATATCGAATCAGAAAGCAGAAAAATTATTTTCATCATTTTGATGAACCTAAACAGAAGACACTGAATTCCATGTTTAAAATTTATTGGAAAAAAAGTACAAAACAAACTGCTTCTCAAAGGCTATGTTTTTAAAACTCTATTCTAAGCAAACAATTTCTACTTCAAGTTATATATATTTTTAAAACTAGAATTGACTCATATTTTTAATATTGGAGTAAAATTAGCATAATAAAATTTTGAAAGCAATTTTTCCTAATTATAATGCTGAAACACACTAAAGAGGAAGATTTAACATGTAAGTTTGATTTGTTTCATGCCTTTAGGTTTCTGGGTATTTAAGATTTTTATTTCTTTCTTTTTCAAATTCCATCAAACCATTTCTTTATTCTTTATCTGTTTTTTTTTTCAGTATATTAGTAACTAAATATATAGCAACATAACAAAAATGCATGTATTTTTTAATCTCTTCAGGAAACAGATCTATTTATACAGATAATTTTTAAATCTTCAGAGTTTAACAAGATGTTTTTCTCTGTCACAGCTTTGGCTTTAAGACTTTCCACATTTCTTCAGTTTGCTGTTTGGCCACAGCATCTTTTGAGTAGTCAAGACAGTTTGCATTCCACATGCCGATGCCCAGTAAACCATAGTTTTGTATATATGCTGCCTTCAGAGAAATGCTCTGAGGGTTATCATACCACACTTGATGAAAATATCCAGCAGGATCCTACACAAATAAATTAAAATAGAAACTTAAGGTATTTAGTACAGTAAAAGGGAAAAAGGTTTCTTAAATTATTCAAAAAGGAAACATGAAAACTTCACAGCACAATACTTTCCTGCTTTATTATTCCATGGATCTGTATGTGCTATTTCCTAGAGATTATTGTTTATGGCACTTTTAACAACAAGGATTATACAAATGAGTCTCCTAATGTAGACTATTTAAGGTCCTTCTCATGTTCTAAGATTATCTCCTTGATCTGATGCAATGATTGTCAACCAAGATGTATATCTGAATCATTGTAAAGGTTTTAAAAATATAGATCCTGGGGCTGTGGGTATGGGCCAATGATAGAGCACTTGCCTAGCATGTGCAAAGCCCTGCATTCAATCCCCACCTCTACAAAACCCCGGATTTCTGGGCCCCATACCATGTGAAATCTATTGAATCAAAATCCTCCAGCAATGGTGCTGAGATGTATATTTGTTTGTTTTGTGTATGTTCATTAGGTATTATGATATGCAGCTGAAGTTAGGGGGAACTACTGCTCTGGTCCTTTAAAACAAGCTTACATACATTTTTATATTCCCTACAGTTCCTGGAAGTGTGCCTAGCTAGGAGCTTACCAGATGGGTTTTTTAAAAGATGAATCAGCCAAATCAAAAGGTAATGACAATGGAGGAGGAAAGTACCCACTTCTCCTGGTTGTACAGAATGGATTCTAAGAGACTGTTAGGCATGACTTAATAGGTAATTTAACACAGGCCCAATTAAGAATCATTAATTAGATTCTGATCTTATACTCACACTCTCTCCCCCCCCTCTTTGGTACTGGGGATTGAACCTAGGGGCACTCAACCACTAAGCCACATCCCCATCCCTTTTTATATTTTATTTAAGATATAGGGTTTCACTAGTTTCTTAGGGCCTCACTAAGTTGCTGAGGCTGGCTTTGAACTCACAATCTTCCTGCCTCAGACTTCCAAGCTGCTAGGATTATAGGCATGCGCCACTGCGCCCAGCCTGATCTTATACTCTTGAGTTCTACTCTGTGTAGTTCTCTCTCAGGAAGCACATAAGCTACTGGATAAGAGATAGAGGATGCCAGGAGCAGTGGCACACACCTATAATCCCACTGGCTCAAGAGGCTGAGGCAGGAGGGTTGCAAGTCCAAAGCCAGCCTTAGCAAAAAGCGAGGTAGCTAAGCAACTCAGTGAGAGCCTGTCTCTAAATAAAAATACAAAATAGGACTGGGGATAGGGCTCAGTGGTCAAGTGCCCCTGAGTTCAATCCCTGGTACCCACCTCAAAAAAAAAAAAAAAAGAGGAAAAAGGAAAGGAGCAGACCTAGGCAAAAGAGTAAAGAAAGGAGAAAAAAGATACGAGGTAAAAATAGACCTGGGACTAAGAGTAACTTACTAATATTTATATTCCTCTGGGAAACTGCAATTGTGAATAAATGCCAACCAATTTTTATCTATGGTAGTACTTCTGGAGTTAGAATGTTCTCCTAAGATGACTAATTTGAAGATTATTGATAACTTGGTAAATTAATAAGTATAGTAGATTCATTACATACAAGCATATTGCATCCTAAGTCTTGTACCTATCCTTTAATATTTTTAGGTTCTAAACAAAGCCATACATGCTGTAGTAACAGTTGTTATTCACCATCAAAGGACAGCTTGCAAAACCTGCATCTAAATATGAAAAATCTTTGAAGATTCAGGGGTAAACCCAAAGACATAATTCTGAATTTGCCGCCATCCTACTTAGTACTTTGAGCTTTTTTGATAGTTAATGAGAAATTGCGAATGTCTCAAAATAGTGAAGGAAGGAAGGGCAAATTGATTGATTTAGGCCTGGTTAAAGCATAAAGTCCTTCCAGAATATTGAGTCCAAAATGAAGCTGCTAGGGCTGAAACAGCAGAAGAAAGCAGAATGAATTCTTTTCACACAACAGAAACTTGACTTTGATTACAGAATTTTATAATAAAAAAGAGGAACAAAACAATTATAACTGGATTGTTTTCTTAAATACAATTAAATGGCCTTCAAGGGTCATCAAAACGTTTTCTGAATTCTATAACTTCAAAAAATGAGTTCTAGTTGGAAAATGGGTACCAAAACACAGAGTTAAGGAATAAATTCTGGTGCTCTGCAGCATAGAAAGATGACTGTAGATCACAGTAACCTATTATATAATGTGTGGAGATCTAAAAGAGATGAGTTCAAAGGATCCAAACAAAGAGTCTCATCAGAATCTTTAGGTTACATTGAAATGTAGGCTTCCAGAGTTTAGTAACCTATTTTGGCCCAAAGCCCTTTCAAAAGCAAATTTTGTAACATTATTGTCAACTGTTAAGAAGTCGTATTTGTAAGATGCATGTTTTTATAGCATCATCTAAATTGAGTGGCAAAGCAGAGTCCTGCTCTGCCAGAAAACTAAAGTTCCTGATTACACAGATTCAAAGTCAAGTTTACATGTAAACAGTAGTCTGTATGTTGTACTCTAAAACTGATGGAAATTCTTAAACCAAATGTCTAATTATAAAAATATATAGTTATACAGAGGGGCTGGGGTTACAACTCAGTGGTAGAGAGCTTGCCTAGCACATATGAGGCACTGGGTTTGATCCTCAGCACCACATATAAATAAACAAACTAAAGGTATTGTGTCCATCTACAAACTTAAAGAATTTAGAAATATGTATATAGTTATATGAAAATTAACAGAATAAATGTTCATAACTTGTAAAAAGTCTTACTTTGTAGTTATAATAAGGAGCCATCTGTTCTTTATTCCATTGGCTTCCAGAAATAGAACTATTTATTTGCTTCATGATCATTTTATAGGGCACCTGGTGTCCTGCAGCATCACTACAAGGAGCGCCCTGGAAAGGGACTTTTGCAATGGTACAAACATGATCCTAGAAATGAAAAAATATTCATGTTATAGATTATCAAACAAAGCTATTTATTATAAATAAAACATATTCAACAAAAAGAAAACTGACCATACAGAATAAAAGTTAAAGAAATTTTGTTATGAGATGAAAATGTATGACATTCAGAAGCTTCCATGTGATTAAATAATTTAAAATAAATTTTTAAGTTTTCAATATATTTTCAATATATTCTTAATGAAACAAAAGAGGCTCTAAATATATAATTGGAAAAAATGAATAACAAATGACTTGTTCTTACCTCAGAAAGATTCAGGCAGGTATAATCATAACCATACCAAGGAATACCCATCACAAGTTTTTTAGGGTTAATGCCCATCTTGATATAGTCTCTATACCCTAGTTAAGGAGAGAGAGAAAAAAAGTTTTTTCTTTTCAGTATCTATTAATATGTTCATAGAAGCCATGCAACCACCCACAATCTAAATTCATAAAAACTTTTATGCAAAATACTAATAGTTTTTCTCTAATATTATAAAATTAATCCCCTAAGAATCATAAATCCATATCTTGCTTTATACCCATTTCTTTTTGAATCAAAGAAGGCAAACTTCACAAAATCTAACTGCAGAAAGAATGATTCACTACAGGAAAATATGCTGATGTTATCTGTTCACTGCTAAGATATGATAAGTTTGATATTATAGATTCTAAAGTTTCATAAAATTTCTATAAATCTTAAGCTTTCTGGCAGTGATACACTCAGAATTTCTTATAAAAAGCACAAGCATTCCATGTTTACTATATCCTTTAAGTATCCTAGCAATAGCCTGGGTAAAGAAATGTTTCTTATTCTTTCTTATTCTATAGTAAATAATCTGTACTTGTAGGAAGCAAAAACAAAAAAATGAACAAATTCTAGTACATCAATCATTTTCTTGCCCAATGCTATAGAGATACTTCCAGAATGTCTAGAATGTTGAGCTACATAAATTTATTGCTTTTCAGAGCCTTTAATATTTACTCTGCACTTAAATCCCAAAGAAGGGTAGGATATGTTTCATTTCCCAAACACTTGAAAAAGAGCAGTATAGTGATTAAAATTAATCTCTTCCATGAAACATTGTTTGAGAATCCCAGATTAGTTTGTAATTTTAACAGAAGAGTGGTTATTTTTCAAATTTAAATAGTATATGCTTATGATCAGACTACTATTCTATTCAAATTAGATTACATTAAAATCAGGCTGGCTTCTAAGATTTTGACCTCTGTATGAAAAGAAAAAAAATTACTTATAAATTAACAACTAAATCTCAATACCAACTATCCTAGCAATTTCAGTTGAGTACAAAAGATAGCTATCTTTTATTCTACTGATTGATGGAATACAAACCAATCCAACTTTGTAAAGGATAATTCAAAGACAATATCATGTGAACAACAGTTCAGAAGTACTCTTAATTCTTTCAGGAATATAATTTTTATGTATTATAATAATAAGATAAATCAATCCTATTAATTATAAATGGTATGTACCCATATTATAACTGTCTTTGATGTTAAATTACTTAACAATTATTTTAACAAAAGTATCCTGTCATATTCTAGATAATCTTCTTCATGTGGTTTCATGACAAGCTTATTGGACTTTTAAATCACAACTGTAGAATTCTTAATAATTGTGAGACCATTAGAACTAACTCCTTTCATCTCATCTATAATGGAGGGTTAATGGTAATATATCTATCTCACAAGGTTAGGACAATTCTTAGAAGACTTAAGTGAAAACTTCGAAACTTTGAAACTTTTTGTAAAGACTAAATCTCTCTGGATTAAATGATCTTTATATGTTTCAAGCAAGCTTTACAAATAGAAAGGGTACATAAATAAGAATTTCTGAAATATAGGTATATAAAGCACAAAGTTCTGGAATTAATGTTACTAATAAATGACCATGTCATGGATTCTTACCGGTTACTGTCTGATTATAGGGAGCATTGGCTGCTGCAATACATTCTGACCAGATCTGACTTTGTTCATCATAAGACATCACGAACAGAAAGTCACAAGCATCTGCAATTCCAGTGTAATTATAACACCTTCTGTCTATGTTTTTTGGAGACCAAGCTACATCAAAGGTTACCTGTGGAAAAACACATATGTCATTTTATGTACCATGATCAAACATGCACATTACACCAGATGGTTTTTTTAAATTATTCTCCTGTCTCATGCTACCCAAGAAAAAAGAACTGCTTTTATCATATATGAATATAGGATTTGACACTCATAGAAATAGAAGAGTTCTACAAAATATGTCCTTTTTACTACACTGGATTGGTCTAGACATGTATTTGGATATACAATGATCAGAACTGGTGCACTGTATAGATGAAGAGATTTAAATCCAAATGTCTTCAGAAGCTGGGCTAATACAAGTGATTGAAAGAAGCAGGTTTAATGGCAATAGGGTGTGGTAGGACTACTGAACAATTAGAGAGTAAAAGCACACTAAAAAAATTTATATACAAAAGTTGTTAGCATAGCCTAACTGCATTTGAGCCCATGAGCACAATTACCTTATATGGTAGGTTAAACCCATTATTATTACATTTAGAGATTAGTGAATGGTTTGTCACACAGGTATAAATTAATCAACTCAAAATGTTGAACAAAGAATTTAAATGGTCTTATTTTATGGAAATATTCAAAATAAAATGAGTGATATATTATCTTTCATTTTGAATGGTAAGCCAGCATTCAATAAGGATGTCTCTTTAAAATATCTGTTTATTACTTTAACCAAATATTAATTTTATGTTAATGTGTATAAATGTTCAATATTACCACTAAAGTTGTTTTTTCTTAATTAGGCATTCAGTAAACACTTATTGATTAACTTAAAAAATTGAAATATTTTAGGTATTTTTTATGCTTTGGCATAACTCATTTCAAGACTTTCTCAAAGCTCTAAGTCTTCTCAAAGCTTTAATTCACAATAAAGAAGGCTGTGCTTTACAAGTATAAGCTTTTCCCAATAGTTCTACCACAAAATAGCTTAAGAAGTGAAATTTGTACATATTGGACCCTAGTTTTTTACTACCTCCTATTTCAAAACAAAAACTAATAGTAAAACAGATAAGATAAATGACTACCCTCTAAGCAGATAAAAATCTTCTGAATACTAAGTATATTCACCTGAATTTCCTGTTACAATTAACCTTTTATTTTTGAGGAAGTAGTATTAGCATATTAGACAAGAAATCAAAAGACTTGGGTTCTATACAGTCTTGGCCCTGTTATAACTTGGTCTTTGCCACTGCTAAGTCACTTAAGATATCTGAGTTTGTTTTCTCACCTATAAAAATGAGGGTATAAAAACTCTTCAAAGGCATTTCTAGCTCTTCATTCCATGACAACGATATTGTGAACTTAAATCATCAATCTTTCCTCCAAACTTATTTTCCACTCCAGATTCTATTTTGATCTTTTTTTTTTCTTTTCATCATCAGTTTAAGAACCATTTTTTGGCAGTGGAAGATACTGGGGATTGAACTCAGAGGCACTGAGCCACATGCCCAGCCCTGTTTTGTATTTTATTTAGAGACAGGGTCTCAACTGAGTTACTTAGCACCTCACTTTTGCTGAGGCTGACTTTGAACTCATGATCCTCCTGCCTCAGCCTCCTGAGCCACTGGAATTGCAGGCATGCGCAACCACACCCAACTTGGTTTAAGAACTTTTGAGCCATCTTCTGACTCTCTTCCTTCCTTCATACCCCAAATTTAATATCATATTATTTGAGTGGCCTCTCACAGTTGTTCTGCCCTTCCTTGTTCTTAATTAACTCAACAAATATTTATTGAATATTTGCTGAATGTTACTGATTTCTCATCCCAATCCAAAATGTAAACTTCAAGTTCCTAGATAATTGTAATAGTACTTGTCTAGTCTTCCTTCTCCTCTAGTTTTATATATTATTATAGAATAATCTCCCCAAACACACTTCTACCCATATAACCTTTTCCATACAGAATAAAATGTCTAATATTCTAGATCTTCATAATATGGACTACCTTTTCAACTGTACCTCCAACTAATTCACCTAGTATAAACTTGACATAGCAGTCCAAATTGTTTTACTTACCCCTCAAACATGGAAATAGATTTTCCTATGTAAAGTCTTTGCTCAACTTCTTTGATCTTGCCTTTTCACTACAGCTTAATCAGAAATGGCAAATAGGTGGTTACCAATTCTAACCTATTAGTAACAACTATTTAGAGAAATAAGGAAACTTTTCTGAGACCAAAACTTATGAGGAACAAAAGGTATAGTGCCCTATATGCCAGGCATATTGTTGATTGTACTCATTTGAAAAGCTAAATTCCAAACATGCCATACTTTTATAAAATCATAGAGCTGTCAGTCCCCATATCATTTATTATTTTCCAGTGATTCTCAAATTCTTGATGACAAACTACACCAGAATCTCCTAGGGCACTTGGTAAAAATGCAGTTCCCCAAGACAAGAACTATTGAATCAATCTCAGGAAATTTACTACTGAGCTACATCCCCAGCCCTTTTACATTATTTTTTGAGACAGAGTCTCACTAAGTTGTTTAAGGCCTCAGTTAACTGCTAAGGCTGGCCTAATACTTGTGATCATCCTACTCTCAGCCTCAAAAGTTGCTGGAATTACAGGCGTGTACCACCCTGCCCACCTAATCTCAGGAAATTTTAAACAAGCACTTACAGTTGATTTTGAGACCAGTTTAGGAACACAGAATTTACAATGTTCTGTCATGGAATAAACATACATGAATTAGTTCTGCATCTGTGGATTCTGCCAAGCACAGATTGAAAATATTTTTTAAATTATATACCAAGTCTATACATACAAGTCTCTACATACATGTATAGACTTTTTCTTGTCCTCATTCCCTAAGTAATACAGTAATAAAATCTTATGTATGTAGCATTTACATTGTATTAGGTATTATAAATAATGTAGAGGTGATTTAAAGTATGCAGAAGTTTGTACATGGGTTTTATGCAAATATACCATTTTATGTATGGGACATGAGCATCTGCAGATTTTGGTATTCACAGGGTATCCTGGAAACAATCTTCCATTGTCTAACCTAGTAGTTCTTAATTATAATCACCTATGAAACTTTTTTTTAAATTATGGATTCTGGACTTACCCAAAACCTTCTGAATAGTAAGTTTTGGGAGTGAGTCTCCAGTATATATGTGTATGCACATCCAAGTGTTTATTCTTTTTTAAGACCCCTGGTTATGTTGATAAGTGGCCAGGATTGAGAATCGGTGATCAGGAGCCACATTATCTTGTTACTACACATTGCCTGGTAAAATGCCTGTGCTATGATCTGCTCTAATCATGCTCATTATGGAAATGGGGAAGTATACTGCCTATTGTCATAGCTCCTATGAGTTCTATGGAATAAGTCCTTTGAGCTTTATTGTACTTGACTACTTCACAAGTAAATCAGACTATGGAGCAAGGGAGACATTTCCCAGAACTATCTCAACCCTTAGGCACCAGCTGTTTCTATCCTGCACTGGTTAAAGCCAGGTAGAACCTTCCTGATTCTTATTGCCCATTGCCTATCCAATATCCGTACCCCTACTGCAAGGCAAGCAGGTAGAGTAATCCCAGTGTTGTATTTTGGTTTGAATAGAGACCACTTAGTACTGTAAAATTCCTTAAATAATAAATTAATACTTCCATGCTGGGTGTGGTGGTATATATGCCTGGAATCCCAGTGGCTTGGGAGACAGGAGGATTGCAAGTTCAAAGCTAGCCTCAGCAAAAGTGAGGTGCTAAGCAACTCAGTGAGACCCTGTCTCTAAATAAAATACAAAATAGGGCTGGGGATGTAGCTCAGTGGTCGAGTGTCCCTAAGTTCAATCCCTAAGTACCAAAAAAACAAAAATTTTTTTTAGAAAATAGGTGACAAAATTCAAAATTCTTTCCCATTCCATCACTATAAACATTGTATTAGTCATACCTTCATTTTTAGAGGAAAATATGGAGTTTCCAAAAAATAAATGAAAGTTTACCTGTGATCCCTCAATCTCACGATGGAAAGAGTTTGTGGTTTCTTTGACTAATGCTGTTAATGCATCATATTCAGGTGATAAACAAGTAACTTCTTGCTCTATATCTATATTAATTCCATCCATATATTGTGTTTTGGCCAAATCCAGTTTTTGAGCTATCCAGGATGTTCTGAAAGTAGGATCAATGATATCCTTTATGGATACATCTCCTGTGAAAGAAATAGACATCTTTTGTGTGTGTGTGTGTATATATATATATATACATTATATGTGTGTGTGTGTGCTTCACAGTTCAGTGCTATTTACTTCACAAACCCATTTTCAAAATTTCTTTAAAACATCTCATTATTTTGGAATACTAAGCCCTAATCTAAGTTTTCCAAATGGAGAAATCATGTACTAAAATGACATAAAGCTATTGCTCGCTAATATCCAAAATAACTACTACAAATAAAATTCCCAAACTAGAAGCAGAAATTTTGGCCTATTACTAACTAAAAGTCAACATGCTAATTTGGCAGTCATGCTTTACTCAAAACCATGAAGTAGTTTAGTTAATTCTTTAAAAACATCTGTATTTGTGAAATGGAGTTAGTAGTATGTAAGATTAATTTTAAAGTTTGAAAAAGATAGATAAACAGAAAAAAGGAATTTTTTAAAATACTATGAATTAAACCCAGGGGTACCCTATCATGGAGCTATATCTCTACCCCTTTTTTATTTTTTAAGGTAGGGTCTTACTAAATTGCTGAGGCTGGCCTGAACTTGTGATCCTCCTGCCTCAGTCTCCCAAGTAGCTGGGATTACAGGTATGTACCCAACTGAAAAAAAACTCCCCTTTTTTTTCAGTCGGGTATACATATATATGTATATATGTATGTATATATATATTTTTTTCCCTAGTAAGAACTATAACAAATGATAGGTAAATTTACTAACTGGCTGAACACTTATATCTGGTAAAAACAAAACAAAACACACATACCTTTCAGAACTACTCTGGCTCCTTTTGAATGAGCATAGCACATAAGTTCTGAGTCATATTTTCCAAAAACTGCCACAGTTGTAATCTGTGACCAGTCATAAGATTTCCAAGTTTTCCCTCCAATATCAAATACAAATACCTGCCAGAAAAACAGGGATAAGCACCATCATTTAAATCAAGAATCTCATGATAACCACCCCAAATAATATTAAATATCACAATATACCAAGCATTATATCAGGCACTGAGGGTCCAAGAGTGAATAAGATATAAGGGTCCCAATGTAATTGGTGGCAGAGTAATTAGCCAGGTCTGGAAGTTGGAGGACAGGCCAGGAAGAAATAGTGCATATGACAAGGTCTGGAGGCAGAAAGAGCATAATGGTTGGGTAACTATTTAGTGTGGCCATGCCTAGAGTTTAGAAAGAGAACATAGAAAAGAACCAGAGTGTGGTAGGTAGGGGTTCAGTCGTGAAGAGACTTGTAAGCCATTGGAAAAGTTGGTACTTATTGTGAGTAAAAGGAAGAGAATAGTAAGTTTTTAAAATGAGAAAGTACTCACTTTAGAAAAATCCCTTGAGCTGAAGTGTGAAATGGATTAAAGAGGGGCCAAAGCTGGAGGCATAATAGAGAAGCTCTTGCATGAATCTATGCAAGAGATGATGTGGATGGAGCACTGGAGATGAGTGAGGTAATTGAACAGATCTGGGAGAATTAGAGGCGGCTAATTAACAGGACTTTGTGACTAATGGAATGAGCAAGGCAAGGGAAAGGAGTTTGATAATACTCAGGTTTCTGGCTGCTACTGATGAAGCCATAGTTACTGCATTTGTTACTATATGTTTTTGATGAGGGTGACTTCTTGGAATACTATTACAGTTCAATCCTAAGAGCTGATGCTGTGTTTCTCCAGTATTTCCCTCCCAGCTAATTGTAGAAGCTCTGAAGTTTTATTATTCATATTTGTTTTATCCCAAGGTACTAACTGATTCAGCAAATATTTACTGAATTTCAATATAATGGGAGGGTGGTATTTTGCAAAGCACTAGGGATATAGTGGTTAACAAGACATACCGGATCCATTGGGAGTTAATCAGTTACAACAATACTCCTGGCCTTAAACAAATACACGCAGTCATAACACTATATTAAAGGGGACCCACTAGCCAGGTGGGGCAGGAAAATTCCCAGATGGGGAGGACTAAAATCTGTGGAATGACAAGGGAGGAAGATTCTAATGGACAAAAAAAAAAAAAAAAAAAAAAAAGCATTCTCAGATGAGGGAACAAAAAATCCAAATTCCCTACACTTCAGAAGGATTTTGAGACTCTGAAAGTGAGATAATCATGTAGAACACAGAAACCTTCACTTTATGTGGAATCACAACTGGGATATTTGGCAAGATCATGTAGTTTGTAGACCACAGAATTTTGGATTATAACCTAGGATAGATGGGAATCCATTAGTTTGAAGCAGAGGAGGGACGTAAGATTTGCTCTAAAAAGAGATTGACGATGGAAGCTATTGTGAGAATGGATGTGGGAAAGACCCAGGGGAACATCAACTATAAAAGAAATCTCTTAATTTTCTCACCCCCCCACCTTTTTTTAACTTTTCAGAAGTATCTTTGTACAACTCATTTTTCTGCTAAGCAACAGCACAATGAAATAATAAAAATTACAAAATGTGCAACTGAATGGCTCATTGTCTTTGGACTCATATTTCTATCAAAACATCCCACTTTTAATTCTGATAGTTAAGGCTGAATTTGTTTTTTAAAAAAATTATTGAGAAAAAGTAAGTTAACATAAGTTCAATCTATTGGGGGAAAAAACTCTTGAGGGGCTGGGGTTGTGGCTCAGAAGTAAAGTGCTCACCTAGCATGCGTGAGGCACTGGGTTCAATACTCGGCACCACATAAAAAAAGAAAAAAAAATTGTGTCCTCCTATAACTAAAAAAATAAATATTTAAAGAAACTATTGAGAGCCTGTGATATAATAGAAGTTCTTAAAAACATTAATAATTGGATGAACCAATGGAAAATATGGGAAAGCCACAGGAGTGTGATTTAGGCTAGGAGTGAATGCTTAGTATGCACAGGCCTTGCATTCAATTCCCAGCCCTCAACTCCCCCCAGTTACATATAATTTATTATATATAATCAATTGTGGGAGGAAGCCACATAATCTAGACTTCCTACTCGAATACAAAAAAAAAGCCAATAAAGGATCCATTTACTATGAACATACAAATAATACATAATTTTGCTTCTTTATAAAACTGATTTCTTAAAATACCCACAAACACTACATGGCCCAAGTATTGTAAGCTACAAAAAAAATCAGACTGTTAAACAAAAACCGCTTAATTGGCTCGTCATTCAGCTGAAACAGTTCCAGAGCCTTGGATTCCCACTTAAGCAAAGTGCAAACCAATGTAAACAGTAAAAGGAAATAAACTTAACCAATCAGTAACCAACTACCTCTAAGCAGGGACTTTCCACCAGATCATACCCATATAGACAAATACCTACCCAGAGCCAATCAAGTAATTACTTTGTCTCCATGTTCAGCAGATAATAGCCAGCCTTACACTTTGGACCTCTCTGAGCTTTTTATGGTTTAAGTGCTACCAAGAATCATGAATTGTTCTTTGCTATTTAATTGGTCTAAAATTTTTGTTTCAGGAAGATGTTAAGTTTCCACACTAGGTAGGCTCTCCAAAATACTTTCACCAATTCTATTTCTTTATTCCTAAAGTATGTATATGTACTTTTTAAAATTGGCATTTAAATGCCCCTGCCTCAAAATTAATAATTTAAGAGCTAGGAATTGTTTCTATTTCTACAAACAAGGATTCTTTGGACTAAATTTTCTGATCTCCTTGCCTCCAATTCCTGCCAGTCATTAAACTCCAGATGGTTTTCATATTGCTTCGGAAAGGGTGTTTGCCAGAAGCCTTATAAACTGTTAAGATTTGGCCAGGCCGGGTGTCACAGGACTGTAATCCCAGGGGCTAAGGAGGCTGAGGCAGAAGGATCATGAGCTCAAAGCCAGCTGTAACAATTTAGGGAGGCCTGAAGCAACTCAGCTAGGCCCTGTCTCTAAATAAAATATTTAAAAGGCCTGGGGATGTGACACAATAGTTAAACGCCCCTGGGTTCAATCCCCAGTACCAAAAAAATAAACAGGCTGGTGTGCTATAAAATAAATTTCTTGGTGGTGTGGGGGTGCTTTTATAAAGGGCTAATAAGTATAAAAACTAAAGGTAAGGAGAACATCCTGCTTTCCAATGTACTGTTAGAGTGCTAAAATTCTTCATACTAAATCCTATTTCTCTTGGAAGCCAAGAAATGGATCACCCTATCACCCTACTCTCCTTGTGTGTACACCCCGGTGCTGCCCCAGGAAGCAGAGCAGGATGATGAAAGGAGTGGGCCAGCTGAGGATCTGAACACTTGCCCACCCAGGCAGCCGCTTAGCCTGTGAGACTTGGAAGCAGTTCCTCAACCTGTCTGCGCCCAAGTTTCCTCATCCATAAATTGTAGGCAATCCGTAAACAGGACAGCCTTCGGCGAGTGGTCAAAGTAGGTGTCAGCACCACCACCACCTCTAGGTAGGGCTCCGTCCCACTCTTAACTTCTCTCCCGGCTTTGAGGGCCAGACCCGGAAGCGCAGAAAAGCGACGCTGACCTCAAAGTCCGGGCGGTGTTGGATCGGGCTGCAGAGCTCGGGCTCCGAGCACGGGCAGTGGGTCCCCGCCGAGAGCAGCGGCGCCAGCGCCAACAAGAGCAGCAGAGCAAGCCTCGGGTCGCCGCGGGGCGCGCGAGCGAGGAGGCGCGGGCGCCGGAGCTGGGGCCACGACATACCAGCTGGGGAGCGCGGCCTGCCAGGCGCGGAGCTGGGTCGGCGCTCGACTACCGGCGTTGGGACGGTGCCCGGCCGCGGCCCTATGAATGCGCGCTGGCGCGGGGCCGCGAACGTCCCCGCAGCCTGCCGGCGTCCGGCCGGCACGCCTAGCGCGCGGGTGGCTGAGCCGGATAAATACCCGCTCCGCGGCTAGTTCCAGCGAGTGGCTCGTCGATCTGTGTCGCGGTTGCTTGTGGAGCCTAAGGACAGAGAAAGACCCCAAAATGGAGAAGTAGGGTGTCTTTGAAGCTGATTTCGCAGCAATAGAGATGCAGTGGCCAGAAAGATTGCTGTGGTTGGGGTAAGTGCTGAGTTAGGGTGGAGGCTGAAATACAACTTCCTCCCTGTCCAAACTCAGGAAAAACCCAGACCCACCAGGACACAAGATGACAGCAACAAAATGCGGAAGCTAGAAAGCATTAGTATGAGAAAGCAAAGAAATAGATGAAGGCTGCTTGAAAAGCATTTATGTTAGTGAACCCAGATTCAGTGGCTACAAATGGAGAAAAGGGACAGCGGTTTGCAGATGGACTTCTCAGCTCCAGGGGCTTGAGGAGTTTACAGGATAGGAATAATGAGAAGGATAGGCTAGCAAGGGAGAGGAATATATGTTTTCTGGGAATAAGTGGAGATCTTTCAGGTACCCAGGGCCAAATACTCCTTTCATGGCCTGGTGTTTCGGGTCATGGTGTCTGGTAGGTGTCTTTACCCTTGGGAACAGGGAAAACAAGGCAGGTCTAGGTCAAGTTAACCCTATTTCATAGTTTTGGACAAAACATTTCTCAAATGTTAAACAAGTATATGTGCAGAGCTGAGTAGAATCTGACTCAAAAGTTAAGGCAATAAAGGAGACAGACACCGTATGAAAAGAGAGATGCTCTTTTATCATCTATTTCCCTGCAGGAACTAAATGACCCTACCAGAACAATTTTAAAGGAGGAAAAGTTTATTTGCGGGTTCTTGGTTTCAGTGGTCTTAGTTCATCAAAGGCTGACTCCATTCCTCTGCCCTGGAAGTGAGGCAGAACATCATGGCAGAAGAGCATGACTCACATGATGATCAAAAAGCCAAGAGGCTCCACTCTTCAGATACAACATATATACCCTATAGCCACGCCCCCCAATGCTCCATTTCCTCCAGCCACACTCCACCTGCCTCCAGTCACCATTCAGTTAATCCCATCAGGGATTGATTCCTGATTGGATTAAGGCTACAACCCAGTCAGTTTCCCTCCAGACCATTTTGTATTGTCTCACACATGAACTTTTGGGGAACACTTGACATCCAAACCACAACAGATGCCAAGCCTTTTCATCTGATTCTAGTCTCGCACCGTACAACCATAGACACAATTGAAGAGTTATTGTTTTCAGCAAAAGAAGCCTTCAGGTACCAGAAAAGTAACCTAGGCAACTCTTATCATCATCACTCACCTGTCAGAGGTGTTATCTACAACAAGACTAGCAGGAAACAACTAATGTATTGTCGAGCTATGTGACCTTCAAAATTAGTGATTTATAAATCAATTCAGAGCAAATGAAGCTAGAGGGTTTAAGTTTTTTCTCGGTAAGAATTAAATCACCAGATCCTTTCTCCAGTTTCAGGTCCCTGGTCATCTATCCTGCTCCCACCTGTATTGAAGTTGGGAGGTTTAAGTCTCTGGAGAGAGGAGCTTCCCTGATGAGTGTTTGAGTGCTATACCTAAAATGGGAGTAAATAAACAAAACTTTGTGCCACTGAAAAGAAAGACCCCTCATCTGTATCTCTCCCCATGCTGACCAAAATCTGACTAATCCAAGAGGTTGACCAAATATACCAACAATGAGGTTGGTATCATACACCAGATCACCCTATAGTGAAATTCAAAGTCAAAAGCAAGGGCCATTCAAAAATTCCTCTTTTTACTCATGTTTTACTTTATCATAGTCCAAAACCAAGAAAATCTAGTAATATAGAAAAATCCTAAGAATCAGAAAAAGGAATATGGAGGAAATAGAAATGCAGAGAGATTTTTCTTTTTTTTTCTTTTTTTTTTTTTTTGGTACTGGGGATTGTATCCAGGACCTTATGCATGCAAGATAAGCACTTACCAATAGAGTTAAAAACTGTGAACCAACCTAGATGCCCTTCAGTAGATGAATGGATGAAAGAAAATGTGGTGTATATACACAATGGAATATTACTCAGCAATAAAAGAGAATAAAATCATGGCATTTGCAGGTAAATGGATGGCATTGAAGAAAATAATGCTAAGTGAAGTTAGCTAATCCCCCAAAAAACAGATGCTGAATGTTTTCTCTGATATAAGGAGGCTGATTCATAATGAGGTTGGAGGGGGAGTATGGGAGGATTAGACAAATTCTAGATAGGCAAAAGGGTGGGAGGGGAAGGGAGGGGCATGGGGATAAAAAAAAAAAGATGGTGGAACGAGATAGACATCATTACCTCAAGTACATGTATAAAGACATGAATGGTGTGAATATACTTTGCATACAAACAGAGACATGAGAAATCATGCTCTGTATGTGTAATATGACTTGCAATGCATTCTGCTATCATATGTAACAAATTAGAATTTTAAAAAATTTTTAAATAAAAACTCCAGAAATTGCAGCGAGAACACTTTAAAAATTCATAATATCCAAAGAAAGGCAGAAGATGAAGCCACAACAGGATGCAATGGGGGAAATAAGAATGCTTAGGAAATAAGAAAGAAAATAGCAGAAGTGGAAAAAAAATCAACAATTGGTAACATTGAGAAATATACAGGGAAAAAAAGAAAATTGGAAGAGTAGAAAAAACAGGAAGAAATTAGTAATTCTTAAGGCTGCTTGAGAAACAGAGAAATCAAAGTTGTGTGGCAATTGTGTGCAATGAATCAAAATGCATTCTGCTGTCATATATACCTAATTAAAAGAAGTTAATTAATTAATTTTAAAAATAAAGTAGGAAAGTTGAAATCCTTCCCAAAAGATGATGAATTGAATGACAATTTGAGCATCACATGGCTCTAGCCCAGATAAGATTGTTGGAGAAGAAATTATAATGCCTTGGAAGGTTACATATCAGTTGCCACCTTCTCTTCAGGGTAAACAGTCATGATGAAAGTACACAAAATATTTTTTTCCTTTCTTTTCTGATACAGGAGATTGAACCCAGTGACACTCTACCACTGAGCTATATCCTGGCCCCTTTTAAAAAATTTTGTTTTGAGAGGGTCTTTTTAAGTTGCTGAGGCTAGCCTCAAACTTACAATTCTGCCTCAGCCTCCTGAGTATCTGGGATTAAAGATGTGCACCACCACACACCCAGGCACAAAAACATCTTTTTATTGATGAGGTACAGAATAATGTTAGTAAAGTGCTCTTAATACAAATGATTTCTCTGAATCTGATCGTCTTTTAACCCACAAGGACATTTAACCAGCATGTCGTTCTCATGGCATGAGAATATAGTCTGTAATACAGACGGAAACACATGATCTACCTATGTTGGGCGTCCCCAAGATCATCCTCAGATTTAGTGATGCACTAGATGAACTCACAGGACTTAGTTGTATTTATAGCTAAGATTTAATATACCAGAAGGATACAAAGAAAATCAGCAAAGAATAAAGTCACATAAAATGAAGTTTTTGCAAGAGACCCATGGAGTAACACAAATGCGTAACTACTCCAGCATCAAAGTGACAAAAGTTGTGAACTGTTGTCTACCATGGAAGCTCATCAGAGACTCAGAAGACACTAGAAACTATCCCAAATCCAGCAGTCTTGGGCCTCCAATAACTCCCAGCAAGCTACCCAAATGAGGAATTCCTGTAAATCTGTGTATGCATAAATATCTATATATGCTCATATGTGTATAGACTTTCCAAAAGGATGCATGAGAAAGTTAGAACAGTGTTTGCCTCTGGAGAGGGGAAAAAAAATAGGTGTCTGGAGAAAAATGGGATGAAGGAGACATTATTTACTCTTTTGCTCTTTTGAATCTCATGAGAGCAAGATTTAATTAACTGTATGTTAAATATCTTTAACTAATTTACCTTTTGTCCTTTTTCTCCTCTAGATGTAAGTAGAACAAAATATTCTCATTTACTCCTCCAAAGGTATAAACAGAATTATCTGGCCATACCTAGTGGCTCACGCATGAAATCCCAGTGATTCGGGAGGCTGAGGCAGGAGAACTGCAAGTTTCCAGGTCAGCCTCAGCAACTTAGCAAGGACCTCAGCAACTTAGCGAGGACCCTGTCTCAAAAGTCAATATTTTTAAAAAAATTTCTTTTAGTTGTAATTGGACACAATACCTTTATTTTATTTATTTATTTTTATGTGGTGCTAAGGATCGAACCCAGGGCCTTGAACGTGCTAGGTGAGCGCTCTACCAATGAGCCACAACCTCAGCCCCAAAAGTCCATATTTTTAAAAAGGTCTGGGTATGTGGCTCAATGCCTATGGGTTCCATTCCCAGTATCCCTCACCCCAAAATGTATTACCTGTAGTTTATAGCTAAAGTCAGACATAGCCCCAAATTGTGTTTTCTTAGCATCTTTTATTGTATATACTAGTGTAGGTGTCCCTGGGGGGACCTGAATACTTCACTTGAAATAGCCTTGACCCTGTAAGCAACCTAGTTATCAATAGTTATATAAAAATCACATTCAGGTTATGAGTGTGCCAGTAATTAGCTCAGATTATTTCAAATAGCCTCTTGTAGTCATCTTTTTGTTTCCTAGACTTTAGATTTTCCATCCTCTGACCCATCCAACAATTCTAAGGTTTTTAAACTGCAGTTTTGATAAGAAACCTCTGCAAAACTTCTTAAAACTCAATGTGGGTCCAATATGTAGAGATTCTCATTCACTAGTCTTGTTTGGGACCCAAGAATGTGAATTTAAAACAAGAGTCTCAGGTGATTGTGATGCAGGTGGGTCGTGGCATATCATTTGAGGGGCACTATTCTAATTAATGTTTTTATAATTTTCCTAAAGTACATTTCTATTATTTCAGTACCTTTTCGAAAACAGTTCCCTATTTAATATGGCAGTGTTTCACAACCATTTGGGGAGTTTTTTGTCCTTTTAAGGATCTATGAAAATTCATGATATCTCTCTATCTCTCTCTCCCTCTTTCCCTCCCTCCCTTTTCCTCCCCCCCTCCCCCTCCCTCTCTCTCTCCCTCCCTCTCTCTCTCCCTCCCTCTCCCGCCCCCTCAAAGTGCAGATGCACGTTCTAGCCAATTTTATGAATAATTCTGAAGTTTATCACAGGTTCTGGACCCCCAAAGGAGGATTCCAGAAAGTAATAACAATTGATACAAACGCAAAAACTCAGACTGACCGGAGCAAAAAGGGAATTTGTTCATTCAAGGAACTAAAAGTTTATGAATAGCTCTTTAGGACCCAGAGACTCTAATGATATCACTAGTTCTTGGTATCATCTTTCATATCTTGGCTCTGTTTTTCTCTGAATTGGCTTTCATTCTTCGTCAGGCTTTTCCCTTATAGTGAAAACATGTTTGTCAACAGCCACAGGCTCTCAAGCACCGCCACAGCCTCCCCTAGCATTTGCAGACTTCAGACAAGGGCACAAGTGGAAATTCACATAAATAAACTCTAAATATTTTAAAGTTATAGCCAACCCAACAAATTTTCCTTAATCTTGAAAAATATACTTAATAATGACATGTATGTATATGACTATAATGACTATATGTATGTCTATATGACTATAATGACTATAATTTTTATGACTGAAAATCAAGTTATTAATATAATTACACTTAATTATTATTATGTAGGTGTAATGGGTTTTTTCCTGCTTATTACACAAAAGATATTTTTCTATATTTCAGCTAAATGACAAGAAAACCCTGCAAAGCTTCTTAAATCTGAGTGTGGGTCCTATGCCTAGAGATTCTCATTCACTAGTTCTGTTTGGGGTCCAGGAATATGAATTTAAAACAAGAGCTCCAGGTAATATAATAAAATCAAGATCTTCACATAATTTGTGAAAACAAGTTGGCATTATCTCGTAAACTTGAAGAATCGCATACTGTAGACCCAGCAACCTCAGCCTCTCCCACGGTACAAGTATCTTCATAGTCCTGAGAAGACAACTGGATGGGCCCAAAAGGCTTTTCCTCTCCTTTTGTTAACTAGGAAGAGAACTGGCTCCGCAGATCTGAATTAGGTCAGCCGATTCCAGCTGATGAGTTCTGGAAGCTTCCCCTTTTTAACAAAGCTCCTTTGGGATGGGCTCACAAAGCTTCCATTGTTACATCATGGTGTAATTTTCCTAAGTATGCAGCCGGTGGAGTTGGAAATTACCTTTCTTCTTGAACTTTGATCATGGCAAGTACAGACATCTGTGCTCAACCTACATTGTGGTACAATGAAAGCTTAGAGAAATATGCATGGTATACTAAATCTCTAATTGGAAAAATAATTTCCCCTAATGAATCCTATCTCATATTTGTACTGCTAAGCCTCAAGAATGGGAGTCATACCCTTTTGCCTTGCAGCTCTTCTGTTTGTTGTAGCAAAAAAAAACTTGAAAAAAAACCAAATGCCCATCGACAGGGCATAGATATGCTGTGATATATTCATACAATGGAATGATATACAGCAATGAAAAGGAATAAATTAAAGCTGTAGGCATCAATATAAATGAATCTTAGAAATATGATTAGAAAAATCATGCTGTCGAAGAATACCAACAATACAATACCATTTATATAAAATTAAAGTTCCAAACCATACATCAGAGACCCTTACATATGGGGGAAACCATAAAGGGAATGACAGACACAAAATCATGGCAGTGATTTTTTGGTGAGGGTTGGGAGTTAGGGTGATGGAGTTGTATGGAAGGCAGATGCACATGAGGGCAATTAAAGCTATTGGTACTTTATTTATATGAATTAAGCATTCAATTTATAGAGATTTCTCTATTGCTATCCTTCATAATTTACATTTATGATGTTTTTCATATCTTAAACATTTTATAAATTTTAAGTATGAAAAAGAGAGATGTAGCTCAGTTTATTTCCTCAGCTGGAGAAGCAGGAGGAATTCCTAGCTAGCATTCCTTTACGCTTTCTTGGGCAGAAATAATTGTCATAGCTGGAATATGGTTTGTCCACCAGAGGTTCATATGTGAGAAGCTTGGTCCCCAGCACCGTAATGTTAAGGTGGTGGATCTTTAAGCAGTGAGGACTATTCAAGGTAATTGGGTCATGAGGCACCACCCATGGAAAGGATTAATGCTTGTCTCATGGAGCAAACAGATTCTTGGGAGAGCAGGTTGTTATAAAACAAGGCCACCCCATATGATTGGCCCTTTCTGCATGAAGTGGATTCCCTTTCCATTTCTCTACCACATTGTGATGCATCCAGAGGGATCCTTTTCAGAATAACAGCACCATGGTGTTTGGACCCTCCAGCCACCCGAAATGTGAACCAAATAAACCTCTCTACTTCATAAGTTACACAGCCTTAGGTGTTTTGTTATAGAATTATCTGTAAAGATGAGTAAGGTTGAAGGGGTGGAAAGGCCCTCTTCCGTGATCAGAGCTTTCCTCTGGATCCTTTCATGCTAGAAGTTTCCCAAATACTCCAGTATAAATAGGAATCCAAGGGTAGGGGTGCTATTAAAAAGCAGTTCAGGAGCTGGGGTTGTAGCTCAGTGGTAGAGAACTTGCCTAGCATGTCTGAGGCACTGAATTTGATTCTCAGCACCACATAGAAATAAATAAAATAAAGGTCCATTGACAGTTTTTAAAAAAAGCAATTCAAACATGTTATGTTGATGACATAAATATATAAGACTAAAAATTCTTTTGTAATCCAGGTTGGGTAGCTGTGGTCCACATTTGGGAACAAAAATATTAAGAATCTAGGAATCTCAAAGAACTGAGCAATTCTAATCATAGTGGTACAATCGGGGACATACTATTCTGAAATTGTTTACAGTTCCTCAAATGCACTTTGCTCTTTCAGGCCTCATACTTCTGCCCATGCTATTTCCTCTCCCTAGAAGTACCCTTCCCCACCTCTGCTTTGCTGTGGTGCTTGGGCTTTGGAGGTCCTGACAACATTCATTCTCTTAAATCTCAGTTTTCTCATCTGCAATCTAAAATGGTAATTTCTTATACAAGTGTTGTGATGACTGCATAAGAAAAATGAATAAAAAGTGCTTAATATCACTTCTGGGTGCATCAATTCCACTTAAAAATTGGTGATCATGACAATAAATGTTCATCACTTAACTCAAATACCTTTCTCTGAAGTGTGTAGAGCTCTCCCAAACTGAGTTAGGTGGACTTCTCTGTTTTCTCATCACCTCTTTATTATGTGCTTATTATGCCATATTGTAATTGTCTATTTATATGAGTTAAACAAAAAATTTTGAGGACCGTTTAATCTGCTGTAAGTAACAAATATTGTTCTAAGTGCTTGGAGTCAACCAGAAAGCCAAGATGTCCCTGTGCAGTTTATAATCATATTAGTTCAGAAATGCAATGTTTTCAGGTAGTAATTAATACTGTGATAGGATTTGAGGGGGTTGTGGTTGCTCTAGAAAGGATGGGTAGCAAAAAATTAGAAGAAGCTAATCATGCAGTGGCACAGAGGTGTTGAGACTGAGAACAAGCATAGCTTGCCCCAGGGGAAGAAAGAGGCTCATTATGTACCTGAAGCACAATGAAAAAGGGATAGAGAATTGAAGAGGAGACCAGGGGTCTGTCACACAAAGTCTTGTTGCCATGGTTTGGGGTTTTAGTCTACGGTGGATGAGAAGAAAACCTTTGAAATGTTTTAAGCAGAGAAGTAGCCTGATCTGATTTATATTTTAAAAGATCATTCTGGCTGGAGTATGGAAGACGGATTAGAAAGGGGCTTGCAAAGTAAATCAACTATTGACGACCAGGAGCAAGGCTGATGGTCACCTGGCAAGTATTAAGCTGTTGTCTGGGTTCTTTATAACCAGCATCTATTGACTGGATGCAGTTCTAATTGGTTGGTGCCATTATCCATGGTTAAAGATTTTGCTTATTTCCCAGTAATCCCATAGAAGTTCAGGGTGGCTCAAATGTGAACACACAGGCTGAGTAGATCTGGAAAGACTCACTGATGTAAGATAGGGGACTGGAGGGAAAAGAAGCAGTAAGGCTGACTATATGTTGCCTGTCTATGGAATTGATGCTCCTTGAAGTCAGAGGTGATCTGTGGTGCGCTGTTCGATCCTTACTACATTACAATACCTGGCATTAAGAGGATTACACATCCTGCTGAATGGAATTGAATTGTGATGTTGTGGATGAATCTGGAATGTCCTCCAAACACCCATGTGTTAAAGGTTTGGTCTCCAACTCGGCATTATTGGGAGGTGGTAGAAACTTGAGAAGGCAGGGTCTATTGGAAGGTCTTTTTGTCATTGGGAGTGTGTCCTTGAGAGGACAGTGGGCCCCAGCCTCTTCCTCTTTCTCTCTTGCTTCCCACACGAGGAGAGCCATCTGCACCATCACATGTTTCCCACCATGATGTGCTGCCTCATCACAGGCCCAGAAGGAATGGGGCCTACCCACAATAGATTGAAATCTTCAAAAGCATGAGCCAAAATTAATTGTGTTGGTCAACTTTTTATCACTATTAGCAAAATACCTGGCTGGAACAACTTAAAAGTAGGAAAGGTTTATTTTGGCTCACGGTTTCAGAGGTTTCAGTCCATAATTGGCTGGCTCTATGGCTTTGGGTTTGAGTTAAGGCAGAACATCATGACAGAAAAGTGTGGCAGATCAAAGCTGCTTACTTCATATCAGGTAGGAAGAAGATAATGAGCCAGATAATGAGGCCAGGGACAAGAAATGCCATTCTAGGGCACGTCCCCAGTAAACCTATTTCCTCCAACTGGGCTCCACCTCCTAAAGTTTCACCACCCACACTAATGTCATCAAATTATTAATACATCCATGGATTAATTCACTGATGAAGTCAGAGCCCTTACAATCCAATCACTTCTCAAAAGCCCCACCTCTGAACAGTGCTGCATTGGGGACCAAACCTTCAACACATAAATCCTTGGGGGACATTTTGGGTCCAAACAATAAGTTTCTTTTTTTTATAAGTTGACTGTCTCAAGTATTTTGTTACAGTAATGGAAAAACTCACCAACATACATGAAGACATGAGTCCAGGAGGCAGAGACCTCACTGTGTGTGGGAGGCCAACTTACAGGTGACTGAGTTACACTCCCCTGCTGGGTGCTGAAGCTCTCAGTCACAGAAATGTGGCACCCTTCTTGGGTTCCAGGGTCAGTGTCTTGTTCATGGGTGTGTCTTGCTACAGCCCCATGGGTGAAGCTACGCTCACCTGTTCCTTCGCAATCTAACCCCTTGCCCTGTTTAGGATAGAATCTTCCATGGAAGTGCCTTGCGTGTGTCCCCTCCTCTTACTGTGCCCTTGGGTGTGGCCTACCCAGGTGTCAGTCAACCTGCTGATAG
This sequence comes from Urocitellus parryii, assembly GCF_045843805.1. Lineage (NCBI taxonomy): Eukaryota > Metazoa > Chordata > Mammalia > Rodentia > Sciuridae > Urocitellus > Urocitellus parryii. The sequence goes on from NC_135541.1 coordinate 64,698,806, forward strand.
TGGACATCATGAAGACAGACTCAGCCCCCTGAAACCTGACCCCTTGCCTCATTTGAATAGCTTCTCCTCAATAAAAGGGGTCAGTGCATGCTCTCGCTCTCTCTCTTTCTGGGGACCCTTAAGGTCAGAGGAGCTGTCACAGTGACCCCAAAGAAAAAGGTATTTGTGTCTCTTGTGTGGTTATTTCGTGCAGCCCAGTTAGCCCAGTTTAACTGGAGTGACCTCTGAGCCTTTTAGTCGCGAGAACAGAAACCCAGCAACTGTGGTATAAGGATGAGCCCTATAAGACAAATAAAAATCAATTCCTTTAAATACGCCCTTATCAACATCTCAGATGACTGTGTTAATAGGAGTAAGACAGAAAGTTAGTGGAATCTTACCAAGGGAAATTTTAAGGATGGAAAGGGCTGTGGCTTCAAACAATAGGTGTAAGATTTGGCTCCTGAGAGAGTTGCCCAAATCCTGAGAAAAAGTCAGAAAAATTAATTTCAGGAATGATGGCTTAGAGAATAGAAAACAGCACTAGAAATGCTAGCAATCAGGTTAGAGTGAAAAAAGTCACAGTGCTGATGTGTTCATGTAGTAGCAAGACTATTGAATTCTGTGCCTAAGTCCTCAGGACATCAAGACCTTCTGAGGCTCCCTGCCCAGAAAAGGACTGAGTAGGGCAGAGCTGAGCCTAAAAAGTGAGAGTTAGGAACCCTAGCTGCTAGGTTAGAGGCCGAGGGGTGAGGAGAAAGAGGTGGCCTTTTCCCCTCTCAGTTATCTGTACATCCTAGGAGCCTCTAAAGACCCTGGAGGTGATTTATAAATACTTGCTTAGTATCCCAGCAAGTTCAGGATAGCACTTGGCACATAGTAAGTTTTTTAATAAGCTTACTGTTTGTAAATTTCAAAGAACTCAGATTTTCTTTTTAAAATTCAAATGTGATTGGGTTTGACACACTTAAGAACATACTTTTTGAAGTCTCAAAACAGGATGTTAGAAACTGTAAAACAGATGTGATGATATTATTTTCATATTATAAACTATTTAGCCAAGAATGTTCTGTGATGTTCAAGTAAAAAACAAATTTAAAGACAAACTAATTTAAATAAGGATAAACTAAATTTAGTTCAATGGTCTTGGCATGTGAGTTACAACTTCAAGTAGAACATTTGTTTCACTGTAGGAACATGGTATGTGAGCATCTACAATTTCTGCCAAATCCTGAGACATGTGGTCTAGATTACTCTGCTCAGAAACACTAGTGCATCCTAGAAGGAAAAAAAAAAGAAAACATTTTGGAAGTTATCTTGTGTCTTTGGGGATTCTCTTGTTTAAACATTCTCTTCATGGCTATAAAAAAAAATGGAAAAACCTCATAAAATAATAACAATTAAAACACTAATTACAGCATATGAGTTTAAATTTATTTTAACCCCCCTAAACACTAATAAAATTTTAGATGATGTAAATTCCCTTTCTAGAGCCAAAGTATTATCAAAACAAAGATCTCACTCCAGTTCTCTGAGGAGAAGATAATACTTTAGCTATATAGAAACAAGAATGAAATAATACACTTCTACTCTTCATAGAATAGAAAAGCTTCATTTGAAATACTGTTTCTGATAGGAAACCAGATTTGCTTTCCCCATCCTGAAGTTCTCTGGGTGGTCCTTGGTGTCACCATTTTTTTTTCCTCCTAAGCGCAATACTTGGAGAGAATTATCTGTTTCATTCTGTTAACATTTCCCTCTCCTTTACTTGCTCCCATGCTCATGCTCTTAGATCATAGTAGTGTCAGCCACGCAACCAGCACGCTAGCTTCATAATAGAGATTCGAAGCGTAGAAATTAACCAGTGAGTTTAAATTAGAGACATGACTCTCAGTTACCTTTTATGCCCAGCTCAGAGACGGCTCCTCCTAGCTCCCGCCTCCAGCCTCCTAATGCGGTAGCGAGGTTAACAAGAGAGGCCAGCCAGAGAGAGGGAAACACGTCAGGGAGTGAGCTTTTATTGGGGAACAAAAAATTTAAAGGAAGATTCCATCCAACGAAGGTCGAGGGGGGCAGCATTCCAAGGTCAGGGGCAGTGATTGGTCTTCCGGTCGGTGGTCAGGCACACCCCCACACGGGCAAGCCCTCGCACCTGAGACAGGGTGGAGAAGGCTCTGACACAGTGTGTCTAAGCGCCTCACACCCAGCCAGGGAGGTAACTCAAATCACATGCGAGAATGGCTTCCCACAGTAGTGGCCGTGTAGGGCAGGGATGGTTCTTATCCCCATTTCACAGATAATGAAGCTGAGGCTCATAGGCCGACTCCTCAGCAAGTCTCCATTCTCGTCCCTTAAACCTTTTATAGGTACCTAGTCTTCCCTTTCTAGGGCCCTGAGTCCACCTGTCATATTCCTGCTCCAGAACCAGCAGGAATCCTGAATCAAGTCCAGATTCTTCTGTCTGATCACCCTTTTCCCTATAATCTGGCCTGATCTGGACTAGTGGATCTTTCCTCCATGTTTTCCCTCCTCTCCAGCCAGGTGGTCTCCTGACTTGTGCTGCTCCTGATGAGGCTCCCTCTCCATTCAGCCTCCTAGTTCAGTCACCTGTGCTTTCTTTTTTTCTCCTGCTGCACTCAGTCACCACCACATAATATAAGTGACTTAACTGATCTCTACTTGTGTCCGGGTGTCAGTTTAGTTCCTCAGTAGAGACTCAGAACCTAGAGAGCAGTGGTTCTCAAAGTCTTATCCCCAACCTGAAATATCACATCACCCAGGCAACCTAGGAATGCACACTTTGGACTGTATCCCAAATCTATTGCATCAAGAACACTCTCAAATTGATCATGCAGGGTCACCTAGAGGACTTGCTAAACCACAGATGACTGGACCCACTTTTAGTGTCTCTGATTTAGGAAGTCCAGGGTAGGGTCAAAATTCTGTATTTCTAAAAAGGTCCCCAGGTGATGCAGATACAGCTTATCTAGGGACCACACTTTGAGAATCACTGCTATGCAACTCCTCACGGGGTTTATCTCAGTAGATACTTTTGATTGGAACTTGAATATTTAGGTGGGGTTCCCTATAAAGATCTATGATTTCTGCTTTAAGAGTTGATTATAACTGGGTGAGGGGACTCTTTGGGTTTGGAGCTAGATAGACTCTCCATGTACTGAGATCATTTTAGAGACTGGTTGGAGTAAACATTCTAAAGCAGGTGTCAGCTGGAGACAGAGAGGTTAAAAGTATTATAAAATGTGTAGCAGTGCACTGTGTTCCAAGTATATAATATCCTTTTATTCATTTAATTATCACAACAACCCATGAGTCAGGTTCTATTATTAAACATTTCTAATTTATAAAGAAGCACCAGAAGTTAAAGATAGTTTCACTGGATAGTGAGGTGTGGAACACATATTTGAACTTGAATAGTGTAGCTCCAAAGTCCATGATCTTAACAAATATGCTGTACAATCTGCATTTTTATAGCACAGCTGGTGGAGTGCCTGTGTTAGTCCCAACTCTTTTCACCTTTTAGCACATAATTGGTCTACTCAGATGGAGGTGAATAGCATCCCAGGGCCATTTTCAATAACCATAGCAACTCTATTTTGGTAGATGGTGATTGAAGTTGTTTAACAAGCCTATAGTCTGTTTTACTGGAATGGAGAAAACAGAGTCATTGTCAGGGTGGCCATTTGATTGCCATAGAGTCCAGTAGCATGAGCTATCCTTACCACACCTTTGAACAGCAGACCCTGAAGTCCTACCTTATGTCTATCTTTCCCTCCCATAAAAAGTGGTTTTCAGCTTTTGCATCAGTCTTCCAGAATAACAAGCCTACCATTGCACTAAGTATCCCAGACTGTTTAAGGAAACTAATAACTATAAATAACTCCTTAACTTTGAGTTGAAAAATGTTTAACATTAAGGGTTCTTTCCCTTTGGGACTCCCAGGACAACCACAGTCTCCTTTATCCAAAGCATTCATCACATATTTGAAGATGAAAAACAATATTTCCTTTCTCCATGCTTCCCAAATCTTTACATTTCTAGGTGTTTTAGCTAGCCTCTTTTGCTGCTTTGACCAAAAGCCTGACAAGAACAACTTTAGAGGAAGAAAAGTTTACCTGGGTCCCACAGTTTCAGAGGTCTGGATCTATAAACAGTTGACTCCATTGCTCTAAGCAGTGAGGCAGAACATCATGGCAGAAGAGTCTGGTGGAGAAAAGTGGCTCAGGACACGGTACCAGGAAGCAGAGAGAGACTGCTCTCCTCACCACAGACAAAATATAAACCCAAGGCATGTCCCCAGTGACCTACCTCCTCCAGCCACCTGCTCCCTGTCTACAATTAGCAACTAGTTAATCCCAATCAGTGAATCAATGCACTGATTAGGTCAAGGTTCTCATAATCCCATCATTTCAGCTCTAAACTTTCTTGCTTTATCTCGCTGTGAGCTTTTAGGAGACACTTCGTACCTAAACCATAAGACAAGACCAAATAAGTACATTTCCATCGACCATTCCTGATATAACCTAGTTTTCACCATTCTACCCACACTCCTTTTGGTTGAGCTCTAAGGAAGTGGTCAGGCTTGATCCGGTCAGTGCAGCCTTAAGCAGAGTTGTTAATCCTGTGAGCTGATGAGCTTGATGCATTCTGGGCTTTACTGATTTCTTAGCTTTCTGGGCAGAGATACCCCCATTGGCTTATAATAGATTCATGATCAATTAAGTCCCCTAGCTATGTCTATTTGACAGGAAATGTTGTTCAACCAGATCTTATTAACATTTTACCCATACAATTACAGTAGACTCGTTTAACTAAAAAAAGACTTTATTTTCATCCCTTAAAGTCATATATTATTTGGGCCAGTCTCTCCTGCATGTGAGGACTAAAAGACAATGTGTCTTCAAGGACTCTGCTTAGAGAGCGTTTAAAAACAAGCTGACAATCTATAAATATAATAACTTTAAATGGCTTTTGTTGGCATGAACAACCACAAAAAAGGGTTCTATTTACCAGCTACCAAACAATAAAAATCAACAGAGAGTGAGACTGTCCTGGTGGTCAAGTCTCCCCGCCAAGATTGGCTGAACTGAGAGGCAGGCAAGGCCTTCTTTTCATAGCCGAGGTGTAGCTGTATGGCTTCACACACTAGCAAGGCGTTCCTATTGCATTTGGTGCCTGTGTTAGTTTGGTAAGGCTGCTGTCACCAGGTGCCACAAGCTCAGTAGCCTAAACAACTGAAACGTGTCATCTCAGAGTTCTGGAGGCAGAAGGTCCAAAACTAAGGGGTTGGAAGTGTTGGTTCCTTCTGAGGGCTGTGAGAGAAGGACCTGTTCCAGATCCTTTCTTTAGCTTGTAAATGATCTTCATTGTCACACGGTTTATTCGTGTTTATATAAATGAGTCTTTCTCCATATTTTTCCTTTTTTTTTAATATGTCCTATTGCAATAGAGACCACTCTCATGACTTCATTTAAACTTGGTAAAGATTCTCTCTCCAAATAAGGTCACAGTCTCAGATATTAGGAATTCAACATATCGACTTGGGAGAATGACACAGTTCAACCCATAGCAATATTCCTGAGCCATCTACCTTGAAATGCCAATTTCTTCCATAGGACTCAAGATGCAGAGCATCTCCTGCATTCTGGTTTAAAATATAAGAAATTTTTCTTAATGGCCATATAGACTATGGAGATTGTAAAGTTGATGGTGATACTGACCATGGTGAGGACAGAAATGGTAGTGGCAATTTTATCAAGAAAAATTGCATTTCAGTTCTGTGCACAAGATAATATAATGGTGGCCTAAAGGAACCATCAGCCTGTTTCCACTGCCAGAAACATGAATCCTTATAAATCAGGGATCAGATCAACTAATCAGACTTAATTTTACAAAAAGCTAACGTTTCCTCCTAACACCTTCAGTTCTTAGTATATTGATCCTACCCATTCCTATGATTTTATTGGTATAATGCTAGTCTTTCAGTATTTTTTATTTTAGACGGAATCAAAACACCTAAATTCTACATTGAGGTTTATATCTTTACCAGTTATATGACCCTAGGGAATTCACTTAACTTCATTTGTAAAAGGAGGAAAGATAGAAAATGCTACTCAAGATTATGGATCCATGGATTATTTGCCTAAGTGAGTACTTCTGAGGCTGATAGCTTGGAGTAACTGAATCAGTCTGTTTTGTGTTACTACAACAAAATATCTGAGCTAAGATTTTTATGAAGAAAAGATGTTTATTTACCTCTCAATTTAGGAGGCTCAATGGTGTTTTATTAGCTTTTTCATCACTGTGACCAAAGACCTGACAAAAACAACTTAAGGAGGAAACGTTTATTTTGGCTCATGGTTTCAGAGGTTCAGTCCATGGTCAGCAGACTCCACAGCTCTGGGCCCAAGGTGAGGCAGAACATCATGGAGAGACCTCTGAAACTGTGAGACCCAAGTAAACTTCTATTCCTCTAAAGTTGTTCGTGTCAGGTCTTTTGGTCACACCGCAGAGGGCATGGTGGAGGGAAACACCTCAGAACATGAATATCAGGAAGCAGATAAAGGGAACTCTGATCACTAGGGACAAAATATGCTCCACCCAAAAGATATGCCCCCAATGACCAACTTCTTCCTGCCACACCCTACATACCCCAGTTACTGCCCAGTTAATCCATGTCAGTGGATTAATGCACAGACTAGGTTAAGGTTCTCATAACCTCATCATTTCACCTCAGAACTTGCTTGCGTTGTCTCATACATGAGGTTTTGGGGACACCCCATCTCTAAACCATAACAGAGGGCCATAGCAATAGCATCAGCTCAACTCTGCTCCTCCTGGCTGCAAAACATCAAGTCAGGCTGAAGGCCAGACAGAAAGCCAGAGAGGCTGGGGTCCCAAGATGCCTTCCGAGGGATATACCCCAGATGACCTAAGGGTCTCTTACTAGGCTCCACCATTTAAAAATCCACCACCTCCCACCACCACACTAAGGACTAAGCCTCTAACATCAGCAAGGTTTCTCTCCTTGACATTGTACCTAGGTCTCCAGTGGGGTTTTTAAAGATAAAGAGCAAAACTTAAGGCAGCTGATGTGCCCATGTCCATGGCAGGGATGTGCTCTGAGTGTCTATGGGTGCTTGTTTCCTGTAAGCTAGATGCCCATATTCTTCACTGAATTATGCTGGAGACATCATTTCAGCACATGGAGCATGTTAAATCATCCACAGTGATAAAGTAGCAAAGGACCCTGTAATATCCGGTAAACTAATGATTCTGTGGAAAGTTAATTTGCTCTTTTAGTTCAAAAGTAAGCATTTGGGATATTGGCAACTCAAGCTTGAATGAGATACATTTCCCTTCATCCCTGAATTGTAGGAACTACCAGCTAATATTCAAGGTTGAACCTTTGTTCACAGCATGCTTAGCTAGGAAGGCTAGTGAGCATTTGGAATTCTGTTTCTGTTTTTGTTTTGTTTTTTAGCATCAGAATTTCCATTCATGCTATGCGTTTTTCAAGTCATCTAAAAAGAAATTTGAATCAAAGGAAAAAAGATTATTAAGGTTGAGATATGAGGTGCGCCTCAAAATTTTGTGTATGAGACAATGCAAGGTGGGTTAGAGGTGAAATGATCGGATTATGAGAGTCTTAACCTAATCAGTGAGTGACTCCCCTGATAGGGATTAACTGAGTGGTAACTGAAGGTGGGTAGGATGTATTGGAGCAGGTGAGTCCCGGGGGGTGTGCCTTTGGGGTTTGTATTTTGTTCTTGTTGAACAGAGCTCTCTTTCTGCTTCATGGTACCATGTCCTGAGCCACTTTTTCTCCACCATACTCTTCTGCCTTGATGTTTTGCCTTACTTCAGGCCCCAAGAAATGGAGCTGGCTGTCTATAGACTTAGATCTCTGAAAAGATGAGCCCTAAAATAAACTTTTCCTCCTCTATCTGTCCTTGCCAGGTCTTTTGGTCATGACAATGAAAAAAGTATAACTAAAACAATGATTAGGTATCTTAATCAGCAGAAACTATCCTGGGTCATATTCACAATGGTGATGGTGATCGAAAAGGAAGAGGTACATTTCATATGTTTTCATCAAGGCCACAATGAGGGGCTGTTACCAGAGACCATTTCTTTCATGCTCTTCAGCACTTTGGACTCTCTAATGAAGAAGAAAAAGTTTAAGTAGAAAATTTGGATTATAATATCCCTATGATGTCTCTATTATTACAAAGAAAAAATAGTAAATGTAACTTTATACAGAAAAGTCATGCTTAAAACAACGCAGGCCCACGGCTGCTGGCTGCTATGGGTGGTGGCTACATCAGTTCCTGCACCGCTAGTACCACAGAGCAAAGTGCCACTGCAGCTATGGCCACGGGGCTGCTGCTCATACTTATGCTGCTCTCCTGGCCTTTTGTACCTTTCATTGTTTGAATCTCAAAACAATCAAAACGATTTTCAAGAAGATAAGAGGGAACAAAATCTTTTCACGGAATTTACCGAAATGCCTCTAACTTTCTGCAAATTTTTTTTATTACATGACATGTATTTATTTTTAAAGCTTTCAGAGTGTAATCTCTTCTTTTGAATGAAGATGTCCCTCTTGAAAAATAATTAAGTTTTACCTGATATAAAATCAAACTTTGGAAAAGTTGATGATTTGCTTGTACCCAACAATGAAAATATTTTTTTAATTTTTGTTTCAAAACTGATTTTAAAGTTTTTGTTTGTTTGTTTGTTTTTGTTTTGTTTTGTTTTGGTTTGGTTTGTTTTTTTTTTTTTTTTTTTTTTTTTTTTTTGGTACCAGGGGGACTCAATCACTGAGCCATATCCCCAGCCCTGTTTTGTATTTTATTTAGAGACAGGGTCTCACTGAATTGCTTAGCGCCTTGCCATTGCTGAGGCTGGCTTGAACTCACCATCCTTCTGCCTCAGCCTCCCAAGCCACTGGGATTACAGGCATGCACCACAGCACAAAATTTCTAGCTTTTTGTACTTGAAAATTTGAAATAAAATAATGAGGTATCCAATCCTGATTCATTTCTGTTTTTTAATTTTTTTCCTCATATTCTCGGTGCAAGAAAAAATAGTATCAGGTTCTTGGAGCATGAATGTGAAACAGACAGCAATGGCTCTAATGGTACATTCCTGAAAACCTACCTTTATTGACTGAGTAATCATAGCTAAAGATTTCACTCTTCATCAGTAGAAGATGTGTTCCCTGCAGAATTAGAATTCACTTGAGGAATAAGACTTGTATTGGTGGAATGACTTGAATGTTAATTGGTAGGTCTCTGGCAGAATCTTTGAGTGAAAGGAAATAAACTGATCATTATAGTACCTTTGATGAAATATTATTCTACATTGTGGCAATTTTTAAATACAGAAACAGAACTCGGGATATTACAGATAAAGTCAGATTTTTAAAATAACATCCATTCTATACTTAAAACTGAAGTTTCATTAAAGATCATCTACCAAAAAACTAAACTAGGATGCAATGGAAAACAATTAAAATGATCATTGAGGAACTCCAAAGGCAGGCAGACTCAATTTGCAATCATAGGAACTGGGCAAAACAAAGCAGTAGAACCATAAACAGAATGATTAGCTGCATTTGGTCCACATTTAATTGATAAAGTCCGGTTGATCATCTTTGCAAAATAAGTAACTTATCTTATGATGATTACCCATGGAATCAAAAAGATGGACAATAGGGCCATTTAAATTATATATTGAATTAATAATAGCCAAATAATCCAAACTTTCTTTATCTAGATTTAAAAATTGACATTTAAAAAGAATAATAATACCCTACATACATGTATAATTTAAACTACTGGGGCTAGGGATATGGCTCAAGCAGTAGCGCGCTTGCCTAGCATGTGTGCAGCCTGGGTTCGATCCTCAACACCACATACAAACAAAGATGTTGTGTCTGCTGAAATCTAAAAAAAATAAATAAATATTAAACTACTGGAATGATTCTACACCATGTACAGCCAGAGAAATGAGAAGCTGTGTTTCAAAATGCATTCAACTATCATGTAGAACAAATTAAAAATAATAAAATAAAAATAAAAAATAAAATTAATATTATTTGTGATCATTTATTGCAACATTAATAGCAACAGTATAAATAATTATCTTTAATTGTCATATTGCTGATTACACCTACTGGATGCTAATCCAGGGAAGGTGCTGGGGAGCTGTAGCCCTGGGACTCACCCAAATGTATTAGATGGTCATTGGTGGACATGGTCCCATTAGTCTTTTTTTTTTTTTTTTGGTTGTTCACAACATTACACAGCTCTTGACATATCATATTTCATACATTAGATTTAAGTGTGTTATGAACTCCAAATTTTACCCCAAATGCAGATTGCAGAATCACGTCGGTTACACATCCACAATTTTACATGATGCCCTATTAGTAACTGTTGTATTCTGCTACCTTTCCTATCCCCTACTATCCCCCCTCCCCTCCCCTCCCATCTTCCCTCTCTACCCCATCTACTGTAATTCATTTCTCTCATTGTTTATTATCCCATTCCCCTCACAACCTCTTATATGTAATTTTGTATAACAATGAGGGTCTCCCTCCATTTCCATGCAATTTCCCTTTTCTCTCCCTTTCCCTCCCACCTCATATCTCTGTTTAATGTTAATCTTTTCTTCCTGCTCTTCCTCCCTGCTCTGTTCTTAGTTGCTCTCATTATATCAAAGAAGACAATTGGTATTTGTTTTTTAGGGATTGGCTAGCTTCACTAAGCATAATCTGCTCTAGTGCCATCCATTTCCCTGCAAATTCCATGATTTTGTCATTTTTTAGTGCTGCGTAATACTCCATAGTGTATAAATGCCACATTTTTAATCCATTCATCTATTGAAGGGCATCTGGGTTGGTTCCACAGTCTAGCTATTGTGAATTGTGCTGCTATGAACATCGATGTAGCAGTATCCCTATAGTATGCTCTTTTAAGGTCTTTAGGGAATAGTCCAAGAAGGGGAATAGCTGGGTCAAATGGTGGTTCCATTCCCAGCTTTCCCAGGAATCTCCATACTGCTTTCCAAATTGGCTGCACCAGTTTGCAGTCCCACCAGCAATGTACAGGAGTAACCTATTCCCCACATCCTCGCCAGCACTTGTTGTTGTTTGACTTCATAATGGCTGCCAATCTTACTGGAGTGAGATGGTATCCTAGGGTGGTTTTGATTTGCATTTCTCTGACTGCTAGAGATGGTGAACATTTTTTCATGTACTTGTTGATTGATTGTATGTCCTCCTCTGAGAAGTGTCTGTTCAGGTCCTTGGCCCATTTGTTGATTGGGTTATTTGTTATCTTATTGTTTAATTTTTTGAGTTCTTTGTATACTCTGGATATTAGGGCTCTATCTGAAGTGTGAGGAGTAAAAATTTGTTCCCATGATGTAGGCTCCCTATTTACCTCTCTTATTGTTTCTCTTGCTGAGAAAAAACTTTTCAGTTTAAGTAAGTCCCATTTGTTTATTCTTGTTATTAACTCTTGTGCTATGGGTGTCCTATTAAGGAATTTGGAGTCTGACCCCACAATATGTAGATCGGAGCCAACTTTTTCTTCTATCAGACGCAGAGTCTCTGATTTGATATCAAGCTCCTTGATCCATTTTGAGTTAACTTTTGTGCATGGCGAGAGAAAGGGATTCAGTTTCATTTTGTTGCATATGGATTTCCAGTTTTCCCAGCACCATTTGTTGAAGATGCTATCCTTCCTCCATTGCATGCTTTTAGCCCCTTTATCAAATATAAGATAGTTGTAGCTTTGTGGATTAGTCTCTGTGTCCTCTATTCTATACCATTGGTCCACCCGCCTGTTTTGGTACCAGTACCATGCTGTTTTTGTTACTATTGCTCTGTAATATAGTTTGAAGTCTATACCGCCTGATTCACACTTCCTGCTTAGAATTGCTTTTGCTATTCTGGGTCTTTTATTTTTCCATATGAATTTCATGATTGCTTTATCTATTTCTACAAGAAATGTCATTGGGATTTTGATTGGCATTGCATTAAACCTATAGAGAACTTTTGGTAATATCGCCATTTTGATGATGTTAGTTCTGCCTATCCATGAACAGGGTATATTTTTCCATCTTCTAAGATCTTCTTCTACTTCTCTCTTTAGGGTTCTGAAGTTTTCATTGTATAAATCTTTCACTTCTTTTGTTAGGTTGATTCCCAAGTATTTTATTTTTTTTGAGGATATTGTGAATGGAGTGTTTTTCCTCATTTCCGTTTCAGAAGATTTGTCGCTGATATACAGAAATGCCTTTGATTTATGCGTGTTGATTTCATATCCTGCCACTTTGCTGAATTCATTTACTAGTTCTAGTAGTTTTTTTGTAGACTCTTTTGGGTCTCCTAGGTATAGAATCATGTCATCTGCAAATAGTGATAATTTAAGTTCATCTTTTCCTATTTTTATGCCTTTAATTTCTTTCGTCTGTCTAATTGCTCTGGCCAGTGTTTCGAGAACTATATTGAATAGAAGTGATGATAGAGGGCATCCCTGTCTTGTTCCAGATTTTAGAGGAAATGCCTTCAATTTTTCTCCATTCAGAATGATGCTAGCCTCAGGCTTAGCATAGATAGCTTTTACAATGTTGAGGTATGTTCCCGTTATCCCCAGTTTTTCGAGAGTTTTGAACATAAAGGGATGCTGTACTTTGTCAAATGCTTTTTCTGCGTCTATCGAGATGATCATATGGTTCTTATCTTTGAGTCTATTGATGTGGTGAATAACATTTATTGATTTCCATATATTTAACCATCCTTGCATCCCAGGGATGAATCCCACTTGATCATGGTGCACAATTTTTTTGATGTGCCTTTGTATCCGATTCACCAAAATTTTATTGAGGATTTTTGCATCTAGGTTCATCAGAGACATTGGTCTGTAGTTTTCTTTCTTTGAGGTGTCTTTGTCTGGTTTCGGAATCAGGGTGATGTTGGCCTCATAGAATGAATTTGGAAGAGCTCCCTCTTTTTCTATTTCCTGAAATAACTTGAAAAGTATTGGTATTAATTCTTCTTTAAAGGTTTTGTAAAACTATGCTGTATACCCATCTGGTCCTGGGCTTTTCTTGGTTGGTAGTCTTTTGATTGCTTCTTCTATTTCATCCATTGATATTGGTCTGTTCAAATTGTGTGTATCCTCCTGACTCAGTCTGGGCAAATCATATGACTTAAGAAATTTATCCATGTCTTCACTATCTTCTTTTATTGGAATATAGGTTTTCAAAATAATTTCTAATTGTCTTCTGTATTTCTGTAGCATCTGTTGTGATATTGCCTTTTTCATCCCTTATGTTAGTAATTTGAGTTCTCTCTCTTCTTCTCTTCGTTAGCATGGCTAAGGGTCTGTCGATCTTATTTATTTTTTCGAAGAACCAACTTTTAGTTTTGTTAATTTTTTCAATAGTTTCTTTTGTTTCAATTTCATTGATTTCTGCTCTGATTTTAATTATTTCTTGCCTTCCGCTACATTTGCTGTTGTTTTGCTCTTCCTTTTCTAGGGCTTTGAGATGAAGTGTGAGCTCATTTATTTGTTGGTTTTTCCTTTTTTTGAGGAATGACCAGGCGATGAATTTCCCTCTTAAAACTGCTTTCATTGTCTCCCATAGATTCTGATATGTTGTGTCTGTATTTTCATTTATCTCTAAGAATTTTTTGATTTCCTCCTTTATGTCTTCTGTAACCCATTGATCATTCAGTAACATATTGTTCATTTTCCATGTGATGTAGGATTTTTCCTTTCTTCTTTTATCATTGATTTCCAGTTTTATTCCATTATGATCAGATAAAATGCATGGTATTATCTCCACCCATTTATATTTACTGAGGGTTGCCCTATGGCATAATATATGGTCTATTTTTGAGAAGGATCCATGTGCTGCTGAGAAAAAAAGTATATCCACTTGATGATGGTTGATACATTCTATATATGTCAGTTAAGTCTAGGTTATTGATTGTGATATTGAGTTCTATAGTTTCTTTATTCAACTTTTGTTTGGAGGATCTGTCCAATGGTGATAGAGGTGTGTTGAAGTCACCCATAATTATTGTGTTGTGGTCTATTTGATTCTTGAACTTGAAGAGAATTTGTTTTATGAACGTCGCAGCACTATTATTTGGTGCATGAATATTGATAATTGTTATGTCTTGTTGGTGAATGGTTCCTTTTAACAGTATATAATGTCCTTCCTTATCCCTTTTGATTAACTTAGTCTTGAAGTCAATTTTATTCGATATGAGGATGGCCACCCCTCCTTGCTTACGAGGACTCTGTGCGTGGTATATTTTTTCCCATCCTTTCACCTTCAGCCTGTGTATGTCTTTGCCAATCAGATGTGTCTCCTGGAGGCAGCATATTGTTGGATTTGTTTTTTAATCCATGTTACCAGCCTATGTCGCTTTATTGGAGAGTTTCAGCCATTAACGTTTAGAATTACTATTGATATATGGTTTGTACTTCCAGCCATGTTTGATTATTTATTTTTTTTTCTAAGTTAGTTTGTTTCTCCATGATTAGCTTTCCTCTCGTCCTCTGTCTTTACTGAGGCACTTCCCTCTGATTGTTTTGGTTATTGTTTTTCATTTCTTCCTTGTGTAGTGTTTTGCTCAAGATGCTTTGCAATGTTGGTTTTCTGGCTGCAAATTCTTTTAGCTTTTGTTTATCATGAAAGATTTTTATTTCATTGTCATACCTGAAGCTTAATTTTGCTGGATACAGAATTCTTGGTTGGCATCCATTGTCTTTCAGTGTTTGAAATACGTTGTTCCAGGATCTTCTTGCTTTCAGTGTCTATGATGAAAAATCCATTGTTAACCTTATTGGTTTACCCCTGAATGTAATCTGCCTCCTTTCTCTTGTAGCTTTTAATATTTTCTCTTTGTTTTGTATATTGGATATCTTCATAACAATGTGTCTTGGCATTGGTCTACTGTGATTTTGTGTGCTCGGTGTCCTGTATGCATCTACAATTTGTATATTCGTTTCCTTTTTTATTTCTGGAAAGTTTTCTGTAATTATTTCATTCACCAGGTTACTCATTCCCTTGGTTTGAATCTCTGTGCCTTCCTCTAGCCCGATGACTCTTAAATTTGGTTTTTTTATGTTATCCCATATCTCTTGGATGTTTTTCTCATGATTTTTAACCAGCCTTTCTGAGTTGGTTGGACTCTTTTCAAGATGATATATTTTGTCTTCATTATCTGACATTCTGGCTTCTACTTGCTCCACTCTGTTAGTGATACTCTCAATTGAGTTTTTAATTTGGTTTATAGTTTCTTTCATTTCTCAAATTATTGTTTGATTTTTTATAATCTCTATCTCCTGATAAAGATGCTTAACCTCTTCTTTTATCTGTTTATGTAATTCATTTTTAATGTATTCTTTCACTGTTTGAATTTGCTGTCTCGTATTCTCTTTAAGGTTCCATTCCATCTGTATAAGGTATTCTTTGAGTTCCTTATATGACCATTTTTCTGATGGCTCTAGGTCCTCCTGAATATTTAGGCTGTCCTGCATTGTTTGTACTCCTTTTCTTCCTTGCTTTTTCATGCTGCTCATGTTACTTCTTGTTCTGTTTGACTGCTGAGTTACTGTTTACTCCTATAAATTTATTTGATGCTTGGGAGAAAAGGTATTAGAAGGGAAGGGAAGAAGTCACTAAAGAGAATGAGAGTAAGCAGATAGAATTCAAGGAAGGGGGAATAAGAGAATTGAAAAGAAATGAAAAGACAAATAATAATAATAATAATTAAAATTAAAATTAAAAAAATAAAAATAAAAAATAAAATAAAATAATAAAAAATTTAAGGAAATTTTTAAAAATTTACAAAACAACAAAAAATGAAAATGAAAAAAAACAAATTAAAAAAAAAGAAAAGAAAAAAATTAATAAATGCAGTCTTAGAGTTTGATTAACTTCTCTTCCAGTAGGTGGAGCTGTGCCCACCAGGCCAAGCTTCTCCTCTCAATATGCGGGAACCAATCACTGTGCAGCAGCTCTTCCTCCCAGACTGGGCGGGTCTCCAATCCTGGGTGCCTAGGGCCTCCTCTTGTGTCTAGACACTTCCCCTCTTTTCCTCAAGCCAGGCCCCTCTCACGGGTGCCGCTCACCACAATACTGGCTACACACCAGGTCTGCTGCTCCCGGGAGCTCTGTTTTCATGAACGCCTGGGCACACTCTCCCTGTTTGCCATTCCCTCGGACCCTAAGTTTGTAGAGCTTGGGGCTGAGAATCCCCAGTGAATTTGCTTGGTCTCCGGTAGCCACGCCCCCGGTAGCTGGTGCAAGGGACCTCAGTTGTCAGCACTGGTTGGAGTGGTAGCCGGGAGTTCCGTGCCGCGAGTCCCACGCCACTCCTGATTCCCTTGGTCTGGCTATCGCGCTCACGGGAGAGCTGGGAGGGGAGAGGGGCCCTTAAGGTTTCCCCACTGTGTGGAGAGAGAAGGCTAGGGGATTACACACCTACTCCCGCTGGTTTCAATGAATTTATCTCCTCCGCCTCATTTTGGTGACGTCAGTTCTCTGCCATGGTGGTATCCCATGCAAATGGTGACAGTTCCTTCCCTTTGCCGGGTGACCAATGCAACCAGTGGGTCCTGTCTGTCTCTCCCAAGCCCTGTTTCAATCCTGTGGCCACTGCCTATTCAGGCTCGGTTGGCATTTACTCCCCATTAGTCTTCATAACCTTTCTTAGCAAGGGCTGAAGTTCTTGGTTTTGCTTAAAGTCATCCAATTGTTTTTTGGTCTTCCTGGATGACATATCCAGTAGACAAACTCCAAAAATGCCAGTTGCAGACAAGCAGAGAGAACAACCCCTCTGCCATCTGACCATCCCACCTGGTGGCTGAGGTGAATCTCAGCAGGCATTCCAGGGTCACACCTGTTGTTTATAGAGTTATTGTATTTTCTTGATGGTCATGTGCAGCACGGGAAAGACACCTCAGAATGTGTTGATGATGGTGTTCAACCTATTTTAGAGGGTTACATACATGTTTCCAACCTCTGCATTTAATAGGGTCAGGAAGATGGCTGCTATCATAACAATCAGCTATGCTGATAGTGTGAGGGGATCTTTTGACTGGAAACTTTTATTTTATCAATTTGTGTAGACTGAGTCTAGAAACAGGATTCTGGGAAATGGTTAACATTTTTCAAATCAAATATTTAAAAGAAAATGTAAGGAAATTTCTCTAGTATGTAACAATTATTTTTTAGTTCACTCTAGCAATCTGTCCATTCATGCATACTTATCAAGAATCTGCCTATGTTAAACTCTGCCTATAAAGTGCTGAACCATGAACAAAGAACGGGATATTTCTATGATGATGTCATATCATTCTGAAAACTTTCCAGGGCATTGGAGGCCTTCAGGAAGCCCATCAGACCCTGGGCCACAACCTGATTACCCTTTTGGAGAATCCCCCCATGGCCCTAATGGTCACTTATCATTTTGTGCCAGCCTCTTGACCTGGTCTAGAAGAAGCAGATCTAGTGTGGACATGAGGGATAGGGTATAGTTTTATCATCTATAGGTAGATGTACGGGTGGGTTCCCCCCAGATGAGAAAAGGACAACTGAGAATCTTGATCTCAAATTGAATTGGCAGGAACAAGTGTATGAAGGAGAAAATATTCTGGAAGGTTTTTTGTTGTTTTTGACTACTTTGGTTTGGTTTTTGAGACAGGGTCTCGTCTTACTATGTTGCCCAGTCTGGGCTCCAACTCCTGCCTCAGCCTTCAGAGTAGCTGAAATTACAGGTGTATGTCACTGTGCCCAGTTTAAAGTAACAAACCTGTCTCCTGGTGGGCTCCAAAAACAACCTTTCTGTTAACACCGAACGTGCTGACCAATTTGTGCCACAGACACATAAACCTGCAGTTTTTAAATGATGTCCTATTTGCATTTGAGAGAGCAACTAAGCTGGTAAGATAAACACTTAAGTGGAATAATGTGTCTAATTTTCTCTTCTGATTTGGAGTGATTGCTGGAGTTGATGGGGACAGAGAGCACCTCTGCTCCTTTCTCTGTCTCTTGTCCAGCTCCATCTCTCTGGGCTTCTTTGGGCTCCCTTCAGGAATGCTGCATAAGCTTAACTGTCCCCATACATTTGGGGACAAGTCTTCCCCAGTGAAAACTCTGTGGGATTCACAAGAAGGGAACCAGGAGTGTCAAGATCAGGCTTTTTGCTCTGTGCCCCATAACCAAATAAAGTAAGTGGACTTCAAACTGTGCTCAGAGGAATTTGTTTGCTTTGTAAAGAGAGAGGCCCTTAACCCTAGAAGATTCTGATAATTATAGAATTTCTGGTGTTCTCACTGATTAAAAAACAATCACTGCTTCCAGAGAAAGCTGTGGGTTCTTCAAAGTCATAGCAGGAAGAAAGTGAAGGAAACGTATTCGAAAGGATTAAAATTATTGATAAGAAATGGGCCTCTCTTATGGGCTGGGAACATAGCTCAGTTGGTAGAGTGCTTACTTCACATGCACAAGGCCCTGGGTTCAATCCCCAGTGCCACCAAAAAAAAAAAAAAAAAAAAAAAGGAAAATAAAAGAAATGGACCTCTCTGTTTGGTTTCTAATTTCTTGGCTTTCCTGATTCATAGACATCATAAAAAGCACCCTGTCTGAGTCACCGATTTATTTTGGAATTTGTTACCATTCCCTGTTGGAAGGTACCTGTGACAAGATAGCAATATCAACAAGGATTTACAGCAGCTTTATAAATGGTCCAGAAGAAAGGGCAATATTCAAAACAGAATCATGGGGGCTTTGGCTATTACCAACCCTCGAACAACTGCCAGTTTGGAATATAAACCAACCCTTACATACTTGGAAGCTTGAAATAAGACTCAATAGATTTTCCATGTTTGTTTAGAATTACCAACCTGTAAGAGCAACATTATTTATGCTCCCAATGCCTAACCTGTTTATTTCTCAAATCTTTAAAAAACTTAGAAATGTAAACAATGGACAATTCACAGATATTTGGTTAACAACAATGATAGAAAGATGGCTAAGTCCTGTTTCCAAGGAGCAGAGAGGCAGACCAAAAAAGTGTAAAACACACAACTATAGGAAATATATTTCACATATGTGTCAATTTTATTCTAATTTCATAAATTTACATGAACTGGATTATGTCGGTTAAGTTAGGAACAGTACTGCATTCCCATGGCATTTGAGTTTCCTGTAAGCTGTTTTGGAATAGAAAGGTTAACAATGTCTTGGAGCCTTAAAAATTCAATTCTGTTGTAGCATTTTTCAATAACACTGATCAACTGTTTTTCCTGGAGTTACTCAGATGGGTCCTCAAGACATTTTGGCGGTAGTGTGAGTGATGCGATTAAAACAAAAACGAAAATGAGGTTGCTATTTCATCACAGAAGCAGGTACAAAAGGTTGAGTTTTAAGGACCAGTTATGAGGAGGTACAGGAGATGGTGACCAATTGCTGAGAAATTTTTGATTAAAAATTATCAATAATAGCAGCTAAACGGGGCAGGGAAGCATGACTCAGGGAAGTCTATGTGTTTGAGGTCTTGACTTAAACAGGAATGCTCAACAGGAAGGGTAATGGGGGAGAGAAAGGCAGAAGATGTTGGAAGACAATAAGTCAGAGGAAATGAAGACGAGAGGGCACGGGAGAGAGATAATTCTGTGATGAGAAAAACAAAACAGCTGAAGGGGTAGGGAACTTGGTTAGATGCTAGGAACCTGGCACAGGTTGACTAGTGACAGACCACCCAAAATGCACCTGGATTCAAACGCTCATGTGTCTTCCCTCCCAAAATCTTGTTGCCTTAAAAATCTATTCGTTCCACACAGACCCGATCATATGCACTTCTCTAAACACTCCAATAGTTTTTTAAAACATTATTTTTATGAAATCTAAACTTGTAAGCTAGCTTTTATGAAGTCCAGCTTGATTTCCCACCATTTTCTGTTTGCCAGTCCCAACTGCTGCCCTCTGGCCTCCTCATAGATTAAGAGTATGGTCCCAGAAAAGCAATGTGGGAGCTTATTAAAAATGGAAAATCTCAGGACCTACCCCAGATTTAATGAATCAGCAATCTGCATTTTAACAAGGCTTCCATGTAACAACCTGTTGCATTTTCAAGATTGAGAACGACTTGCTGCCTAGTTGTACTGAACCACTGGCAATTCCCCAAGCCACGCTGTGTGTTGAACATCTCTAAGCCTCTGCACATGCTATTCTCTGCCCAGAAGTCCTTCCTCCCTCCCATTCCTCTTTTGAGAGTCAGTTCAAGGATTTGTAAACCATTTTCTGGCCCATCTGTTTTCTCCTGCCCATGGTAACCGCCTCTCTCCATTATGCTTCCATGGAAACCAGTGAAAATGTCTACCATTTATGCACCAGGCTTCACTGTAGCTCATGGTTTATGTGTCTGCCTCCTTAAAATGCAGCAAGCTCCTGAAGGTAGTGGCTGTGTTTGCCTTGGCACCGTGCTGTGACTCAGGAAATGTTAAGTTGAAATGTTATTGAAAAACAAAGGACAGAGAGAGGAGAGAAAAAGGAAAGTGATTGCATGCCAAGAGATTGACAGCCACCCCAGCTACAGCCTTGACACTGACCGTGATAAGCACTATGCTAATGCTTCATGGGGATAGTGCTATTTACTCCCTCAGTTACCTCTCTGGGTGTTATTCTCCTCACTTAGCAGAGATGAGAACTATGGTACAGAGAGGTTGCATAATATGCTCGAGTTGCCCCCCCACCAGCTGTACATGGTACAACCCACGTTCACTCACAGGCAGTTTTACTCTAGAGTCTATGCTCTTAACCCTCCAGTCTGAGGAAGGAGGTAGCTTTGGTTATCAATATTCACTAGTTCAACAAACATTTCCCCATAGAACAGAGAAGCTCTTTGCTAGACTGAGAATACAAAGGAAGGCCGGAGAGGACACAGCAGATAAAAACCACAGTCACTTACAATCCTGCCCTCAAGGCACTCATTTTAGCAAGGAAGCAGAGATCTGTAAACCAGCAAATGATTCATCAATGGACAATAACTGAAGAATATTTAAAGTCAACTTAGATCTAGCAACAGGCAGGATGGACCTGTTCTACCAGTGGGGATATTTGATTTAGATCTTGAAAGATGAGCATAAACTCAGAAAGCAGAGAAGCAAGAGAGGGAGACAAGATTCAGGGCAGAAGGAAATGTAGAAATGTAAAAAGAGACACAAACTTTAACCCTGCAGCAGGGTGAGTTGTCCTGTGCGGCTGGATTGAGGAGTGTGTGCAGACACTTCGGGTTGATGTGCTCAGCATGTGCTCCCTGTTGCTCACTGTTCAACAGAATCAGAAACAAAGCCACACGTCCAGAGGATCTTGAAGCTACGATTCTACCAACGAGATGCATCTCAAGGTCCATCAACCTGCAGCACACAGTAGCAGAGCCGTTAATTAAAGTATCATTTGTGGTCACATTTGTGGGGAAAAAAAAGTATCCACAGAATTAAAAATATCAGAGGCCAAATGGCTATGGTAATAAAATTTTATGGCCCAAATGATAAATTCCAAGGCTGGAGGATTGATTGGCTGGTTTCTTGAGTCCCCATGGAGTACACAGAAAAAGACTAGTATGGAGCTACTGGTACCATCCCACACCTGGTGCCAAATTCTGTGTCAGTGTTACCTCTTCAGCAAGAGGCAGACACCCAAAATAACAGTAGCTTAATCAAGTTAGAAGGCTATTTCTCATCCCAAATTCCAGAGGTAGGAAGTGCAGCTGTGGTGGTTCTGCTCCACGGTGCTGTCACCTTGCCACTCCTCATTCCCTTTGGTGTCATCTTCATTTTCATGGGCTCAGTTGGTAACTGCAGGATGAAGAAGGGAGAAAAGAATAAGAACCAACCAAGGACATGTGCCAGATTCCTCTTGAAAAAGTTCTCGGAAACTCACATTTTATTTTGTTGAGCATAACCTTGTCCAGAACTTTGTCACCAGTCCACATCTAACTGCACAAGAGACTAGGGAAAAGGCTGGGGTTGTGCTTCAGTGGTATGTGTGAAGCACTGGGTTTGATCCTCAGCACCACATAGAATAAATAAAATACAGGTATTAGAGAGAGAGACAGACAGACACTAGGGAAAGCAATCGCCAATTGTCATTATTGTATTCAGAAGGGGGCAGCAATCTGTAACTTCTTCTACAAAATGCACTGTGGAGAGTGTCAGAGGAGGAAATTGGGATGATGGGAGCCTGCTGGGGAAGGACACATCAAGGAGTTTGGAATTTTTCCTCCTGGCAATGAGGAATCATCAAAAACAGTTTGGGCGGCAGAGAAGTATGAGCTGAGCTGTATTACAGCCATCTCCTTGACAGCCACCTGGATGGATGGGTTCTGGTGGATGATTCTGTGACCCAGAGACAAGTAGAAAGCTGTTGCCCTGGTCCAAGTGGGAGGTGAAATAGGGAAGTGACAGTAGAATGAAAAATAAATGGAAAGGTGGGGTATGTTAGAGTAGAGAGGTGAGCCCTAGTGACTATTAGGTAATGAAGGAGAAAAAGGGAATTAACATGACACCAGACTTTTGGCTTAAGCAATTTGGTAAATGATAATGCAACTAACCCAAACAGAAAGGAATGTAGGAGATGAAGAAGTCTACTACTAGTGGTGGGGAGAATGTGATTAGTTTGGTTTGGGAGATGTTGAGTTTAAACCTCCTGTTAGGTGGAAGATGTTAGGCAAGCAGATAAAAATACATGTCTGGAGCCCTGGGGAAAAGTCAGGGCTGGAGGTACCAATTCAGGAGTTGTGTGACAGTTACAGTCATGAGTTTGGTTTGGCTTAACCAGAATGAGGAAACAAAGGATGAAGCTTGGAAAAGCACCAGTGGTGTGAGTCCCCTGTAGAGTCCATTCTGACAGAACCTTCTCTGGAAGTTATAGGTCAAGAAATGCTGGGTTTTTGTTGGTGACTAAAAGGCTCAGGGGTCACTCCAGGTAAACTGGGCTGACTGGGCTGAGCAAAATAACCGCACAAGAGACACAAAATACCTTTTTCTTTGGGGTCCTATGACGGCTCTCTGACCTTAAGGGTCAGCAGGAAGAGAGAGAGAGAGAGAGAGAGAGAGAGCACACATGCTGACCCCTTTTATTGAGGAGAAGCTATTCAAATGAGGCAAGGGGTCAGGTTTCAGGGGGCTGAGTCTATCTTCATGATGTCCACTGTCAGCAGGTTGACTGACACCTGGGTAGGCCACACCCAAGGGCGCAGTAAGAGAAGGGGACACACACAAGGCACTTCCATGGAACATTCTATCCTAAACAGGGCAAGGGGTTATATTACAAAGGAACAGGGGAGCATAGCTCCACCCATGGGGCTGTAGGAATTCATGCCCATGCACAAGACACTGTGCCTTGAACCCAAGAAGGGTGGAGAAAGTCTAGCAGATTGCTGCCCGATTCCTCAGCACCCAGCCGGGAGTGTGACTCAGTCATGTGCAAGGTTGGTCTCCCACAAAGAAATTTGAGGTTGCAAATGTATTCCTTTCCAGATATCTAGGATTTGTGTCAGATCTTTCCATTTCAAGATAAGGTAAAACCGCTAAAGACCTTTTCTTTCCCTGGGGGAGATACTTGTACACCAAGTAATTTCAAGTGTTGGGGAAAAAAGTCACATTTAAAGTTGAGGTTTCCATTTCTACTCTGTAACACAGCATAGCCTGTTCCTGGAAAAAGTCCGGCCTCCCTTATCATCCAGGGAACTGTCTTGCAATTATTCTACCAGGCTTGGGAGTCGGGGAGGGGAGGAGGATGTCAGCAGCTTTAGATGTGCATGGTAGGCAGCGACAGATAGGGAAGCTCTCTTACAAACTGCTTTCAATTTCTGGTGATTTAATGTCCTTATGATTGCTTTCAAGAAATAGGAATTTGGTTGTTGGCATCTGCTTCAATTTTAGAAAAGCTTTTAGAAAACATGTTGGTACATAGCACCCCCTTTTTTTGTCAATTGATTCTTATTTTCCCTTCTCTTTCTCTACCTTCACTTCTTTTTCCCTCTCTTCTTTTTATCTCCCTCCACCTTCTTACTTTGAGCAGTTGGATAGTATAACCCACCCTCAACACTTTGCTTTCTTGAAATTTAATGATTAGAATTTGAAAATGACTTTGGGTCAAAGAATACAACAAAATGTCAATCCTTGTGGTGATCACTGCAAGCAGAATAACTTCAAGGACTGGAATCCAAATAAAGGGTCCTAGAATCCTCCTGAAAGCGCTGTAAATTTAATTCATCAGAAGCAATAAAAGTGATCTGAAATTAAAATAATTGGTATACTTGTCTAAAATGGAAAGTTTGTGTACAGGATTTGCATGGGATCCTATAATTAGTATGAATTCATCCCAGCATCTAATATTCTTCACCTCAGTATACTTGACTATGTTCACTGATATCCATCATAATGGCCCTAAAATCAGCCTTCATCAAACAAAGATTCGATTATACCCACTGAGCTCTAGTAGCTAAGTAAATGGGCAAAATGCAATTTGGCAACAATATTTTCACTTCTGAAAAAAAACCATTAAGAAACTACAGTAAAACATTTCAGGAAGCAAAATTTATTTTTAAAACAGTTCTTTATTCTGAGATCATGTCCTTGTTTTCCTCTGCCAACTGCCTTTTCTTTTGTAAAAAATGGTAGTGCCAGTATGACAGGTTCTTTTTGCAAAATTAAAAGTTGACACATCATTGCTACTTCCAAGAGTTATTCTGAATTTTACTTGTTGGTAAAATATCAAAACCTCAGAATCCCCATTGGAATGCTTTCCTATAGGCTGGGAAACAAACTGGACTTTCTGTCAGGCTGGGTCCAGCTGGTTCTTCATGGTCTTGCTCCCTGTTGCTGATCACACAAACTGGCCAAGTAGGTGAGCAATAAGATATGGGAATGAAAGGCTTAAATAGGGTTAAACCCTTAAAAGTGTTCATGTCTGTTTCCTCCATTCATCACCAAAATGTTAAACACTTTAATATACTTTTAAAATTGTGATTTTAAAAATATGTGTATTTTATTTATTTTTTTATTAAACTCAGGGGCACTCAACCACTGAGCCACATCCCTAGCCCTATTTTGTTTTATTTAGAGACTCACTGAGTTGCTTAGCACCTCAGATCTGCTGAGGCTGGCTTTGAACTCATGATCCTCCAGCCTCAGCCTCCTGAGCTGCTGGGATATGTGTATTTTAAATAAATCACTTACATGTACAAAAGTCAAACCATGACACTGCCACAGGGCATCAGGGCACAGTAGATTTTGCATGTCAGCCTTAAAGTTTTGCACAAGCATCCCATGAAGACCTGGATTTAGGGTTTCAGGCCCTGAGAGTAGAGCATCAAACCCTTCTCTACTAGAATGTAAAGGGAGAGACATAAACTCCACATAATTCCCTGTTGGGATCCAGTTTGACATGACTCTATCCATGTTGGTCCCAAGCACTATTTTGCCATCCAGGTAACCCTGGCATGCATCCTAAACCCTAACAGGACAAACAAGTCATTCAGGTAGTCTACCAAGCTATTGTGCTGACTATTGACACTTGTATTTTTTCTTACCTGAGTTGGATGTGTTAACTATTAAGTTTTTGAGAAAGCCCAGGTACCTCCTGATGGGCAAAGGCCTACCTTTGTCAAGCTTTATATCTAAACCACTCTTTCCTGTCTCTAGGTGCTGGGATTCTCTTGTGTTGCTGCCGCCCAAAGATAGCTTCTGTCTGTAAGCCCCTAATAAATTGTACTTTGTGCAATCTTGGGTCTATCTGCCTCTTTCTTTAGTCTCATGGCACCTTCTGCCTTTGGTCACTAGTGTCACATACACCAGGACTAGGTTTCCCAAAACAACATCAAAAACAATAAAGATTCTGGGTTGATTAGAACGCACTTTAAATCAAAATTTGAGTTCTCTTGAGACAGAGACCACCATAGGGACAAAGGGCAAAGGCACTCCTGGGCCTTAACTCCACAAGCATGGTATGTGCTTTCCCTGCTGTCCCCCTTCCCTTGTGGCTTGTTAGCTATTTCCAGCATGTTATGTGCCTTTCTCTACCTTCTCACTGACTCACTCTCCAGCAGTTTGGCCTCAAAAAATCAGTATATTATTAAAGCCAGGATACCCTTACCATAAGTCTCCAAGGACAAACAACATGAAGGATAAAACAATTAAGGAGTCACAGAAATAGCAAATTCCCTGGACCCGTAACTTCTTACTTGCCAAGATTTGTGTTTTCTTCCACTCTTTCTTCCACTCTCCACCTATACGTTCTCTTAACAGGCACAGAAACTCATCCTTATCACAAGGCAGGGATGTTTATACAGGATGTGGCATATAATTATGAAAAACCCAAATAACATGTTATTTGCATTTAAAAATCAGTCTCTGCTAACTGTAGCAACCTACCCCTCCCTCAAGGTTAAAGTGCTTTTCCAGGAAAAGAAAATGTACCCCAAACCAATTAATATTCCTAAACTCTAGCCCACCCCAATCACCCTTTCACATGACTAAAACTAGCCTTCTTCATCCTGGGGAGCCATCCTGACACTCTTCTGGCCATTGCTGTGTCTCCCTTGTGCCTAATGAAGAGTCTTGTTCCTGTGGCAATTGGGATTTTATCTGATTCTTCTGATGGAGAGTATAGGACCCACTGAGCCACTACCTCTGACCTCCAAAATCAAAGACAAAATTTCAAAATTGCTTTTCAAGAATCAGAAAAAAATTGCCCCTTTGGAGAGGTCTTCAATCCACACGTCTTGCTAGCACCATCATCATGATTCTTTGTCATTTCCCAGAGGTCAGCAACCATTCCTGATAAAATGCTCCTGCAGCAGGGAAAGGTACAGGCCCAGCCCCTTATAATCATTAACCTTGGGGCTACAGACCTCCAGTTCCGTTGCCAGGGGACCCAAAGTATTGCTTAAAGAAGCAGGGAAATGATAGTGAACTACTCCATGAAAGGCAGGAACACTCTGGAGCCCCCGCCTGCAGTTGATCCCTTCATGTAGAAGGACAGCTCTAAGAGTAAACAGGATTTTAAAATAGGGCTGAGGATGACCACTTGTCTCAAGCGAGACGATCCCAGCACATATTTTCATTATCTAACAATTCAGAAAGCAAGAATTATTCATAATTCTGCCACTTAGAAATTACCACTGTTAACATTTTGATTAACTTTCTTCCAGGGATGGATGGACGCTTGGATGAGTGGACAGCCTTGAAGATACCCTCACAATGTTCTTACATGTATACTAGTTCATTATGAAGAGGGAAATTAATAAGATGGTGCAGGAGGCTGATTTTTAAATATAAACACATTATTCAGATTTTTCACAACTGCATATTACTGTGTGTGTGCTAAAAAAAAAATTTAAATAGCAAAACCAAGGCAATTATTCTTGGGGATAATGGGGTTTATCAGGGGAACCCTGAGCACTAAGGAGGGCCTCCTCCTGGCGAGGGTGCAGAGCTAGGGAGGTAGCCCATCTGCAGAAAGCAGCGGGAGGCAGTCCTGGCCCCAGCGACGTGCTGCTCAGGGCTGCTGGAGTCGCTGCCAGAGGCTGGCCTGGCTAGGAAGTGGCGCACGCGCACTGGGCGCGCCAGGTTTCGCAGCGAGATGCGAAGCCGATGCACTTTTACTTAGGATACCAGTTGCTTTCCGGAGTGGTTTCTCCGGAAACAAGGTGCTTTCACCTCGGCGCTGGCTCTCCCGCGGCCACGGGAGGGCTTTTCTCCTCCACTTTACTGGAGAAGACACAGAATTACCCACGCCGGCACCAACTCTGGGAAAGGCGTGGACACGCCGGGGTTGCGGCCTCGTGGCGCCCTCTGCCGGGACCCAGGCGCGGTGCAAGCCTGGAGGCCGAAGTGGCCGGCAGGGAGGGAGCCTCAGAATCTCTGGGCCCTGAGGGAGAGGCACCCCCAGGATTAAGGCATCCATAGTTTCATTACCATCTTCCTTCCTCTCCATCCATGTTTCACTTTACGTGTGTTTTTTGTTTTGTTTTAAAGAGCATCAGCTATTTTTCTTACCCTCCAAAAATAATACTTATTAAACATTACTTAATAAGCAATGCTTGTTATTTATTAAAAACTTTTTAAACCCACAAAAGCATAAAGAAGACTAGCAAACCTTTAATTTCATCAGAGATTAGTACACATTTAAAGTCCCCCTTGTCTTTTCCTATACACAAACATCATATATAAACAGTAAATATCCGTTTAAACAGCTGGACAATGCTATAAAGAGTCAGACCTGGTGTTAAACTGGCCTGGTTGAAGAAAAGGCCAATTACAAGCAGTGGGAACTCCCCGCCCTTAAAAGGGGGTCTGGATACCTCTTGGCTTAATGAACTAATTATTCTTGTCTGCAAAGAAACTGTTTTCCTCTTTGCCTGGGGTTACATAAGTGAAAGTGCATAGCTAAGTTGCACAGCTAAAGCTACTTTGCTAGGCGCAAGTAGGTGGCAGTGGTTAGTGGATCTGCTGTGGAAAGAAAAATTGGTCTCAATGTAGACTTTGAATAGCTGGAAGACTCAGAGTTCCTCCCTATGCAGTGTAGCTCTGCCTCCACCCTTTGCACCTGATCCCATGCTTTTTCCTGCTGCTGTGTGACTCATCAGGTGCCAGTCTCTTGTCTCCAAGGCTAGGTTGTAAATTATCAACAGCAGGAATGCTCTCAAGGGCTTTGCACCTTTTCCCTTCACTTGGCAGAGTGCAAAGTCCCTTTGATCACTGTCTTTGTCTTTTTTTTTTTCCCCTCAACATGCTTCATATAATCATGTTGCTAGTTTGTCAGTGTCATTGGAGAGAAGGGCACAAGAGAGGCAAAACTTTGTCATAGAGCTTCAGGACAACCTCTTGCCCACCTTCCCCTTACTTCTGCTGACTGGGACCCCTAAACAAGACCACTTTTATGAGTTAGTAACTTTAATAATTGGTCATGTTCTTTCCAGGCACATCATAAAAACATGAGGCTGGGGCTGGGGTGGTGGCTCAGTGGTAGAGTGCTCGCCTAGCATGCATAAGGCACTGAGTTCGATCCTCAGCACCACATAAAAACAAAATAAAGATATTGTATCTACCTAAAACTAAAAAATAAATATATAAAAAAATAATAAAACATGAGACTAACAGAGGGTCCTGAAGTTGCCTCTTCTATCTCCCTTTTTCTGGAAAGCCAATGAGAATCTTCTCTTAGTTTTTAAATACACCCAAGAAAATTTCCATAATAGCTTGTTCCACTTTCCTTAATACGGGAAGATCTTCTTTATATCTAATTTCAACCTTTTTTTCTATCCTTTTACTTTCAAGTTTTCTTCATCCTTATGTTTAAGGAGTATCTCTCACAGACAACATACAATTATTTGTTTTCAATTTCATTCTGACAAAATTGATCTTTTAATTGGATTTCTTTACAAGACCCTTCTTTATGTTAATTCTGAAAATTGTCCCTCTGCTGGAGTTGTGAAGTTCTAGATTAGCATCATGGGTTTGGGAGTGGAATATCTACTTCACAGTTCACCCATGACATCTGGGCTCTCCTCCCTCCCTCTCTGCCCATTCCAACCCCTCTCTCCTTCTCTCCCTTCCTCCTTCTCTCCTCTGGTCACCTGCAGCCTGGCAGAGTCTGAGGCAGAGAGAAGATGTAAAAGAGGACCCATTTGTAGAGATGATGGTGTAAAGTGTGGAGGGGCAAAGTCAATCCTCCAGCCTTTATGTCCCCATGAGTTGAAATGAAATCTCTAGTGACATACACGTCATTCAGCAAGGCTTTATAGCAGGTTTTCCTCTGGGGGAACATGAAAAAGGGCTGTGTTTCCCTTCAAGTTCTGCTTGGGTGAAAATAAAAGCTTTAGGTTGGGCACATGGCACTCACCTGTAATCTCAGCGGCTTGGGAGGCTGAGGCAGGAGAACCGTGAGTTCAAAGCCAGCCTCAGCAAAAGTGAGGCACTAAGCATCCCAGTGAGGCCCTGACTCTAAATAAAATACAAAATAGGGCTGGGGATATGGCTCAGTGGTCATGTGCCCCTGAGTTCAATACCTGGTATCATAAATAAATAAATAAATAAAACCTTTAGAAAATAAAAACCAGCACCTGGATCATGCTGATAAGAGGGACCAGACCATGCCTGGTCTGACCAATTTGTATTTTTTATAGTCAGTGAGTGAGGTAGAAAGTCTGCAATCCTCAGAGGTAGAGACAGGCCCCCTTAGGGTTCTTATTAGCTGTGTACTCATGAGTAAATTACCTAACCTCACCTGCGGGTATGCTTCTGTGATTGTCGTAGGACTCGGATGAGCTAGATGGAGAGGTGGATGTTGCCTTGAAGCTACAAATTTTACAACCTTTAAAACATTTACAAGTTTTCTAACCTTGAAAGCATCAGACCTCCTTATGTTTGATTCCCCTGCATCAATGTTGAAGGCTCCAAATTAGTAATAGGGTGGCCTACTGGAGTGGACATGACTCAGCATTGAATTGGACAATCATGTAGTGGCAGTGTCTTGCACTTGTCTGTCAAAGACTTTTTTTTTTTCTTTTTTTTACTGCAGTTGAAAAACCAAGTCTCAAAAAGATTGAACAACTTGCACAAAGGAATGCAGCTTAGTTAATAGAGGACCAGGACTGGAATGTAACCCATAAACCTTTTGACTATTCAGTTCTTTCACCATCTTCCAATGGAGATAGGAAAGGAGTGTTTCCTTGGGATTGTCCTGGGATGTCCCTGAGTCCCATGATGGTGTTCCATGCAAGGGACACAGAGAAAAGGATAAAAGTTCTAGACTCTGAAGTGTTTTCAATAGTGGGAGGAGAAAACCATTATTCTTTAGGCATTTAAAATCTTTTAATAATGCTTTTTACCTGCCATTACTAAGCTGAACATGCATTTCAAAGCCTTTTGAAAATTTTATGGAGTAGAATTTCAAAACAGACAACTTAATAGGCTGCTTCTGTGTGAAATGATTCATCTCAAATTAAAATTCTCTCTACATTTTTCAAAACTGATAGGATGATGGTCTCTCTCAGGAACCAAGCTTCTCTAAACCGACCCTTTGTAAATATTAATTGGCCAGTTTGATGCTAAAACACTTGTTGCTCTGTAGACTGCAACTTGCTTACTTCCAGAACTGAGCCCTAAGCTGCATTTAGGACACAGAAGCAGTCTGAAAGACTCACCTACATGTGACCTCACAGAAAACGATCATCTAATTTGCATGTGACTAAGCAACTTAGTAAGAATTTTTCCATTAAGTCACATGATTTATGTCTGGCTTTATTCTTATGTATGCCTCTATTGACTATAAAGTATACGCTCAAAGAGAACTATCTCCCTTCTGTTAGCATAAGTTGGCACTAGTACTCTGCCACTCAACACACACACTCAATTTCCCCTGGGGTGTCCATGGGCAGGTAAAGATAGACCCTCCAAACTTGAAAGCAAGAACCAGAAATTTCAGAAATGGCTATTGGGATCAAAGCAATGTCCTGGGAGCAATCGTAGACTGTAGAAATAAGCTTTCTTTTGGAATCCTGTTGGGGGTTTTATTTTTGCCTGTTTATTTCAAGAACTCACCTAAAGTGAGAATCTTCACACAAGAATCTTTTTCCCAGGTGCAGAGGATGATAAACAGATTTCTTACTTGCCTGCTAAGTGCTCCACTGTGTTTGGAGGCAAATCTTATAGGCTGTGGCTCCAGTTAACTAGGAGCACAGATCAAGGACCAGTTCAGGCACACCAGCCCCAGGAATGGAGCTCAAGCCACGATGCAGGAGTCTTGGGATGCCCTTCTGCTTTGGGTTTCAGCACCTCTGAGCACTTCCTCTCCATGCTTGCTCTCTAACTGCAGCAGGCAACAGTTGGGGAAAAGAACTCTCTGGGTACAATGACATCAGGTGGTATTATCTTGTCCTTGGGAGAGGGGGAAATGAAGCTCTTAGAACAAGACCCACTCAACTGAGCCGTTGCTAACTTCATTTCCTGAGAGATTAAATTGAGCTGATTATATAATACCATAATTTGTTTTCTGGATTTTTTCTTTCTCAGCCTTGGGGAGCTGCGCAGATAGAACTTCAGCATAGATTATTGCTTAATGAGAGGGCTCTCTTCTCCCTAGGACATAGAGCAGAGCAAAAGGCAGGTAGGATTGGGAAGCAGAATTGCCAGGACTTCTCCTGTCTTTTCTGCCAGCAGCATTACTGCCCTCCGTCTTCTCATTTCACTTTATAGTTTGGGGGTCAGCATTCCTGACACCTTCCCCAATCCAGGGTCAGATAGCTGTGGGTCAGATGGAGGAGTTCCAGGAGAGAATAAAGCTTTAGCCAACTCCTCCCAAAACTCCATCAAAAGAATATTCTGAGACTTTGAGGTAGATGTGATAAACTTCAACCTGTACTTTGAGAGCCATCGGGGTCTGGAGCAAACCTGACCATCACCATCAGCCCACTGGTAGCCTGTAATCCAGAGGCATCTAGGATCTAGAGTTACTTGCATTGCCATCCCCACGGTGTCTGGAGTGATCAACTCTGGGCTCCTACGGAATTACTGTACTGGGTCATTTCTTGATAGCAATCTTGCTTCCCAGTGCAGTATTTTTTCCACTTACCCTCACTTGGTGACATTTATATGAACTGCACACTCTCTCTTCATGCTATCAGTTAGATTGTACTTTTCTATCCCTTTTGAAACAATGAAATACAATTGTGTGGGAATGGTAATCAGGATAAACTTGCATTTGCCCCAAATAACACTGGAGAAAGAATTTATTCACAAGTGTAACATTTTATTGTAATTAATGTCTTGCCACCCATAGCTGTGGATGAGAACCACTGGCCAGGCTCATGGTATTGGGATTCTGCTCAGATGCTATAAGGACTAGTCTGTCTGTCCATGCATCTAGGGTCCTCACCATTGCCACAGACCTTGCCAACTCCATTTCTTGGTGGAATGGATCTTTTGCTCTCTATTTCCAACTATGGGTGGGATCTTGTTTGGTCGGGCCATGTTGCTAATGCCTTTTCAATGATTCATTACACAAGTTGCCAAATTCTTTTTCCTATAAATTACTTCCAATTCTGTCTCTTATGCACAGAATCAAACCTGAGTTTGTTATGGTGGGACTAAGTCTGTGGGACATGCTCCTTCAGGACCAGTCTAGCAACTAAGATGGTGAACATATACTTGGTGAAGCCCACTACTGTGTCTCTCTCAAAAGAATATTTCGCAAGAATTATGTGAAATTCCATTTCAGTGATCAGAACTAAAGTTTTATATTAAACATACAAATTTTCATTTGTTTACATTAGATAAATAATGTTTCTTAGTGAATTCAGTTTAAAATTACAAGCCCAGACTCTTTACATACTCTTTAGGATTGCTGTCATGCTAAAATGACATGCTAAGTAGTTGTGGTGGGCCTATGTGCTTTCATTGCTTGGCACTACTGCTCAGTTATCACTGTGTATGACTAATTTTAATTATAACACAATAATGCTCCAATTGCCACGAGTTTCCCCACACAGTAACTTTTAAAAATTCTTTTTATTACTTATGCATAGCCATTGTGACAAAGAAAGTGCACTTTGAATTTTGCACTGTTGTTTTTTTGGTTGGTTTTGGTACTGGGGATTGAACCCAGGGGTGTTTTACCAGTGAGCTGCATTCCCAGCTCCCCACCCCCCTGGCCTTCCCCTTTTTTTGAGACAGGGTCTTGCTAAATTGCTTAGGGCCTTACTAAATTGCAGAGTCTGGCCTTGAACCTGCAATTCTTCTGCCTCAGCTTCCCAGGTTGCTGGGATTACACACATGCACCACTGTGCCCAGCAAATGTTGCACACTTAAAGAATGTGATTTATTTTATTATCAACTAGATGTTAAAATTAATTGTTTCATTATGTAATGACACTGTAACTGGGTTAAAATAAAAGGATACAATGTATCAGATTAAGAATTCATTACAGTACTCCCAAATCATGGGAAAACAATGGCCCCAAAAATGAGCAGATTTAAAATAAAGTATCTTTAGCATAGTAAAAATTCTCCACAAAAGTTAAAAATGAAAAAGGAGGCTCCAAAACAAAATTAATTTTCCAAGTGGCTCATTTATTAGCCAAGTGAAAAGAACTGTTTGGCAGGGGTGAGATAATTACATGTATTTAATTGCTGCAACTGAAGCAATGTGTCCAAACAAAATGAATTTATTCAGGACTATTAGCTTTTTGACAAGAATAGTCACTCACAGAGTTGGGGACAATGGAATTAGCATCCATACTCAATTCTAGAAAAATAAGATGAGTCATTTTAAATTATTTTTCTTGGCTCTTGATAAGTCAACAGGTATCACTAATACTACATAGCAGTTTATTTGAGAGGTCAAAGACAAATTTGAAGTCATGAGAGTTAGCCTGCATGGATAATTGACATGGAACAATCACAGTTAAGAATATTTTCAAAGATATCAAGAAAAACACTAATTCATTATAATTTGAAGGAGAATCTACTAAGGTATGACAAAACCTATGGTATTAAAAATGTCAACAGTGAAACATGCCTCCAGAATGAGTTGAATCTATATGGATCTATTTTACAATGGATCTATTTTACAATGATGATTTAGCTGTTTGTTATTGAATCATTGGTGCCACCAGTAAACTTCCTTATTCTTATGAACTTAAGCATAATTCCATAAATGCTTATGAGAAATAAAATCTGAATATTCTGATCTTCCTAGTCATGCATTTGTTTGATGGCTTAACACCGGTAAAGTATTATTGTAATTTTTTGAATTCAGGGCCAAGATTAAAATTTTTCTAAGTGGGAAGAATCACCCTTATTCACTGTTTTTGAACACCGACTGGCTTTGGGAATTAGATAAATTAGATAAAATTAGATAAATAATGTTTCTTAGTGAATTCAATTTAAACTTACAAGTCCAGACAGCACTTATATATGAAAATTATTTTTCAGTAATTTTGACCACAATCAAATGAAAAAAAAAAAAAACTTATGTGAAGCTTCTTTACACATTTCCCACGCTGTCACAAGAAGTGATATCTTAATTCCCCACAAATTTGTAGCAAATGTATTTTTTGAACTCCAAAGATAATTCTTGCAGGACATTTCAGACCTCAATAAAACTGCAAAGGAAATTTCCATATTTCAAAGTCTGTCAAATGTACAATGGAAAAGCTTCCACCTAACCTTCAATTGGAAGTAATTAATTTTCAATCTAAAAGGAAAATATCAAAGCAAGAATCTAAGTCTATAAATGTCTTCCAAGCAATGAAAATGCACAATTAAAGTCATATGTTCATGGAGAGATATCAGTATTACGGAATATCATCTGCATAAAAGGACATTTTTAAGGAGGAAATATGTAAAATTTTCTTCTGGATAAGCATTAACCAATAAAAATTTGATAAAATTTGATGAGAAAGCTTGCTTTATAACTAATTATTTTATTATGATATATTTATTATTTCATCAATAAGAAAATGGAAGAAATTTGCTGTCTCTTCTATTATATAAGTTACTACTTAATATCCTCAATTTTGCCTTTTGGCTGACACAACCTAAAATATTTATTTTCTGGTCCATGACAGAAAAATTTTGCCAACCCTACTCTACTTTAATGCATCCTAAACCACTGCCTAACATATAGCATGACTTTGTTCTGGAACAAGTAGTAAGGGAAATTAAACATTAGGAATAAGATCGTCGATACATTTCTTTGAGAAACTGAAGCAAATGATATTCATATTTAACAGTCTTTCAAGAGGTCTAGAGTTGTGATCTAAACACTGTCAGGATTACAAGGGTTCATTTTCCGTATTTTCTTAATTTTAAGATATAAACAGCCAAATATAAGCAATGAATCCCAGTAAAATATTTTCAGAAAAATAAGTCAAATTATATAGTATAAAAACCAAATATATTGATCTGCATATTCAATTATACACATTGAATGAAAAAGCATATCCTAGTTTCAAAAACTTTAAAAAATATTAAAATATACACATAAACATATACATAAATATATATGAATGTGTATGCATGTATATACCATAAGTAAAAAAATTAGGAAATCAGATAATTTTCTGATCATAAATGTGAATAAAAAATTGGGAAATCTAATAATTTTCCACACTTCCCATTAAGTTTGAATATATGTTTCAGTCTACATCAAATAACCATTCCCCAGTCATTTAATGACAGGAGACACAGTTCCAGAGATATAAGAGCTTGTCTTTTTTTTCTAAGATAAGGTTGTATATTTGATGTGATCTGAATCCTTTCTACTTTGCAAAATTTGATGGGAGAGAAAGTGCCTATTAATAAATAATAAATTGTATAACGGGTTAGAAATTATAATTACCAGAGGGTTAGGGGGAAAGATCAGGGCAGGGGAAAGGAATATAAGGAATGTCAGGAGTCAGAATGGTTTACAATTTTAAATAGTGTGGTTAGGGTAAGTGTCATTGGACTTGAAGGAGAAAAATATAAATGGTCAATGAATATGGGGGGAAAATCTTAAAGATCAATAGTAAAAAAAAAACAAAGCTAAGAAGAAAATCTTTATTGATAAAATTAGCAAAAGTGACAACTATATAAAAATACCAAATTCGTTCTTTCATGGTGTGCTAGCAGAGTGTTAGATTAATTAAATTCTGAGGGTCATTTGGCAACAAAAAATAAAAGCCTTAACAATATGCATATCTCATGAGTCAAGAATTCCAATTTTAGAAAATTATCTTAACAGCAAGTATGCACAAATACTTGAAAATCTTGTCTAACTAGGAAAGATTAAACAATTATCAAACATTCAATAGACTACCAAGCAACGAAACACTGATGCAATCTATATGTATTGACCGGAAAAATCTGTGTGTGTGTGTGTGTGTGTGTGTGTGTAAAGCAAATGTTATTTGGTGATAGCGTACAAAAGACCTTGAACTTCCTGCAGGAGAGGAGTGTCCCTACCATAAGACTCTCCTCCTTGTGTCCATGAACATGAAACCCTGACAATAGGCAGTTTCTGAGGAACTAGCTAATGTCCATGTGGTACGGCCAACTGGGCCTTGTTTCACTGTTTTGGTGACTTTTAAATTCTGTTAGGTAAATGTCATACTTTCCACACGAACTTTAATTTTAAACACAAGCTGCCATTGGTTTCCCTTGATTATTCTACCAGTTTCAATCACTATGCCATAAATTTGTCTCCCTTAATTTTTTTTTTTTTATTGGCCAGACATGTTGTGAAGCTGTTCACAGAGAAGTTAGAAGGGCGTATCAGCAACAGTTTTCAATAGAAGTTTTCCATTAGACATAGATCTGAGGAATCCTGGTGACCCAGAAAAAGACCCTGTGCTGTGTAAGGTGTTCTGTTTTGATTCTGCTCAGTGAGCCTCAGATCCATGCCAGGCCATCTATGCATTTTTTTTAAAAAATATTTTTAGTTATGGATGGATGCAATACCTTTATTTTTATGTGGTGCTGAGGATTGAACCCGGTGTCTCACACCTGCGAGGCAAGTGCTCTACCACTGAGCTACAACCCCCAGCCCCATCTATGCTTTAATTCTGCTGGCCAATGGGGCATGCTTTGGTAGTAAATTGGCCTTTCCCTAGATATAATCCAAGAGACTAAAACATGGTTTAACATAAAATTATGAGAGTAAATATTTTATCAATAAAAACTGAAAAAAAAAAAAAAAGGCTGAAACCAACCACTCCCTGAAGAACATCCAGATAACAAGCAGGTCACTCCCACATTTGAAGGGAAAGGCTCATATTTTTTGAGCTTCATCCCCTCTGTTTCAAAAAGAACTTAAAGTGACAAAAGATATGGCTATTAAAATATCTAAATTTTTGGCTCACGAGTTCAAGGCCAGCCTCAGCAACTCAGCAAGGCCCTAAAAGCAACTTAGGGAGACCGGCTCCAAATTAAAAAAAAAAAAAAAAAATTGTGCCTATGAAGTAGGATTGATGGGTATAGTGGACAAACTCCAGACTCCAGGATAACTGATTGCCATTCCCCTATTAATCCTTTCCCTTCAAATGTGGGAGTGACCTGTGATTTGCTTCTGACCAATAGAATGTGGTAAAGGGGCCAGAATGTATGCACTTACATGTGATTGCATAGATAAGAAAGTGTGTTTTGTTGCAATCTCTTGTCCTGGCTTTGGAAGCAAGCTGCTGTGTTGTGGGCATGGCAAGAAATTGTGGGTAATCTGCAGGTACTTCCCTCTTTCCAACCCCACAGCTAGCAAGATACTGGAGCCTTCCATCATACCACTCCAAGGAACTGAATTCTGCAAACCTGAGTGACCATGTGAGAAGGTTCTTCCCCATGGAGCCTCTGTGGCTACCTTGGGATACCTTGTGGCCTGACACCTTGGCGGCAGCCTTCTGAGACTCCTTCCTTATCTTGTTAATGATTTTATATTGACTGTGGTATGAAATGATTATATTTTGGGTAGATTAAATTATATCAAAACCAATTTCACCTTTTTGATTTTAGCTTTTATAATGTGGTTCATAGAAAACTGAAACTTAAATATGTCAGTACTGTTAAGATTGAGAGCAGGTGATCTAGAAGTCAAGTCTGGACTAAATCACAGCCAGAATCCTTGGGGCATGGTGACCTAGCATTGTCCCTGGCAAATCCCTCATCTTGCAAGATGAGCCTTATCTAGCCTGGACCTCTCTTTTGAGCTCTAAAACCCTTGTATCCAATTGTCTACTTGACACACGAGCTTAGATGACTAGTCTCTAAATTCTAAGGGCCCAGAACAATCACTGTGCCTGTGTCAGGGGTCTCCAAGATCACCCTTAGACCTGATTATTTATTTGGACTCTCAGGGCTCAAAATCATCATGCCAAAAAGAAACAATCAGCAAAGGGAAGAGACATACAGGCAAAGTCTAGGAGAAACCAAGCACAAACTTCCAGCTGTCCTTTCCCAGTGGAGTCACAATAATATGTGACAATACATGCCAAGTGTTGCCAGTTTACCCAGGGCTTGGTGTTTGGAGTTGTTACCAGGAGTACTTTGAGTAGATATGTAGAGCCCACACATGTGATTGACATCAACTATTCAGACTTTAGGCCTAACATAGGCATTCACCATTAATCACATTGTTAGGATAAATTTTTTGCTCACGTTGGTACAGCCTGGACCGGGACCAACATCTGAGACATACAAATACTCTCTTAGCAGGCAGAAGATGCCAAGGCTCAGGGGTATTCTCAGGAGCCAACAGGGCCAGTCCTACAGACAGACCTGTCTTGAGAGTGATATGTAGCAACCCAGGTCTGCTAACTTCTTCTGCACTATCCCCTATCCCCCAAGCTGTTCTTCCTCTAATCCCAGCATCTACCATTGCCTAAGCCATGAGCCTGCCTAGATCATGCCACTTAACCCCAGCACCCAATCTGTGATTCTACCTATAAAATCTCTCCCTACCCCAAATCACTTTTCCCTTGGGTTACTACACCCTGGTCTCTTCTCCAGTTTACTTTCCTCCCCACAACTCTCCATGTAATTGACTTACATGGGAAAGATTTAAGCTTTTGCATTAAGCTATACCAGTTGTACCACAACCTATTCTAATATTCTGTGCAAAGACTCAAGTGAGGAAAAAGTTGGAAACACAAAAATCATAAAACAAGATTCCTACTCTCTTGAGAAAGAAGAGTTCTGGGACATGCTTACTGTGTTAAGCATTATACTAGAAACAAATATTTCTGAATTTTAAATATATGAATATTAAGGTATTACTGGCATTACAATAGTTCCTGAGCCCTCCCCAATCTAGTATTTGTAAAGAAGTATTCTTTAAACATTTAAACATTAGTCATATGAAAGTTTTTATATCAAATAATTAAATCAATCCACTCTAATTTACATCCAGCTTAGGGGAGAGAAAAACACCCAAAACACTATTTAGAAAAAGGACTGGAATAACTGATTTGTTTTCCTTATCTTTGTGGCCCAAATCCTTGCAAATGCTACATTAGATAACAGGGAGAATACCCTATGCTGCTTTGCATATGAACCACTTGTGAAAAACAATCTATTACATAGTACTTCCTGTGGTTAATAATGCCAAGACAAAATTGAAAGCCTGGTGTTACTATCACAAATGGATGAGGGGCCCTGGAACAGAACCATCAGTTACATTATTTAAGACTGAAAGTGTGGATAGTTTATTTTACGATTTAGATTTATATGGATTTACAATCTATCACTTAACTCAGAGATTCTCCACTGCAGGGAGTGTGTGCTTATCTTTTTATTCCCAAGGACTGGAAAGAAGTGATAAACCCTGACACATAGTAGGTGCTTAATAAATGCTTATCAAAACACTGAAAAAGAGTAAAGACAAACATAAAGTGTTTTTACTAGAGTTCAATAATCCATACTTAAATTCAATCTAGAAATAAGAACATGATTTACATTGGGAAATATATTTCAAAGATTTTACAACAGGACAATCATAGAAGGCCTTGATAATTCATGGCGCTCCAGGCATACACACTGCAAAATCCTCTTTTGGGGTCCCTGGGCTTTCAGATGCTTCCCAGGCTTTCAGATGCTCCCCCAGGGGAAGTCAAGACTGGATTTCAGGGTACTCTTTTCTCAACATGCATTATGGAATGTGTTTTTCCATAGAAATCATGTTATCACAAGCCTATAAATAAATCCTGGCTAGCTAAGGTTAAATACAGCACTCTTTCCAAATAACAAAGAATTTCAATTATACCATGAGACAAACAATTTGCTATGGACTGTCCTGTATCAATTAATATATTCTTCTGTAAGAAAACACCTATTAAATTTAATGATTTTCTGGCATCACTGATTGTTCTATTAAGTTTTTCATCACTGTAAACTGCAAGTGCAAACATTTAAGAGAAAGAAATTTTTATCTCCCATTTTCTTTGCCACTTTTACACTTTGAAAATTCAAAACAGATATGTCATATAGAAAAATGAATGAGGCATAAAATATTTCAGATTTACATATTGATAAAGAAGAAAACAAGATTATCAGGAGGGCTGATAATCCTGAAGTACACTATGGTACCATCATTTAATCATGGCTTAGATGTAAGACTGTAGCACAGCAGTATTAGTATATTGCAAATATCTTTAGAAGAGAAATTCTTGGAAATTTTATGTGTGGATTCAGGGGTTTTCCAACATGGAAAAATCACACCAACATTCTGGAAACCCTAGGTGATTGGGGATCATTTTAGAACTGGAAAGTACATGCCAGGCCTTGTGTCATACACCTGTAATCTCAGTGACTTGAGAGCCTGAACCAGGAAGACTGCAATTATGCAAGATCCTGTCTCAAAAAAAAAAAAAAAAAAAAAAAGACAAAAACCCAAAACAAAACAAAAATCTAGAATTACAAAGTATAGCAAAACAAAAGTGATAGGTAAAAAATATAACTTCTAGCAGATCTATACAAATACCAAAACCACAATAAATCTGGTTTTCATTTTACTGTTTCTTTCACACCTTACATTTTCAAAAAAGTCTCAAGGAAATTTTCTTTCCAATAAGAGAATTCAACACATTTTAAAATGAAAACACAACAAAAAAAGATGCTGCTTTCTAGAAATCCATCCTCATGCAATACAGTATTCTCTAAAGAGGATTAATATAAAAATCAGATTATTTACCTCTGGCAAAATACAACATGAAAACCCCTGGGGAAAATTTATTTCTAAAATTTCTGATTGCCTTTTTTTCGACCACATTATTGCAAAATAGCAAAAGAATGATTATATCTTAGCTAGGTCCCTTCTCAGAATCTCTCTTGACATTCTGTAAAATTTGTAATATTAAGACTAAAGAAGTGTCCATGCATCAAGCTGAAGATAGTGAGTGACTAATATTCAAGAGCCAGCTCCTTGGAACTATAAATAGGGTTAGTGTTAGTATATTCATTAACGTCTCAAGATACTATCAACCCTGAAAAAAAATGGCCACTGCTACACAACGCTAAAGAGTCACATATAGTGAATGGATAACATGAAAACCTTTTTTTGGGGGTAGTCTTGGAAATTTAAATGGAACAGTTACAAACAGGGTGAGCATATGTAAGTGGTTAAATTGCTAGAAAACAGGAAGGTAGATGGGACTTAACTACCACACCTAGCAAAGACTGGACCTGTGTAGGCTTTTATATACAGCAAAAAGCAGGGAGGGTTAGGCACTTAAAAGCTTTTTGATGGAAATCCAGGGGAAGAACTTGGGCCAACAAGTATTATTATTACTATCAATAATAATATACTATTCATGAAGAACATGCTATCAGAAACATTACAGAGACAAAAGAGCCTAAGATTGTTCTGAAAATGAAATGACACAAGACTGTCCAGAGTATCATTTCTGGATTATAAAATTCAATACTTTTGTACTGCCATATTTACTTATCATTAGTGATAAATATTTCATTGAAAAATTATTAAAAAATTATTGTCAATGATATAAAGTCCTAGCTGATATAGATTATTACCTTACTGGTACCCATCTAATAAGGAAAATATCACCATCCATCTTAAATATCTTTATCATCCAAATATCTTAAATCAATGCTCTTAAATTGTTATTCAAAGGTACTTTCGTTGACTTGCCCCATTACTCTATAATCAAGTCTTTTAAAAATTATAATATCCTATGTATATAAAATAAAAATCTAATGCTGTAAAAAATCTCAAAAATGTAATGTTAGTAATGTTGATTATCTAAAGAACTCAGCTTCATGGAACAGATTTTCGAATATTTATTGCCCATATGGATTAAAAAAAAAAAAAACAACCTTAAATGCAATGTGGCAATGGTCCTAACACACCTGTAAACAGAATACAACTGAAAATTTTACTATACTCATGGTTGTGTAGAAGTTTTTAAGTCTTAAAGCCTCTTAACATAATCATGTATATCTATGTACAAAACATACATAAATTTCATTTTATTTAAAACATACGAAAGAGGTAATTTCAAAATCACACTAAACATAATAAATATAGAACTTGCTTTGTTAAAAATCTACAGTATACATTCAAGTAAAGGTTAAACTTCCAATGCCAACTATATTTGGGACAAAAATTAAACATTTACAATAATCAGTTTCCTAAAAGTGCTATTTTTAATACCTATAAAGAGGAAACTCATTCTAGTGCTTTGTTTCCATCCAAACATCTATACATTCCTTTATTCACAGAACCAGATGTTTCTGTTACTAAAAATACATATCCAAAGCTTTTATATCCTTTTAAAGACATTTAGCATTTCAGCTCTTTGGGGGAAGACAGGGAAGTCCAAACAAACAACTCAGACCATCTTGAATTATTAGAGATGACTGACTTTATGGCATACCCTGTTTCAACTTAGATGTGAAATCTGATGAACATGTTAATGAAAAAAAAAAAAATCCCATCCACACATCTAGGGTAAGTCATCTTTTTCCACATGAGAATTTGTATAGGTCAAGGAGCATCCACTGTAGCAACCTTCCTGTGACCCAGGTCTTGATGCTA
This sequence comes from Urocitellus parryii, assembly GCF_045843805.1. Taxonomy (NCBI): domain Eukaryota; kingdom Metazoa; phylum Chordata; class Mammalia; order Rodentia; family Sciuridae; genus Urocitellus; species Urocitellus parryii. The sequence goes on from NC_135541.1 coordinate 64,742,426, forward strand.
TGCTCCATTTCTGATTTGTACATTCTCTTCCAACCTGATTTGGTGTAGTTTCTTCAGGAGTTATATTCAGTACATTGATTGAACTGTTGGAAAAAGAAAGGTAAATCTTTATAATTATCCCTTCCCTCTTTTATATTATATATGCTTTAGATATCCCTCAATGTCTAAATTCTGGCTGCTCCCACATCCTGTGCTAAGTACATTTTGAGGACATACTGATCAAGAACATTAAAGAGAAGTGCTTCAAAATGGGTTATCATTTTTACCTATCCATCTCCTTACTATCGATTTTATCTGTCCCTCTAATCTACTCTGAAGCATGCTGCCCAAGTGAAGCCTAAAGTAGATACAGAACATGTGGATTTTGAAAGCTAATGCTCCATGTCTCCATCTTTCTGCTACTATTTTCTAATCCTATTGTTTTTTTCTTTGCTTGTGTGCTTGTTCATGCTTGCTTTCATCAGTCCATCCACCCGTCCATTCAGATATTTAATGAGGGCCTATAAAAGTAATTAAGAGATCAGACTCCAAAGCCAGATGGTTTAAGTTCAACCAGCCTCAAAACAAAGAAATATGAAACGATTACTTTAAAATCCACAAAGCTGAGTCAATGAATAATATATTTTTATTGCCTGAATACCTTATATAATTTTTTCAGAAAAACTTTTCAAATGTACATTTCCCGTGACCTTTATTTACTAACCTGACCTTACAACATGACAATGTTGTTAGTCCTAAAAACTGAAACCAATTACCTAAAAATTTTATTTACACTTTATCTACACTTAAAAAAATTGCTTATACTTAATTCAGTCCTCAAAATCCCTGAACCTCAGAGCTGTCTCAGGTAAATTCAATGATCAACTTAGTTCTGTAAGTAATACAGCACATGTGTCACCCTGCAGATTCAAAGCACAGCCTTTGTATAAAGTTCTACTCTATAGTAAAAGAAGTAAGGAAGGAGCTGTTATAGAAATTAGTTACAAATACACCTAATTATTTTAATGTAATCTTATTATAAAATAAAACCCAAGTTTCTTCAGGAACAAAACATATAAATTTATAAAATAATATAAAACTCAAGAATTATGTCAAGATGCACAGCTTTATGTAATTCTATTCTGTTCATCTCATTCTCAGAGGTTAGAATAGTTAAACAGAGTTCATTTAAGCACCAAAATTTTGTTTCTTTGCCACTAAAGTTGTTTAGGGTAGCCCTCAAAATACAAAAACAGAAAATCTTTTTAATAATACATTTTTATTTACATATATTTTTGGTGCCACTGAATGTTTACAATGAACCAAACTTAACTTATATTAAAACTTAACTCACATCCTGTCATGTAGGTACTGAATGTTAGACTTTTTAATTAAACCACAAAACAATGCCTTCAAGGAATACTGACCTGTCAAATATTTCATAATAAAAATAATTATGTAAAAAAGTAAAAATTTACAAACTTAAAAATGACTGAGATAACTTAGATATAAAATGACTTCTTTGTATATGATGAGAATTTATATCTATATGTAGATAATTCTGATTGATAAATTTGGGAGTTACAGTAACATTCCATGTAAGAAAACACTAGGTTTATATTATTGTTAGATTATAAATTAAACTTTCATTTCCCATATTCAACGTGTCTATCAATCTACTGGCCTTATCTTCAAATACACCTCAAATCTCTACATTTTTATCTTCACATATGACCTGAGTTCCAATGACCATAATCTCTCATCTCAACTCCAATAATGTACTCCTAACTGGATCCCCTGGCTTAATTACTGACTCTTATACTGTTTTCCACATAACAAAACTGTACACTTTTAAAAACTTGGATTCCCACCCAAATCTTGAATAAAATTCTGTAATGCTTATCCAATGCCCTTAGAACAATATGTGATCTACAAACTATGTACTACATAAAAACTGTGAAAACAATATTGTTATATTATTTAAAATATTAACTATTGCAAATAAAATTGTATTTTACATGTGAAGTAAAAAGACACACATTATATAATTTTGAGCTCAAAGAATAGGAACCAGATGTACCTTGCTTGCTGCTGTACTCCTGGCACAATGCCAATATACTGGATACCTAGTAAGTACTTGTAGATTGAATAAACACATCTACAAAATTTCTATCCCAAACTTCTACTATTGCTAATACTACAGGTATGTCAACTTCTCCTCAGCATTGCAGTTTTTGGAAACACGTAAAAAGATCACCCACAAACAAATACCTATGTTCAGATACACAGGAACGTGTTGGACAAAAGTCTGAAGTAGAAGGTGAAGCAGGAAGAGATTTAGTCAGTTTGGAAATGCAAGCTGGAGACCCATTAGACACACTGTGAGGCTTCTTCTGCTGTGTCCTTGAGTGCACTATAAGATTGTCCCGATCAGAACCTGTTAAAAAAAAAAAGGCGGGGAGGATGCAGTACATGTGGTGAGGTATTAAAAACAGTGAAGACAGCTACTAGGATGATCCATTTGAAAGAGATATGAGAGAACAAATTAAATTAACTTGCCATATCCTGCAAACAGAAAGATCTAGTTATAAAAATGTTACCTCTAGACTGTGATTTTTCAAAACCTGACATTATTTCATTCACAATGAAAGTTACTTAAGATAGGCATAGTCTTCCTCTCATTCTCATTTTGACTCACTAAATAAAATCTTAAAGTTGATTTTTAGGTCAAATTAAAAGAACTTTTCCTCCTGATCTACAAAGGTTTATATTAATAATCTGTACATTTCATTTGGATACATATTCAGATTAAAGAGTTTATGAAGTACTCACTTCCTGAGAAGGCACTGAAAAGTTTCACATTTTCTGAGTTCTGGTAGTCAAATGTAGTCATATTTAAAAACTGCTGTTTTAACCAACTGGCTCTTTCTTCTTCAAAAGCCTTTCTCTACCATGACGACAAACCAAAGAAATAACGGTTAATACTTCAACATACACATGGTTGCCATTTCACGACTTCTCTATTGGTGTTTGCTCTCTGGCTTATTTATACATATTCCTTATATATCAAATAAATTAACCTAGGAAACTAAGAATATCATGTTTAAAAATTCTACCCATTTCACCAAATAAACCAACAATCCCTATTTTCATAGTAATTTTGAATTCAAATGAACAATGCAAAAACATACAGAACTCATTATAAACATAAAATCATAAACAGAAAAAGTACTTTATAAATTAATAAGTGGGGGGAAAAACGGACTTCTGGCTTCATCAATCATTTCTTTCATTCTCTAGCCCTTTACCAGCCACCACCACTAAGCCACAAGAGGGCATATACAGGTTATGTCACACCTCACCTTTCTGAACAGCAGTCTCTCATCCTTCCCTCTCATGTCCCAATGCCACCACTGTCCCCAGTGACCACCAGCAGCTAATATTTTTATGCAAAGAAAGACACCAGGCAAAGTAGCAAGAGCAGTGTCAGAGACAGGGGCACAGAATGAAGGTGCTCCCACGGGACATGCTGGCACAAACTGCTCTTGCTCCCCCCCCACCCCAGGAGACAGCTACTGATAAAATAGACTTTCATAGTGGGGGAAATCCATGTCATATCACCTCTTAAAATATAGAGTCCTTTATTCATAAATATTAATACAGAATCATGTATCTTCATCACACATTGGAAGAAAACTAATGACATGAAAAAAAGGCCAAGATATGTATATGTGTGTATATATATATATATATATATATATATATATATATGATGACCATGGGTAACAGGTAATTCAATAAATGGAAAAAACCTTTAAAAAATTTTAACATATATTATCAGATGAATCAATGACTGTAAAACAAAGCTTTATAAAGAAAAGCAAAATTAAGATTTTTTTAAAAAGCAAAAATTAGAACATTTAAAAGATAAATTCTGAAAACAAACTATGTGGCTAAAGTGAATAATAAAACTAACTCTGAACACCAGTTTGGTGATTCATAAGATAAAGGTAAAAGAATATCTAAAGAAATACTCAGAATGCCAAACATTGTCTGAACATACAGATGTCTAGAATACAGCAAAGTCAAAAAAGAGAAAAATTTAAAAATAGATAAAATTTCCGTAGACACAATCTTCCAGATAAAAAGAACTATTTAGACATATCCTGGTAAATTTTCAGAATAGTAGGAACAGAAAAGTCCAAACACTTCCAGAGAAGGGGATAAAAACTAACGTTATCTACAAAGTAATATAGGTTATAATATAATCTGGCCTTTCTTTAACAAAATCAAACATGAGAAGAAATGGAATAATTCTTCCAACACTATGAGGAGAAAAAAAGGTGACAGAACAAATGTGGAATGTATTTTTGGGTACTCCAGGATTCAAAATGTTTATCTCTTATGTACTATTTATGAAAAGTTACTTCAGATGGTAACATTGGAAATTCAAAAGAAACCCCTAAGAGAAAAGTATGAGATACATATAAGAAATACAGCAGCTAAGTCTTTATTTAGAAAATATAGAAAGTCAGAAAGGAAGCTACAGAGAAATTCAAAGAATTCACTAACTAGTAATACAGCTCTTCTGGGTATCGAAGTGTTAATAATACAGAAAATTTTCTATGTGTCTAAACATATTAGTTTATGGAATGAACAATATTTATATAATCATGATGCTATCAGTGTTGTTGCCTGGTTTTAAATTTTCAAATCTCAACTTTTGACAAAGTACTTATTTCTACCCTGATTATATTACAGGATGGAACACAAATGTGTTAACACCTGACAATGAAAAATAATACCATAAACAAAAATAGCCAAGTAAAGGGGGAAAGAGGGGTGGAAGAGGATAACTATCAGAATTTCTTCATCTTTCTTTGCAGGGATTTGATACTGTCTGAAGATGAACAAATGTGATATGGAAACATCAAATATATTATTTATTTACAGTAAAAAAGGAAACCAAAACAGCAAAAGTCATAATATTAAGAAGTCAGATGTGAATTAGGAAGAGTATAGATGGAAAATACCATAAGATCACTATATTCTTTATATTACACAACAGAGAATTGATAGACTAACATCGAGAAAAAATTATTTAAATACTATATATTTAAGTTAAAAGAATACTTTCAGAAGAATTTACCAACACAAACATTTAACAGTGGTTACCACTAAGGAGTGAAACTAGGAATAAAGGAAGAGGATTTTTTTTCTCACTTTGTAGTCATATTTTTTTTTTTTAAAAACTGTTCAGACATTACTTCTATAATTTTTGAATGGAAACATATAGGTAATACATTGCTTTAAAAAGCAAGCTGTAGAATTATACATGAATAAACAATCTAAACTATTAATTATTAATGCATACATCCCTGAATGAGAGACTGGAGATAGAAGGAGAATTTTGTTTTTAACTAATTTTTTCCCTCCAAACAAAGCACATGTTCTTGCTTGACTGTCTTCTGGCATACCTACTGATAGAGGCTAAGGTGCCTAAGACACTGTTGTATGAAACTAAAACACTTCACAGAAAAAAGCCAATCTGAAAGGAATAAATAAATGCTTATAGCTTATATTTTAAAAACTGCAATTCCCAATCTGGTAAGGGAAAAAAGATATCACTCTATAATATTCATATGCTTAGCCTCCCTTCAGCTTATGAGATGACCAATAAAATCCTTTAGAGAAAAAACTGGATAAGAAAGAAAGAAAAGCAAACTAAAAGCACTCTACTGAAGGCTATGTCCCAAACTCCCGAATTTTCAAAAGCACAACTATTTAAAATACCTCCAATCCTAAGCGAATAGCAGCTTCTGTAAAGTTTCGTCTTTCTTTCTCAAAATTCTTTTTTTGCTCTTTAAAAAGGGACCATTCTTCTTTGAGGCGTTCCTTTTCTTCCAACAAATAACAGTCTCGTAATAGTGAAGTGGTATCATCGTCACATGCAGTAGCGAGCTGCTGCTATTAATTTTAAAACATAGTAAGTTCCAGGGGATCCCTGCAACACTCCGAGTCGAAATGAAAGCAAGGGAAGACAGGTTAAACTTTAGCAAAAGGGCAGAAATTTATGAAGAATCAGAAAGTCACATGACAATTCTCCTTTCCCAAATACTACTATCTCAACTATATAAGAAAGGGTACAGGACATCACCTGTTAGCAGACAACTTGGTTTAGACTGGGAAAAGTGATAAATATAAAGATCTTAAGAAATACAGGAATAAAATCTAGTAAGATTCTGTAAAATTCTGGCCTTTTATAGGAGAGAACAGCTTTGAAAGGTAATTCACATTTACCTGTAAAAGTTGCTGCTGTGTTTTAATCATTTCTTTACATTGCTGAATTTCTAACTCCAGTTTCTCAGTTTCTTGTTCATGGTCTTGTCGTGATATCACATCTTCATCATTAAAACCTTCTAAATGTACCTTTGAAACTAACAGAAACCCAGTTAAGGTGACAAAGATTAATACCACCATTAGTTTTGGGATGTTTTGAGCATGTATTTAAAAATCAAGGGTCTCAGAACTTTTTGTAGAATCTCACAGTTTTTTTCAAAAAGATAGGGTTGTTTTTTTTTTTTTTTTTTTTTTTTTTTTGTACCAGGAATGAACTCAGGGGCACTCAACCACTGAGCCACATCCCCAGCTCTTATTTTATTTAGAGACAGGGTCTCACTGAGTTGCTTTAGTGCCTTGACATTCCTTATGCTGGCTTTGAACTCATGATCCTCCTGTCTCAGCCTCCCAAGCCGCTAGGATTACAGGCGTGAGCCACTGCGCCCGGCTAGTGCTTTCCTTTTAATAAACAAAATAAAGTTAAATTTGTTATTTTAACATTATAAAGTTTTTAAAAAGCAAAGCAACTAGAAGTTCATAACAACTCTAAATTTGTATGACTTTATGGATAAATGATATTTTTGCAAAGCTCTGTTGTCAACCTTTAATTTGTAATCCATATATATGCAAGACTATGTCCTGATTAGAAATAGACAAATTAGCTACATTAACAGAATGTTAACAAAAATAACAAATTCATAACTATGTTCTTGTTGATAGTGTTTTAGAGATCAATGCAGTCTTCAAATCTTGTTCTCTCATACTACATTCAACAAATAGGAAGTCCAGACATACTTACTATGTACTAAAAGACAATGAGGACTAACATGAATAACATGTACATTAATACTGAGACTAATAATTTTGCTCACTATTCTTTACTACTTAAAACAACGATGTTGAATAAATTTTTGGTAATTTAAAATAAATTTTCTTTCATGAACTTCTTTTAAACCATGTAGACTTTATTTAATAAATATAAAATATTAGGGATATATTCATCAACATAGATTTAAGTGTAAGTCAGGGAATAATGTCTAAAATAATACTGTTGAACTGAACCAGGATATGCTACTTTATATTCTTCTTAATTGATATTTTGCATTGAACATCTATTATTTTGAAAATAATTTTTAATTACTTGGAACCTAGTGACATGCAAATATCTTGGAGTGAGCAAAAGATTCATCTTTTTCTGTATTAATGAATGTCTTCATTTTCAAGATATAGAAAAAAAAATAGTTTGCTCAACTGTATACTGCATTCAGAGCAGATGGATACATGAAATCCTCTTTTCAAAGATTTACTTTGAGAACAAAGTATATTTTTCTTACTGAAGTTAAAATTTCATGGCAAAAAGTAGGCAAAATCTTGCTTTAAAACCACCAAATTGAGCTACCAGCTTCATGGCAGAGCCCATACTGTGGCTTTCCAAGTGACTGGAAATAAATGGCTTATCACAAAATCATTTTGCATGCAGGAAAGAAGTAGTTACCTTGATTATCAAGTTTTTCTACATGACTTTTCAAAATTCTCCACTGTTTTCTGATGCTGTTTGTAAGCTGCTCTCTCACAGTTTCACAAGATAGGTCCCACATACTCTCTCTGGTTAGTTCTCCAGCATCTTCTTCAACATCAGAGATAACCTACAAATGATGACAGTGAAAAGAAAAAGACCAGTATTTTAAAATGGTTTTACAACCAGGCAGTAATGATCAGATTGATTACAAGAAAGAGACCTACCTAAATAATTTCTGCGTTGTATTTTAGGCATACATGACCCAGTACTTTTATTTTGAGAAAAAACAATTTTGAAGATAATAACTCCCCAACTTAGTTCTCCTTAAATCTGAATTTGAATCTAAGTAGTGACAAAAGTCATGGAGCTGTTTGAGGAAGAGATGCTCACTACCTGTCTAAACTCATATAGAGAAGTGTTACATTAAGTGTCACACAGTCAAGTTCAATCAACTTGTTACTAATCTTAAGCTGCTTATAACATATATATATATATATATATATATATATATATATCAGAAACTAATAAACCTTTGAAATAACCTCTAAAGTAAAAGCAACTATTAATCCTACTTTCCTCATACAATTTTTATACAACTAGAAATCTTTTAATTATGACAAGACATGAAATTATAGAAGAATGTAGCAAATTTTAGTGATAAATTATTATATAAAGAATTACAGTAGGACAAAGGACATGGGAAAATAATACTAAAAGGCAAATGTCATAATGACCTGCTATCTACATAAAATAGTTCTAATTTGTTATTATCATCCAGGAAGGCAGATATACTTTATTAATTTGAACAATAAAAAGAAAAAAATAAGATACAAGATGGAAAGAAAGAGTTGATTAGACTGTTCCCACAGCAGATACAACAGCACTGGGCTAAAAGAGGTCAAGGTCCCCAAGGCAGAACATGTACAGGAAAGGCCCAGGATGTGGCTCTTGTGATTCTGATTGTTGATAATTTATCTTCAGGAGTTACTTGTCAGTAACTTCCAAGGAGTCACATCTTTTCTTCTGTCTATTATATACAAGTCTATCAGAATACAGATTGAATATCCCTTTTCTATAATGCTTAGGACTAGAAGTGTTTCAGATGTTTTTGGATTTTGCAATATTTGCAATATATACGTATACATAATCTCAGGGATGGGACTCAAATCTAAACCCAAAATTCATTTATATTTCATATATACCTTATACACACAGGCTGAAAGTAATTTATATATATTTTAGTAAGCTTTTGTTTTGACTGCAACCTACCACACGAGGTTATCTGTGGCATTTCCTACTTGTAGTATCATGTTGGTACTCAAAAAGTTTCAGATTTCAGACCTATACTACAAATTAGTTGTTTAAAAAAACTAGTAAGATTTCTTACTGGGTGTTTCCCAAACAGTATAACAAGATGAAAATTAAAAATTTACCTAACTTGAATTTTAGGTATCAAATAGCCAACGTAATAGGTATTTCATTTAGCAAGCCAGCTAAATAATAAACGAAATATGGATGTTATTTAGGCTAAAATGCGCCAAAATCTTTCCTTTAAAGAAGGGAATGGTTGATTACTTAAACTTTAAGATTAAAGGAAGCTAGAAAAATGGATCTTCTAAAAACAGCAAATATACTTAACAGGTATTTCCCCAAACTTAATACATTGGAATTATGAAGAATTACACACTGGCTAACTCATGGGAGGAAAGGCATCTGAGAAAAGAAAGATCTCCTTGATTTATTACTCACTTTTTCTGAATAAAGGTGATAATGAAAGATTATTAAAGGATGGGTCAAAAACTGAGAAAGACTAAGTAATGGAAACTATGCTAAGTCTGAAGAGGTATCAGTGAAAGTTAACAACTGACTAGAAATGAAGGCTTTGTGAGAAAAGGTTAACAGCTGATTAGACTGTTCCCATAGCAGATACAACAGCACTGGGCTAAAAGAGGTTAAGGATGGGTCAAAAACTGAGAGTATAAAAGAATACAGTTTGTATTCTCAGTTTCAGTTGTGTTCAGTTATCTTAGTCAACTAAGATCCTAAAATACATTTGGAGCAGTAAGGTATTTTCAGGGGAAGGGAGAAATCACATATAACTTTATAAAATATTAACTATTTTATTATTAGCTACTAATTATTAATATCTTATTGTGCCTAATTTATACATTAAACCTTCTCAGAGGTATATGTTATGGTTTGGATATGAGGTGTCCCCCAAAAGCTCCTGTGTTATGCAGGAATATTGATAGGTAAAATGATTAGATTAGCAGAGCTGTAACCTTCCTAGTTTCAATGGACTAACTGGATGATAACTGTAGGCCAGTGGGACATAGCTGGAGGAGGTGGGTCACTGGGTACATTCCCTGAAAGGATGCATCTTTCCCACAGTTCCTTCCTCCTTTCTCTCTCTCTCAGCTTCCTGGCTTCCATGAATGAAGCAGCTTGTGTCTATCATGTCCTTATGTCATGATGTGCTGCCTCATCGTGGGCCCAAAGCAATGAACTCAGCTGATCATTGACTAAGCCTGTGGTACTGTGAGCCAAAATAAATTCTCCCTCCTCTTAAGTTGTTCTTGTTGGGGATTCAGATCACAGTGATGAAAAGCTGACTGATATAGTATATGTATAGGAAAAAACATGAGAAAGTTTAATAGGAAAACAGGATATACAGGGTTCAGTATGATCTGTGGTTTCAGGCATTCACTGGGGGTCTTGGAATGTATTCCTATGGATAAATGGGGTTGGGGACTATGCATTCAAGTAACATTTAAAAACAAATTTTAAAGAAAAATAGGAGGCAGGATGAGCTTATTAGACTTATTTGTTAAACCCCCAAATAAATAAGTCTCAAATATGGGTTTAAAATACAAGTTCTGGTGACTTGCTAAGCATTTCTCATCAACAGTGTTATTTTTAGATTTTAATCACTAATGTGAATTAAGATTACTATCAGATTACTTAACATGTACAATGGTTCTCCACATGTCTCTCCCAAAAAGAGCTTTCTAATATATATATATATATATATTATTTTTTAGTTATAGTTGGACACAATATCTGTATTTTATTTTTATGTGGTACTGAGGATCAAACCCAGGCCCTTGCACATGCTAGACGAGCGCTCTACCGCTGAGCCACAATCCCAGCCCCACCAAAAAGAGCTTCTTGAGGGGAAGAGTCAGTATCTTTTTGCTTTTTCTTTCCAGAAACTACAACATAATGAACAAGCAATAAATACGTAGATGAAATGATTATTTGGTTCCCAAAGTTAACAAAAGTACATCACATGACACTTAGAAATAGTTGAAAAGATATTTGGGGGGCTGTGGCTGTGGCTCAGAGGTAGAGCACTCGCCTAGCATGCGTGAGGCACTGGGTCCATCCTCAGCACCACATAAATATAAAATAAAGATACTATGACCACCTATAACTAAAAAATAAATATTAAAAAAAGAAGATATTTGCACAACGGTTACAGCACGAGCTCTAGAAATAGACTTTGATTCAAATCCTAGTTTTGTCATGTATTATACTGGGCTACTACTGTGGCTCAGTTTCTTCACCTCTAAAATGGGGATAATTATAGTACCTAAATAATCAAAGCTTAATATTAATACTCTCACATATATAATACATATCATAGTGCTTAGTGTGGACTAAGTCACCAAAAGATTATCTCCACTATTTCCCAGGGCATGTCTAGAAACATGCAGGGACACTGGTTGTCACAGTGACTGGAGGTAGCACAGCAGTGACTGTCCTGTTCAAATTACCAATAGTGTATTCACTAAGCATACCTACCCAATGTTTAAACTGCCCTACTGTTATGGTTTGGATGTGAGGCATCCCCCAAAAGCTCACGTGTGAGACAATGCAAGAAGGTTCAGAGAAATGATTAGGTTGTCACAGTTTTAACCCAATCAGTGAATTAATCTCAGGGATTAACTGAGTGGTAACTGAAGTGGTAGGGTATGGCTAGAGGAGGTGGGAATTGGGGTGTGACTATGGGTTATATTTTTGTATCTGGCAAGTGGAGACTCACTCTCTGCTTCCGATAACCATGTGAGCTGCTTCCCTCTGCCACTCTCTACCACCATTATGTTCTGCTTTATCTTGAGCCATGAGGAATGGAGGTGGCCTTCTATGGACTAAGAACTCTGAAACCGGGAGCCCTCAAATTTCTTCCCTAACATTGTTCTGGTCAGATCTTTAGTCATAGCAGTGAAAAAACTGACTAAAACACCTACTTTGCAATCTAAAGAGCATATTAGAGAGAAAAAGGCCACTTACAGTTCCTGTACTATCATCTGCTCTTTCTCTAGGTTTCTTCTTTTGGGGAGAAAGAAGAGAAATCATTTCCTTTTTCATTTGCTGAAGAACCTTCTTAAGTTCAGCATTTTCCATTAGGATTTGTTTCTGACGATATTCATAATCATTCAAGAGAATTTTGTACATTTCATCTTCATTCCTGAGAAAGAAAACATTGTTATGAAAATGCATTGGAGAAAACAAAGTGTAAGTCTATCGATTTAAACTGGCCTTTACCTGGCTTCTGTTTTACCAGTCCTCCAGGAGCCTCTTTTTCCATCAGCTCTCCCCACATAATTTAAAACGTCCATGGCTACAAACATGAACACACAAAACAAAACCAATTCTTATCATATGTTATTCAAAACTTTAATGCATGCTATACACTCTAGGGATATGAGTCAACTTGATATATGGGTTCAGATTTGGGCTCAACAGCCTAATTTCAAATTTTTAGTTCCTCTGCTGGTGAGCACTGAGATCTTAACTACTAAGCCTCTTTCTTCACTGACACAATAGGAATAATGAAATTATTTACCAAAGAGTTTTTAAGATCATAAGAAATAATGCTAAAGGTAGAGCTGAACATAGAGTCTGGCACACAGTTAAGCATTTAATAGTTTTGATTTTTTCATTACTAATTTCATTATCAACATTTGGCAAACTATGGCCTGAAGGCCAGCCACCTAATTTTATAAATAAAGCTTCCCTGAAACACAGCCACATCCATTTGTTTATGTCTTCTATGGATATTTTTTCTTTACAATGGCAGAGGAGTAGTAGGCACAAAAAAACACCTGTAGACCCTAACAAAGCCAAAAAATATTTATTATTTGGATTTCTATAGAAAAAGTCTGTCATGCCCAATTATAGTCATCATTATCATCATCACTGTCATCTTCAAAGAAATCAAGAATCCTGACAATAGCAACACCTCTTCTGCCCTAGATAGAGGACACATTTGCTATAAGAATGAAATAAGATGAGAATAAATTACTGCAATTTTATAGTTAATAAAATCACTATGAACATTACGTCATTTCCAACTGGGTTTGAAACTGAAAACAACTAGACCCCTAAATATAAGGGCCTGTTTTCCAAAATTAAATCTTTGATAAGCCAGTAAAACTGTATTGTACAGCTCTACTTTCGTGTATATATAGATTGACTTTTTATCTATACTATTTACTTGCAATTAGGCATATACTTTTGCATGAATAGTTGTAGTTTTCAGAAGAATACTTTTAAAAAGGAGACCTTAGACACTAACTTTTACAGTATTTCTTTATGACTAATCACTTCAAAACATAGAACCAAACTTAAAGGAATTCAAACTGATATAAGTGATTTGGTCTAATGAACAATTTTCTGAACTCTAAAATCATTCTTTTGACATTCAGAAATACACCCTGGTTCTTAATATTTTCAGTTCTTTGCTATGGAAAAAATTAAGAGTATCTTTGGGCTCAGTTTCTCTCTATGGCCCAATACTACACCTGTTATGTTAAACAGATATGTACAATTAATAAATCAAACCAAAATGACTTTTTTCCACTAACCAGTTCTCTAAATTTCCAGTTTATACAGACATACTAAAACTAAAATCAATCTAAAATCTACTGTATAAAGCATGAAAATAACACATCTTGAGCTGTTGTCCTCAATCCTTTTATAATTTTAATTCCCTTGGCCAGATCTTAGCCAGCTGCTTACTTATTTTTTTATCCTTCTTGTTCATAACAAGTTGATGCAGACGTTCCTTTAGCTTATTATATTCACGTTCTTTTCTCTTCATATCATGATTATACTGAGTAGCTCGGCTTGCAATGATATTTTGTAATTTTTGTACCTGAAAAAAGCATTTCCATCAAATGAGAAATGATAAATCCAGTTAAAATTCACAAATTCAAAAGAGAAAAGTATTAGCAGTCATCTTCCCATAGTACTTAAATTGAGATGATTCTCCCTTCTTTTTAATGATCACAAATCACTTAAATGAGTCACGAAGTTTATATTTCTTAATTTTAAAATTTTCAGAATATTAACTTCCTAAATTATCTTCTACAACTTTTTACTATACAAATATTCTTAGTAACTTAGAAACCAGAAAATCTTATGGAAGTATTAAAATATTAAGGGCTTTGTCTGAAACAAGTAGGACCCAGATAGTCATCTTAAAAAGTGACCTCCTTCTCCTATTGACTTGCAATCACTTTACTTCGTACATTAGGTCCGGATAGGCCGAGTACACCAAGTGATCATGAGGTACATTAGCTAGTGGACATGTAGCAGGTAACTACGCCCACTTCTCTCTGATCAACATTTGCTGATCATCTGTTATGTGTCAAAATAGGTATTTACCAAAGCTTCTCAGGCAGTACTTGACATAAGTGCTTTATTCTACAAAGACATTCTCAATCCTTGCTAGAGAATAATATGATTAACTTATTCCTTACCAAAGATGAACTGTTTTCAAACCATTTAAATCAACAGATCTGGTCAAACTTTTCTGTGAAAAGTTTATTAAATATACTACTAAATATTAAATATACTACTAAAAATGAATCAAATCAAAGGGTTTCAAAGACTTACACTCCCTTAAGAGTCTTTCATAAAACACTGAAAGTGTATTTTTATAGCTATTACATGGAATAAAAATAAATAACAATAAAAACAGAGCAATAAAAACATAATAGTACAGGTACCAAGTACAGATACATTACAAAACAAATCCATTAATTAAGTCCAACTAACCACTGAAGAAATTAGAAATTTGTCAGAAGATGTCATAATTCCAAGAACCCACTGGATTAGAAATTAGAATTCTACTAAGTAAACCTAAAGCAAAAATTAGAATTATTATATCTTTCACCTCAGAAATAAGCTTTTTAACAAGAATTGCTCCTGTGCCCACTGAGCCAAGTAATTGCTTAACTGGACCAATAACATCAATATTTCAGATAGTACAAAAAGGGGCAAGTCAGATATCAAGTGCAGATATAGCAGAGCACAAAAACCCTGCATTTAAAGCACCTTGTGCCTGTGAAAAAGTGAGTGAAACTGTGTGCAGGAAGGATGGTAGAGGACACTGTTGTTATCTGCTATGAACCTAAGCCAAATCCATCCCCTAGGAGTGGAAGGCAGAGTGTATAGTAGGGAGGGTTCCAAACCTCTTAGTTAAATATGATTTTATACACAAAGGTCCACCACAACAATTTGACATAATAGGTTTTTTTAAAAGTTACATGGCTCTTATGGTTTCCCTCAAATTACAAAAAATAAAAAAATAAAACATCATATGCAATAACTTGATAACTTACCTCATCTTTTTCATTTTTCAGGAGCTGATGCAAATTCCTGTTTTTGCATTGCAATTGTCTGTCTCTCTCCTGAAGCCCAATCATTTCCCTCCTGGAGGTTTCCAGTTGTTCCTAAAATATTTGTATGCCATTTTGACCAAAATTATATAAATTCAAAACAACTGAATTCTTAAGTCAATAACAAAAAGTTATACAGACTAGTTTTGTAAGCTAAATTGTAGTGGCACACAAAATGTTTATTTAGAGCAATTACTATGCAGCATTTACCTAAATTTACATATCAAATTCTATTTCATTTAAGTTCCAAATTTTGTGTGTATATACAAAAGGAGCTTCAAAATGGTTCTCTTGAAAGGCTTTTCACTTATTCCATGATGATGCCACTGAATCCATTTAAAATTTCTTCAGACTTTTTATTTCTAATACTTTTTATTTTTTACTTTTTGGTATCAGCGATTGAACCCAGGGGTACTTAATCACTGAGCCACATCCAGCCGTTTTTATTTTTTATTTTGAGACAAGGTCTCATTAAGTTGTTGCTCGGGGCCTTGCTAAATTACTAAGGCTGGCTTTGAACTTGTGATCCTCCCGCCTCAGCCTCCTGAGTTGCTGGGATTTCAGGCACTTGACACCTTGTTTTTAATAAACAAGGTGTCAAGTTCAAATAAACATCTGCCTTGTTTTTAATACTTCTGCTGAACACTTTGGAAGATATCCTCATCTATAATATCATCATCACCTCTCCTTTGAGAATAAATTTTTGGCTTTGAGAAAGAGACAAGTGAGCTACAGCTAAGCCAAAAGAAGGGTGGGAATACCATCCCTGGCGTTACTTTAGTTCAAGTCCAAAACCTCTGCAAAGACATTCTAACAGGCACCCCCATCTTGAAGTTTTCTGAGCCCCGTACACCTCCATCCTGAATACAAATGTGCACTCTCCCAATCATTTCTCCACCTTTCCACTACAATGACATTTACACGATGTCTTCCCTCTGTTTACAACTCTTCAGCTCCTCCCAGTTTCTGAACCATGACTTTCAAACCATTTGGAACCCGGGGTTAAAAGCCTCACCTCTCACCATTCTTCATCCATATTTTACACACTCCAGCCCCTGCAGGGCTTTGTGGTTACTTGAAAGTGAAATGCACTCTCAAGCTACCATGCTTTTCATGCAAGTTACATGCTCTTCCTGGAATGTCTTTTCCAAGAACAAAGAAATCCAATATACAATAGTATATTTAGGAAAAAATTAGACTTGGATACCAGTATATTATATCCTCAACAACATACATAAGCCCTCACCATATTTTGAACACCTTATTCCTCTCTGCCAATATTTTTAAATATAAGCCAGGTATGGTGGTACATGCCCATAATCCCAGTAGCTTGAGAGGGTGAGGCAGGAGGATCACAAGTTCAGAGCAAGTCTTGGCAAGTTAACAAGGCCCTAAGCAACTTAGCAAGACCCTGTCTCAGAATAAAAAGTTCAAAACAAGTTTTAAAAAAGTGTGGGGCAGTGGAGGGAGCAGTATAAGCTACTGGGATGTAGCTCAGTGATAAGCAGCCTGCGGGTTCAATTCCTGGAAGGGGGGGGGGGGAGGAAAACATAAAAGAATGTTAAAGCAAACCAGGAACCAGTAACAAATATTCTAACATTTTAAGGCAGCAGGCCAATGGTCTTGTGAAAATAATTTCATTTTCTCAGAGACAAATTTAATAAAGCATCTTTCTATATGATCTTTTTCTAAGCCCCAGGACTCTTAGATATTATCTGGTCTATTTTCATTATTGAGCTTTAGAACGTTTGATATAAACACATCAAGAATATTTTTCTTAGAATGAACTAATAAAGCTCTTACAAAGAATTTTAAATTAAACATCTACTTTGTTAAGGAAGATTACATGGGGTGGTGTAATCCTTTTCCTCAGAATATAAACATTTTCTAAGTTAACTTTCTAAAGATTAATAAGTCATTAGAGTAGTCATAAAATCAATGCCTTCAATATAGATAATAGGAAGCAGTATAACTGATTTGTGCAAATTAAGCTCAAAGTTTCAAAAAAAACTAAAGCTTTTAAAAACAACCTTAACATTTGATAGTCAATGGACATTTATAATAATTAGTTATATAATAATGACACTAAAATACATAACGATATACGTTTTCTACCTTAAGTTTTGCATAGCAGTTCTGCAGATGGTCCATATCACTTCCCAGTTTCAGATTCTTTGTTTCCACATTTTCCTGAGCTAGAAGGTTCTTCCGCTGAAGTACAAGTAGCTCATTCATACAATTCAAAACAGCAACTATATTTAATTCTCTTTTTGTGTCTTTACTTTTGGATTCTTCATATAATGAAGGAAAACCAAAAGTGGTCAATTCCTGGTAGGAGAAAAATGTTTTTTTAAAAGTTGGTTATCCTTAGGGAGATATTGGTCAAAAAGACACAAAATTTCAGTTAGATATAAAGAATAAGTTCAAGAAATCTACTGTACAACATGTTGACTATCATTAATAACAATGTATTGTATTCTTGAAAATGCTGAGTAGATTTTAAATGTTCTTACCACAAAAAGTATGAAGCATGTTAATTAGCTCATCTGAGCCACTCTACAATGTACACGTTAAAACATCGTGTTGTATATAAGAAATATATACAATTTTTACTTGCCAATTAAAAATTTAAAGTTCATTTTTTAAAAGTTGACTACCAGAGAGCAAAAGAAACAAAATATTTTCTAAAAAGAAGCAGAAATATTTTCTAAGTCAGAGAACTATACTGAGTTCATTAAGAAACTAGTAAATTTCCCAAAGAATAAAAAAATTAAAAGAACTTTTTTTGTTGTTGTTTTCCCCTAGACTCTGCTCTATAACCCCTGTGACCTGGAGTAAGGTACTTAGTTTTCTGCACCAATAAAATGAGGTTAAATTCAATGGAGAAGCCTGGGATGATGGTGAGGCCAAACTGCTCCAAATACAATAGCTAACCTTATATGAGACTAGATCATTACCAAGGTTCTCAGTAAATCTAATCTAAGTCTCTGGCCACTGCATAACAATGTACTTGTGCTCGACAAATGTTTTTATAACCTTCTGTATATGTTCTACTGTATAATGATTTATGCTATTTATGAAAACATGTTACCTGATCAAGATATGAAATACTTTGTTCAATATTCTCTTCTGTGCAGAAGGCACTGAAAAAGCTGTGCACATTTTTTGATAAAGGTATTGAAGAACATAGCACTTGCTGTGAATATAGACTTGATGGAGACATCTTTGTTTCTGAGGTATATTGAGAGATATTTTTACTTTCTGAAAAGAATCAATAAATAGCATTTGCATAACTAATTTTAAAAAATGTTTGTAAAACTAACTTACCAAAGATTTTAAACTTTACACATACACACACATATTTAAGAATTTTTAAATTGGGATGAAGCCATTTTTATCTGATACCTATGTTTTTTCTTTTTCCCCAAAAACATAAAATTAAAGTAGTATTCTTAGTAGGCATGTTAAGTGACAATACACCTTAACTTCTACTACTTTAGACTTATAAAAAATTATAGACAAAACACACTTGTCTATTTCACTCAATGCTTACATGACAAAGGAACAAACCTGGGAAACACTGAAGTAGCCACTAAATATATTTCAAATGCATAAAAATTTTACTCAAAAATACTATGGATCCAGTAAGCTATCTAAAGCACTGAACCCACTGATTACAGCACCTTCTTAGCTCTCTCTGATAACTTTATTGAAGTTGAAAATTGGACACTTGTAACTATTTATCTCTCTCTCTAGTCACATCTTCAATATTTTCGTAACTTTTTAGTATTTTTGTTGAAAACATTCACCTTGACAATTATTGCTTTGATTGCTAGTTATTTTAGATTCAGTTAAACTGCTTTGGTTTCCCTTTACTTTAGATTCAGTTACCTGCAGACAGACCTGGATCTGTAATAGTCATCCAATCTCCCATAGCAATTTCCAGAGCCAGGATACCTGAGGAACCAGTTTAGCACTGAAACATGTAGACCAGCTGCTGTCACTCTTCTAAGTAGGCATCTCCTTAAGAAGCAAATGACAGAATAATGGCCTCTAATTTAAAATATGAAAACCAATATAAAACCATTATGTAACAATTAGTTGCATGTGCTTCAAAAACCAGAAGGATTTGCAACATTTATTCCCACCCATGTGAATACAGAACATTTGTAGAGTTTAAAAATTATATAAAAAGATGTTACATATATGTACAAATATATAAGGATCAAGGCTAAAGGTTCTCTAGTTCTCATGGGGGTATTTGCGTTACTTCATATATAAGCTACATGGTACCTGATATGACTCATAATATAAATATAAATCTAAGATAAGGCATTTAACTAAGTAACATTTTTAAACAAAAATATCCTTTAAAACAAAGCATAACTCTTATTTATGTAGACAAAAAGATGAAAAGCTTCTTGGTCATCATTCCCCATTTTGTCTTCCCAAACTTTTCTTTCAAATTTTAATTGCCAGTGTTGGCATAGATGTAGGGCTTGATGCTATTCAAATAACATCAATTTAAACTACTATCAAGCAATCTGGCAATTATGTATCAAAATTAAAAGTAAAAAAATGTCTTCATCTAGAAAGTCCACTTCTAAAATTTTATTTTAATAAGGTAATGTATACAAAGATTCATATACAGGTTGTTCATTACAATAGGAAAAAGAAACAATTATGTTCCACAATAGAGGACTGGATAAATGAGACATTTATACACAGAACACTGAATAGCCTTGAAACAGAACTATGTAGAACTAGGGTCGATAACAAATATCTAAAGGCCAGAATACAAATGAACTAAAAAAGTAAACTAAATAAGACATGTAACCTTTTCCATCTACCATTCATGTTTCCTCTTCTTTAGAGATAATAGAAAAGATATTTCTCCATCACAAGAGAAACAATTCGAGTAAAATTATAAATGGCAACTGGCAATTGATTTCAAGGTCAGGGACAGAAGGAGGAAGGGTAGAGTCTGCAGGCAAGCTGAAGAACATGTGCCAACACTTTGGACAGCTGCTTCTCCACTAAAGTAACTTGTCAAAAGAGAAAGCAGGTTCTATGTTGATAGAACTTTGAGTTTTTAGAGATGTTGGAATTCTGAATTTTTATGTGAAGTCTCCCTATTTTTAAATGGTAGAAGCTAATTAAAAGTTCTTAGCTCTATGCAAGTTATATTGTCAGAAGTGGGGGAGTGGGTAGAAGGGTATATGAGAACCTTTTGGGGTACCAAAAATGCTCTGTGTCTTGGTCTGAGAATTGATCACGTGGGCATACATGTAAGTACATTTCATCAAGTTGTACACTGAAGATCTATGGCCCTGACTGTAAATTGAAACTCAAATAACAATGGCCAAATAAAATGTGTCCTCAGGCCAGATCTGGACTGAGGATTAACAGTTTATAACCAGTATCCTCAATATTTCAGGGTATGAAAAATAATTATGTGATGTTAAGTTAAGATGAGTTGGGCACAGTGGCACAGGCCTGAATCCCAGCAGTGTGGAAGGCTACTGCAAATTCAAAGCCAGCCTCAGCAAAAAGCAAGGCGCAAAGTAACTCATGAGACCCCGTCTCTAAATAATATACAAACAGGGGTGGGGGTGTGGCTCAGTGATCGAGTGCCCCTGAGTTCAATCTCCAGTGCCTCCCCCCCAAAAAAAGTTATATGAAACTTTTCGCTCATCCAACAAACATTTATTGAGCTCCTATTATGTATCAGACATATTTTTTTAGGCACAAGGGAGGCTTTGCTCTTAAGAAGTCCACATTCTGGTGTAAGGGGGAAAAAGACACTAAAGAAGCAAGCAATAAACTAACAGTTGCAAGAACTAAAAACAAAGTAAAACATGATAATGAGATAATATGAGAGTTTGGGGATGGGGAGTATCTGGGTTAGTAAGGAAGGCTACACTGAGATAGTAACATGTGAACTGAGACCTAAATAACATCAATGACCAAAGCAGATAGGTAGAAAAACAGCAGGAACAAAGAACTGAGATGGAAACGAACTTGATAAGTATGAAATACAAAGAAATCCAGTGTTTGAAGCACAGTAAGCAAGGCTAGAAAAGTAGTGGGTCAAAGTTCTCTGAATTGCAATAAAACATAGGTAAACAGTTTTATTGCAATAGTGCCCTGTGAACTGAGACCTAAATAATATCAATGACCAAAAGCAGATAGGTAGAAAAACAGCAGGTACAAAGACCTGAGATGGAAACGAACTTGATAAGTATGAAATACAAAGAAATCCAGTGTTTGAAGCACAGTAAGCAAGGCTAGAAAATTAGTGGGTCAAAGTTCTCTGAATTGCAATAAAACATAGGTAAACAGTTGTAGGCAGGAAAGTAACATGATCTCCTTAATGTTTTAAGAAATTTCATCAACTGCTGTTGAGTAGATCACACGTAGGCAACAGTAAAGGTTGAAATCAATAAGGAGGCACTGCCACAGCCCAGGTGTAATGACCAGTGATACACCCCAGTGCTTCCAACAGTGGAAGTTCAAATGAATTAGAAATGTCCTGTGTGTATGTGTGTGTGTGTGGGGGGGGGGGCTGGGGATTGAACCCAGTGCCTTGTACATGCAAGGCAAGCACTCTAAACTAAGCTATATCCCCAGCCCTAATGAAGAAAATACCTTTAGGACTTGCGGATGGATTGAAATGTGGGCAAATGAGGAATCAAGGATTATTTTCAGTCACTAGTATGGCAATATGTGAAAACGTGGATGTGTAACCGATGTGATTCTACAATCTGTATACAGGGTAAAAATGGGAGTTCATAACCCACTTGAATCAAATGTATGAAATATGATATGTCAAGAGCTTTGTAATGTTTTGAACAACCAATAAAAAAAAGGATTATTTCCAAGTTATGGAGAAGCATCCAATATATTTTAATGCAGAGGATGTTACATGTTATTTTACATGTCATGTCACACATGCATACATACACGTGGAAGCTTATCCAGTCTGGCACTAATCTTTTGCCAGTATGCTACTCATGTGCTTTGGTAAGAAAGGGTACCCTGATCAATTCTGTCCATCCCACTATCCTTAAATGAGTGCCTTCAATAACAGAATAAAATTTGAGTCTGCACCAAGTAAGAAAAACATTTATTTTACTTCTGGGTTTTCAGAGATAGCAGCTATAAGTAAAATAAGACTGCAAAGGGCTATGAACCCATTTGTTCTTATGTAGCTCTGCTTTAGGTAAATAACCTCTCTGAGCCATAGTTTCCCCACTGGTAAACTAACAAAATAATGACACTTATTTCAAATTTCCCATGAGGATTAAATGAGATAATGTATGAAATTGGTACACTGTTTGGTATATGGAACACACAAAATAAATATTAGTTATCATCATCATTTAGACACAGGGCTGTATGGTGTAAATGAAAGGATTCTAAAATCTGTAACAAAATGCACATTTGCTTTTAATAAAAACTGACCACAGATCCTTAGAAGATTCAAAAACGTATCTTCATGGATATATTAGTAGTGGGCTAATTCTTTGTAATCAACAGATATGGGCAGAGGAACAAGAAGAAAACAAATAGGTATCTTGTAAAGATCTTTTTGTCGTTTTGTGAATGTATGCATGTGTGAAGATATTGTGTGAATATTCGTAAATAAAATATAATAGTGCCCTGTCTTTTCTCCTCATACTCAAATACTAAACACAAATGTGTCTACTACAGATCCATTCTTCAACATTGTAACTTAAACCAGCTATTCTTTCACTGTGAATTTACCTCTTCACTGTCTACAGGTTTAGAACGTGAATTGTTCCCTGTCAACTAAAACAAAATCCTGCAAAATATCCAGGTCCTGTTAAATGTTTATGTTGAAAACCAAGACTCCATTTTTAAGTCCTATGAAATAAAGAACTTTCTAACAGTACAGAATTTCAGTATATGATCTCACACTACCTAAGTTTCCATGAAAACACTTCTGTTCCATGATGTATCGAAGTATACACTATGAGACTTTCAATTAAAAAAAAATTTTACTCAACCATTTTTTTCAATAAAGGAAACTTAGGACTCCTAATCAATATATACCTGAAAACCAAAGAGGATAATTCAAGCAAGGTATAGTATTCTAATTCAATCATGGCTAAAATTTCATTGTTGGTAGTTGCAAATATTTTTATAAAGATGTTAAAATAAGTCAAAGTTACTTTTAAAAGAAAAAACAGAAAACTAAATCTACTTTGCATAAAACTAAAACCAAACAAGCCCTGCCACAAGTTTCAAGAGCACTCAAGGACTCCAATACAAACCTGGCACTGGAATACAAGTTCATACTATACACTGACCAATTCAGAGCAAATCATTATAGAGTGTACATGATTAATTATGATGAATTAAATAAGAACAAACCTGTTATACTAGGCTTTGATACTACAGATTTATTAGAAGAAAAAAGTTAACAGTAAATCATGTTTTGGTTCAAATAATTTGGAACCTAAAATTTTCTATATATGTACCATTGGTTGGGGCAGCTGATCAGATTTCAAGATGGGTGAGACCCACCTATCATGAGTAAAACTTGAAGAATAAAAAATTTAAATACCTTTTAAAAATCATTTCATTCATCTATAATTTTTAGGAACAATTTTGAAATACACTAAAACAAGAAAAACCCTATAAAGTAATTTTTAAAATAAGAATTATTTTTCTCCTGTTCTAACACCAGAGACAGTTTTGTTCACTACAGATAGAAATTATATATCCATCTAATAACCTTTCTTATTTGAGGTACTTCTAAACATAAATTCCAATCAATAGACTTCATGATGAAAAAATCTTTCTAGAGTAAAATGGCAATAATTTTGGTAAAAAGGTTAACTTGCCACTTTTGAAGCAATAAGAGCTATATCATGTCTTCCCTGCTGTGGGTTCTAAAGTACCAACGCCACATACTATAGACAAAAAACAAGCAAGAGTAGTCTGGCTTTTCTGGAAAAGAGGATTATGCAGAGTTTAACAATAATCTAGTAGCTTTTTCTAGATTAGAATCTGAACAGAGAAATGGGAAGCAGTGAAACATCTGAACTTATTATTGTACCTTTTCTGAAAGAAAATGAAGATTTTACTAAAGTTCACATATCCGTCATCTTCATGTTAAAGAATCCTCACACACACCACCAGGACTGCCCAAGGTCACGCTTATAATTGGCTGTGAATGCAGGACACAAAACTAAGTTTTCAAAATCCTGTGCTCCTTTCATTCTATCATTATTTAGCCTTTCAACATTGTAAATGTAAATTTACCTATAGCAACCAAAAATAGAATGAAATAAAAAATCTCCAGAGTTTCTTTAAAAGATCACTTTGCAGGGCATGGTGGAACAAGCCAGTAATCCCAGCAGCTCGGAGGGCTGAGGTAGGAGGTATGCAAGCTCAAAACCAGCCTCAGCAAATTAGTGAGGTCCTAAGCAATTTATCCAGACCCTGTCTGAAAATAAAAAATAAGGGCTGGAGATGTGGCTCAGTGGTAAAGTACCTCTGGGTTCAATCCCTAGTACCAAAAAAAAAAGAAAAAGAAAAAATAAATTCAGATCTTGTAATCTACTTTAAACTATTTCATTTTTTATAAAATTTAAAATTCATCCCTGCTTTGCCACAATCAGCTTCTTTCTCGTTTATAAACCCTTTCCTACCCTATCCTAAACATTAATACAACACTGAAACAGACCTAACAAAAACATTTGGTTCCTGAGAATTACACTTTTTTTTTTTTTCCATCAGAAAAGTTCCTTACCTAGTTCATGTTAACACTCGGGTTCTTAATACACATCAAAACCCTGTAGAACTTTGGGGTAGGCAGCCTCTCACGCAGACCCGTTATTCCTGCTTCTTGAGTATGGGCTGCATTTAGTGAATAGGTTCTAACAGAAATACAACAAAAGTGATGGGATTTCACTTTGAAAATTGGATTATAGAAAGGGTGTGGCTTTTATTTGTTTTTTTTTAACTTACTGTTTCTCAAATCCCTCTTCATGAGGCAAGCACGTTATTGTGTTATGAGTAGTCCTATTTAGAAGCCAATGTGACAAGGAACTTATGTATGTGGCCAACAGGACCTGAAGCCTGCTAAGTCATGAATAAGTTTGGAAGTGGATCTTACTTCAAACATTGAGCTGCCTATAGTCTGGCCAACACCTTGATGGAAACCTAGTGAGAGATTCTGAGCCACAGGCACCCAGCTAAGCTGTGCCCAGATTCCCGACTCACAGAAATTATGAAATAGTAAATGCTTGTTAACTTGCTAAATTTTAGGGTAATCTGTTATACAAAAATAAACAAAGCATATGAAAAAATGTATATATGTATGTCTCTAAGTCCCTTCTAAAACTTACTCCATAATTACATGTCTCCTACTGAAACAACTAACAATGGTATTATACATTACAAATGCAAATGATCAGGTTTAAAACAATATCATCCACTATGCAATTAATCATCCCACGTTACAGTTAAATGCCTCCCCCACTATTTTATGAACTTCTAGAGGGTAGGGAATGTACTCAATCTCTGTAGCCACATTCCCCATATATAGCAGGTGCTCAACAAATCTCTACAATGAACTGAGTCTCACATTTGATACTCACTTCAAATTCTGTGCCTATAGCTATGTTTTCTTTCACCCACCCCCAAACTAATGCTTTTTCACAACATAGCTCAACCACCACCAAACCCTGCACAGTCTTCTCCAACTACTCCAGCCCACAAAACTTTATGCTAGACCCTCCATATATTTACTAGATAGGAGCTATCTGTGAAAGATAAAACAAAGTACCATACATTTATATTTCTGCATTCCCTCCCACCAAGCTTAACAGAATAGTCAGTGAATACTCAAGAGAATAACTCATCATAAATCCGTTCATTCTGGAAAGCAAACAAGATAAAGAAAAAACAGCAATGGAAAAGATGCAAAAGATGAGTCAGT
Source organism: Urocitellus parryii (assembly GCF_045843805.1). Lineage (NCBI taxonomy): Eukaryota > Metazoa > Chordata > Mammalia > Rodentia > Sciuridae > Urocitellus > Urocitellus parryii. The sequence goes on from NC_135541.1 coordinate 64,768,923, forward strand.
CCTTTGAGAAAAAAAAATAAAGGCATTAATCTTGATTCCGTTTCTCCTATCCTTATTATCCCCCAAATTTCAGAGTTCAGCTGAAACATAGCATCTTTTTCTTTTTTTTTAGTTGTAGTTGGACTCAATGCCTTTATTTTTCTATGGTGCTGAGGATCGAAACCAGTGCCTCACCTGTGCTAGGCGAGCACTCTCCCACTGAGCCACAGCCCCAGCCTCCCCAACCCCCAACACAGTATCTTGATTACAAGATTCCCTTTACAGGTTACACTATTTTAAGTGTTCTTTTCAAGCTCTCTTGCAATTCAAACTTGAGAAGGTACAATGCCCACCTAATCATAATTCTAAAACCAAATGCAATCAAGTGTCAGGAAATAATAGCTTTCTGTTATACATTATAACATTAGACCACCTGGGCTTCTAAATATTGCACAGGATTTTTTACAAACAGCTAAAGGTTTTTTGTTGTTATTGTTTTTTGCTAAAATATTACGAAGTTATAGTTCTCAAACTGTTGGGTTAAGAAAATAAAATTGTTAAAAATAAATCTTTAAACATTAGTCCTATCTTACAAGTTCAGTCATAAAACTTGAGAATTTAGTTATCCGCATATTTTAAATGTTATTATAACTATCAAAATGAAATATGATTATTTAAAATAATACCACCTCCTACTATAATTTTGTTCCAAAAGGGACTATAACTTTCAATTCCATTGCTAATACTTCTGCTAACTTAAACAAAACTACTTAAGTATGTATATTGGTATAGAAACACATTTAATTCAATCTCTTAGAAAATCTACAAATTCAAAATCTATAAATTATTTCACCTGTGTGGTATAATTATATGGATATTTTTCAAAAATGAATTAATCTTAAATAAAATTTTAATACATACCAAAACAACCAAAATTCAAAAATTGCTATTATCCTAATAATTTGCCTTCTTGATGAGTTTGTAGCTATTAGGTGGCTTCACAGTTGGAAAACACAGGGCAAACAATGCATGGCTCCCTCACAGGCCTGGATCAACAGACTGGAGTCACATCCTGATTTAGGTCACTTATTGCAAGACCATCTCTCCAGGCTGGTTTCCTCACCTGTAGAATAGGAGTGATAATACCTATTTCTTAAGGTTGTTGTGAGTGTTTAACATGATAACTGGTGGAAAACTAAGTACAGTCTACTAATTTAATATACACATGTGCCAGGCACTGTTTATACGTATTATGAAGTCAGTCCTCACAACAACCTTGTAGTATATTGTTTCCCTTTCAGATAAGATTGAAGCAGAGAGGTTAGGCAATTTGCCCAAAGTCATAGAGCTAAGGAGGAGAAAAATCAGGATTCCAACCCCACCCTAGAGTGCAGACACATTCTCTTAAGGGTCCTGGTCCTGGTGTGTGGTGGGAGAGAAGCTTTGGTCCTAACGCTGCCCCTTAAAAGACAGGACCTCTTACTGGATCTTCCAATTGGGCAAACAGATTACATAAAACAGTGCAAAGCACAAATTATGGTAAAACATTTCATGTGTATCCCTTTGGGCTAAGGGATACAATCACAGCCAAGCTCCTAGCCAACACCTGCCATAACAAAGCTATCTTAGATTAAGGAACAAGGAGCTACATGCTGTACTTTATAAACTCCTTACATACCATACCCTTCAACGGTTTATTGCTGCAGTATGAGAAACAGTATGGTTAAAAGCACAGGATGCAAAGTCAGACCACCTGGTTTCAAACCATAGCTCCACCACTTACAAACTAAGTGATCCTGAATAGAAATCTCCTCTGGGCCTCATTTTTCTCATCTGCAAAAGGGGAATAAAAACAGTCTTTACCTCAAAGGATTATTATTGTGGTCAAACAGTAAATTTAGTTAATAATTTTATTTAATAACTTTTTAAAATAAGCTTATACATCTAAAGGACTTAAAAAAAAGTTCTTGGGTACATGGTAAGTGCTCAATAAATGTTAGTTATTATTAGCTATTTCACTAACTTGGAAAGGTTTCCAAACTATGTTTGGTAACTTAAAAAAGGTTGCAGAACAATACCTAACTTGATTTTATTTGGTCTTTTAAAAAATCTAAAATTATACATAAAATATATATTTTAGAAATCTGCTCCATAAATTTATAAGTTTGCATGTGAACAGAAAAACAAAATGGAAAGACCAATCTAGGAGTAAAAAGGGGAGAAACAGAGCAGTACTTTCCTTTTAAGAAATAGGACTTTTCTTCTCTTCCACTCTCCCTCCTCCTCCCTAATCTCTCCTTCTCCCTAATCTCAGGGGAAACAGGATTATCTTTCTTCCCCATCCAAGGCAGAGTTATCTGTCCTTGAGCACACACCCACCACAGAAATGAAGCCAAAGGCACCAGAGGATCTCAGGAATGACTACCACCCAAATTAATAAGTGAATTACAACTCCCAACAGAGAACACTGGGAGTGTAGCCTTAGAGTCACCTCTTTAGAAGCAGCCTGTTCCTGCTGATGGGCAGAGTCACACAGCCTCTGGGACAGGAATCCCCAGTGTTTCTTCTTTGCTAGCAAAGCAATAAAACTTATTTTTCCTTTTTCTCAAAACTGTGTCCTTGCTATTGGATTGTCATCAGGAACAAGGACTAGGCTTTTCAGTTAACACTTTCATTCTATTCTCTATGTACATTCACACACACACACACACAAACAAAATTATGGGTAATTTTTATTTTTTTTGGTTCTTTCCGAATTTTCTATAAGTGAATGTGTTTTCATATAATGAGAAAAAAAATATGGCGCAATAGTAAGGGTAATTACGGTGATGTTAGGCAAAGGCAATGGGGATGAACTGTACCTCTCTCAACCTCCAAACCTAATGTTAGAAAGGCATAAGTAACAAAAATGTATTTTCAGATGATCTAAACACACAAAAGTACGCAGTTCTTTGGGCAAAAACTGATCAGAAATTATACAAATGTCTGAGAGTTATGGAGATAATTGATAATATAGGGGAAAACAACTTTGCCAGAGATCTACAAAAAATATAAGCAATTATATTTCTTGACATTTATTACCACATTCAAACAAGTAAGCAAGCATAACTGACAAGGATGTTGTAGACTGTATCATTATTGTAATGACAAAAAGTGAAGACTATAGGCATCAGAGAAACAGCTAAAATCCAAAACATATGGAATAGTCAGAAGCAGCCCAACTCTGGGATAATTAAAGAACAGAGTAGATCTGCACGCACAGAAGATTAATGGGAACAGTATGATCACCACTTTTGAAAAATCAAACTACCTATACATTTAAGAGAAAAGTCTGAAAAAGTTACCAATTGTTACAAATATCACTCTTGGGGATCAGATGATGTTCCTAGCTTCAAGGAGGGGTGGAAGACCAAGACCTTTACTTTATACACTTTTATGCAGCTTGAATGTGTTAGGAGACATGTATAATTTTGTGCAATTTTTAGAAGCAGGGGTTCAAGCAGAGTTAAAAATGAGATCCTGTGTGTGAAAGCACTCAGCTTAATCTCAACCGCAACATTACTACATGGATGTCCGGCTATCAAAACATGTCTATGGGAATGTCTTTAGGAACATAGCCCAACAGGAACACAGAGATCCAAAACACAGAAGCCAAACTTTCCCCAACTGTTAGGAAGAATAAAGTCAGAGTACAAGCAGATCTAGCAAAGGTGGGACTCTGCCCTAGTTCAATTAATAATCCATCTTGGTAGGGGGAAAGGAGGAGGGAGACTGACTTTTATTTATAACCATTACAACTTTCTTCAAAACGGAATGTTTTTACTCTATTAACTGTCCATGAATCAAGCAACTAAGATGCATTTCTGCTTCAATGGAAAGGTTCATTAAATCATATATGGCACTTAAGAATCTATGTACAACATCTGATATTTTGTTATTCACTGACTTTCCACAGGTAATGTATTCATCTGTTTTCGTCCTGTTTCTTCAACTAAACTGTTAGTTCAATTTAGTTCAGGGCAACCTCACTTCAGGAAAGCTGCACAGAATACTGAAAGAGCAACAGACCCAATGTCAGGGCCTGTGGTTCTCAGCAACATTTCCATCACTTAAGAAGCAAACTTGAACTGATCATAATTTCTTTGTTTCAGTTTCCACATCTGTAAAATTAGGAGGTTAAACTAGATGATCTTTAAAGAATTGTCTGTTCTACTATGATATTTACATTTGTCATGGGATCTAATATGAAATTGAGAATAGCCATTTATATTACAAATTTTTCTCCACATTTTTATAATAGAACATGTACATATTATCTTCATAACTCAATGTTTAATAGAGATTTCAACTAATTTTAATAATATAATAAAATTTATTAAGCATATACCATTTACTTGGAACAATTTTAAGCATTTTACATGGATTTACTTATTCAATCCAAATAGATACTTTCCTCCATTACAGATGAGGAAACTGAAGCCCAGGGAGTTTTCTTGTCCAAGGTTACACAGCTAGAACACAATAAAGTTAAGATTCCAACCCTGGTAGCCCAGCACATTTAACCATGACACACTACTATATCTACTGCAGGAGAGGAGAGTATGTACACTACACCAGCTGCTATTTCTGGATACAGGTACTCTTTTCTAGCATATCACCCTGATGTTAGATTTCAATCAGACAGAAATGATTCCAAATGAACAACCAGAATGTGAACTATCTAAAAGTAGGAAAGAATATTAAATGTAGCTATTTAAAAAAATTAAAAATCAGCAGACATCATCATCTTCTTTGTATGGGTTATGCTTACTGATGATTTTCTAAGATGCTGTCTTATTTTTATATTGTAGGTCCTACGTAGTTATATTCTAAATCTATGAATACAGAGCAGAAAGAATGTTGAAGTTGCTATCTTTCCAACCAAACTGCAAATAATTAACAAGACTGATAAACTACAGACAAAAACCTTATCAGTGATGGGTTATAAGTATCTATTGGCCACTCTCTAAACTAGATATTTTTAAATCATATTTAATAATACAAGTCCTTTAGAACAATATTCTGCCAATCTCCTCCAAACAATGTTTCCAAAATTAGCACCATTTTTAGTATCCCTGGTACAAAAACATTTTTTAGCGATCACATATGCCAGGAACTACACAAGTAAGTTGTCTAAAACTTTGCTTTTGCAGGGCATGATGGTGCATGCCTATATCCCAGCAGCTCCAGAGGCTGAGGCAAGAGAATTGTGAATTCAAATCCAGCCTCAGCAAATGGCAAAAGCAAGGCGCTAAGCAATCATTGAGACCCTGTCTCTAAATAAAATACAAAATAGGGCTGGGGATGTGGCTCAGTGCCCCTGAGTTCAATGGCTGATTCCAAACAAAACAACAACTTTGCTTTTTATCCCCCCCCCCTTTTTTTTACATAAAGCAAACACTTCTTTTATAAATAATATAAAAATATAGTAAATGGGAAAATTAATGGTAATGGGCTGACTGGCTGACTTAACCAGTGACAATGAGGAGAGTTGAAGATACAAACTATAGAAGTCAGACTGACAACATGCCTAGTATACAAAGGGAAGGCATTTATTTTCTCATGTAAAAGCCTACCTTTGGTACTGAACAGAAAATACTGTCATTTAAGTAGAGAGAACATAGGAGTAAGATTACTAAAACTGCATTTGGGTATATGGATAATAATGATTGCAGTGCAGAACTTACTGAGTTTAGAAATGCCCTCACCGTATGTTCAAATAGGGGATAAACTCTAGGGCTTGGAGACCAAGAGCCTTTTGAGCAGATTAAGGAGTCATCAAGTCATCACCCAATCCTTGAGTCAGTTCACATTCAAATTATAGCACTTTTATATCAAATAGAAATACTATACATTCAATGAATATAACTTATTTTTCCAGGCATGGTCAGGATATTTATCAAATCATCACAACCCTATGAAGTAGGTAGCTGTATTACCATCCTTCAAAAATAAGACAGCTAAGGAACTGGGTTACATAGCTAGTAGTTTGGTAGGCAACCAAACATTTGATTCAATATGAGAAAGGGAAGGAAACATATGAAGCAAGTTAAAAACTGTGGAATTTTAGTTAGGACTATTCTGATTGTTTACAACTGGTTACAGTTTAATTTCTGTTATGAACTTCTTGTTGTTGTTGTTGCTAACCTAAAAGACAATTTATATCTCTTCTCATCTCAGGCTCCTGTACTGCTAGAACGTGAGGTTTTTATGCATTCTGATTATGTAATACATAATAATTTCTCCTAATGGAGCTGTATCTTATTTATGTTTGAACCCTAATCCCCAAGTCTTAACAGTAGAAGATACTCAAAAGAAGTTTTTTACCAGTGGTCCACTTTATGCTTTGAATATAACCCTTGCTGCTCTGCCACTGCAATTTATTTTTAAAATGGACATGTTTCTTTCTCTTCCTCTCTCCCTGTTCCTCCCTAATCTCTCCCCTCCCTAATCTCAGGGAAAACAGGATTATCTTTCTTTCCAAGCCTAGAGCCTAAACAGAGTAATCTGTCCCTGTATACATCTACCATAGAACAAGTAGCACAAACTTTGGGGATGGCGATCTCTCAAAGTAACAAGTGAATTACAACTTCCAACAGAGAACACATGGAATGCAACCTTTAAATCACCTCTTTAAAAGCCCCCGGTTTCTGCTGATGGGCAGAATCCCAGCCTCTGGGACAGGAGTCCCCTATGTTTCTCCTTTGCTAGCAAAGCAATAAACCTTCTTTTTCTTTTTTCTCAAAACTGTGTTTTGAGAAAATCACTATTGGATTGGCATCAGGGACAAGAACTGAGCTTTCAGCAATAGTTTGTTGTATGATTAATTATTCCTGCTTTTCGAAAGTATCTGATCCTTTAATAAAATTTTTTTAAGTCTAACTGCTATGTAAAGTTAACTTCCAATATTATTTGGAATGTCAAAGTTAAGAACACTTTGGGTCATTCAAATTATTGACTGTGGTGGATGGACTCTTCTAAAGTAAAAAGTAAATATAATTCCTATAAACACAACCTTTTATATTGCCTACCGGTCAAAGTTCATGGCACCATTCTTGAACTTTACCACAAACACAACCCACCTAGGGCTAACCAAACCACCTGTAATTCTTCAACCATATACTGCTGCAAAATGCACCAGCTGCTTGGTGAAGTTCCCTTTAATCAAGGCTCAGCTGAAATTTTCTAATGCCTTCTACATCAGCATTTTCCCCCTTTTTTCTCTACTACTCATCTTTCTATCCTCAGGTCTGGCAAGTAGCAGCTTATTAAGTGTTTAATGCTACTGAAAGAATGATTAAAGCATGATTTGGTAAATCTGCTCGTACTACATAAAATATTGGCCCACCATCAAAAGGCATAACTCTAGGCTGTTTTCCATTATTAATAAGAATGGTATTTCTCTGTTCTACCTTATAAACTCATGGAGATAGCTTGTACCTTCATTACCAGCTAAGTATATCATTACACACAAAACAGTTCCACATAGTGTCAAAACTTCTTTTATGTCATAAGCAATTGGTCAGACCAATAATGCATGTTCACAACCATCAGAAAAGTTACAGAAAAATATCACTTAAAAGTTGTCTCTTTTTTAGATGGGTCTCAATGTTACCAGGCTGGTTTCAAACCATCTCCCTGCCTCAGTCTCTCCAGATGTGTGATTATGCACATGTAACACTCAGTCTCTCCAGATGTGTGATTATGCACATGTAACACCACACCCACTTATTGCTCTAATTTATGTGAAATGGATTAAAAGCACAAAAACCTGAGGTAATGTCTTTTCAGCTTTTTATCCAAAGGTACTCAAATGTCTGCCTTTTTAAAACTGTGTCACAGCCAACTTTGGCCAAAGAGCAGACTTTATCAAGTTTTAGAAAAGCCTAAGTAACTTTGTGAAGAATTTAAGACCTATGGAAAACACTCTGAACAGTTAACATTTTAGTTTTCTTATATATCTGCCTCAGCATGTTTAGAACATAATGTGCTTAACAAGCCTTGTCACAAGGCGCAATGTGTGATGAGGAGATCTTCACATTTCATCCTAGAATAACCGGTCTTTGCAGTTATCTTCAATCTGCTTCACCCACGTTCTTTAATCCTAGGGTTATTATTTTCACTGTACAGATGGGGAAAGAGAAGGGAAGGAAGGGTATAAAATGACTTTGCTTTAGAAGCCCAGGCAGTCAGGAGAAAAGCCTTCCTTTTAACTGTATTAGTTTCTACTCTTTTTCTCAAAGAACAATTTTGTTTGAGAAACTTTCATTGATAGCAGGTACAAGGGTGTCAAATTAGGGACCTTTGTTTGAATGAACAAATAAGGTAAGCTTCCTAGGCCTATGATAGCTCTAGAATGAGAAATTTGATGGATTGTTTTGTGTAGTTCATAAATATACCTATAACTTTCAAAATTTCAAAATAGCTTGATCTAAACTTTAAAGGCATTTCGTTTCTCTCCAGAGCACTAACTAAAATTTTCAAATTTTATTGTGTCCTAAATGTGTCAAGTTATCCAGACCTTTCTAGTTCAGGATCAAATTATAAGGCTGCCAGGATTTTCTTCCCCTGTTCCTCCTCAACCAGAGTGCCATAGCATCTCCCCATTCATAATCAACCTGGGACCTAAACTCTGATGTGAATAGCTAAGGGATCCCAGCAGTTTCTAAGTCCAAGAAGCCCTCACTCTTAGGCTTCTGAACCACCCTCTCCAAATCTTCAATCCATTATATGACAGAAAAGGGAAATATGTCTCATCAGTCAACAAAAACTATCGTGTTTCTAATAATGAGTTTGGCATTCACAACTGTGAACCCTGAAATAGAGTATTAATATAAGAATTCCGATAAGTGTGCTGAGAGCAAATTATTTAGCAGATGCTACTTTCTGGGCCCAAGTGACTTGCATAACAAGGCGACTAGCACAGACTCCAAGAGGTGCAGGGAGCTCACAATTTGTTTTACTGTACTTTACTGGAAAATTCTAAGCCAAAATATTTCTCAAACATTCCTGCCTCTTGAATGATGTAAACTCTTCCCCGAGACCTTTAGCTCTCTACCCGGGTGCTTTTCCCCTTGCAGGAGCCACTGGCCACCCAATAACTCATTTTAACGACTGCCTCTTGCGGCTGGCACTGACAAATCGCTGAAGCCCGCAAGCCCCACCGCCTCTAAGAAGCCACTGCAGCCCCAAATTGGCCAACCCCTCCTCCCCCACGTCTCCGCGTCGCTCGTCATCCGCAGCCAGGCGCCACCCTAGTTCCATCCTGGAGAGGGTTTGGGGCGACCCGGCCGGAGCCCTCTCGTGGGCGCAATGCTCAACCGCCAGCAGGAATGATCCCGGAGCTGGCACCTACCTCCTGCTCCAGACGCGGCGAGAGCCAACACTCGCCAGCACCCTCCAACGGCCCCAACGGCCGCCGAGCTTCTTGCCGAGAAGCTGGGCGCCGAGCAAGGTGCCAGTGCACACCTCCAAGCCCGCCCCCACCCCGACCCGCCTGCCCCCAGCCCCGCCAACCCCAGCGCCCCCTGTCGGGCCGGGCATGTCACAATCCCGCCGAGGGGAGAGCTGCTCACCGTCACAGCCCCCGGGAGCGGCGGGGAGTCACCGCTCGCGGTGTCCAAGAGCGGCTCCCGCAGCCCCGCGGGCCGGCACAGGCACGGCGGGACGCAGCGCCTCGCGCCGACCGCCCCTCCTCCGCCGCGGGCTCCCGCCTTCCCCGCCCCAGACCGAGCTGCGCTCCGCCCCTTGCAGCCGCCTCCCAGCCCCCGGCAGGTTCGCGAGGTTCCCACCCCGCCCCCGCACGCCGGCGCCGCAGGCTTGGCCGCCGCCCATTGGCTCCGCTAGTTGCTAGGCGATGAACAACCGCGGCCTGCATTGGTCGGGTGGGTGCCACCGAGCCTCCTCCTCACCTCCAAAAAAACCCAGAGAAAAAGAAAACCTTATCCCTGGAGCCCGAGCGCTCTGCTGGTGCAGCTGTGACCGTGGCACCTGTTACGCCCTGCGATTCACCCGGCTGGCCCGGCTCCCCGCCCCCTCCTCGCGCCCGCTGCGCTCGGACCCTGGGCTCTGTGGGGGCCGAGGTCCTGGCTGGTTTAGGGCACGTTTTCTTAGCCCCCACTGAGTCCCAGTCCCATTCCAGGAGAAAAGTGAAGCTCCCGGAAGAGCCACGTGCATTTACTAAAGTGGAAGAATAAACCAAACAACCGAGTCGGCGTCCAGAATTAGGTCAGGCCCCAGGGAAGGGAGGTTCAAGCCTCGGGAATCGTGGATGCAAACAACCAACCGGTAGAAAGGTACAAGTAAAATTAGGGCAAAGAAGCGGACCTGGGGAGAAAAAAGCAGAAAAAAATGGAAGATCGGAAGAAATGGCACTAGTGTAGTAGAAGTTTATCCAAAAATGGCTCACAACCACTCGGCAAAATGTGTGCAAAGGAAATGTATGCTGCACGTGGCCAGGGTCATGTCAGCTCCTCCCCAATCCCTTCACAATAAAAAAATTCCCCGGGCAAGAAAAGAAAAAAGATGCAGAAATCTCAGGCATGTGAGTTGGGTTGTAAACACAAACCTGCACTTTGGTGTGTATATGTGTAGCCAAGAGAATTTACTCAAGAGGAGAAAAATAGATTTGAGGGTTTTGAGGCGGCTCCTGAGGGCACTTCGAAACCAAAATAGGGATGAAAGCAGAATGAGAAATACTAACACTAAAAAACAACTTAACACACACATTATCGCCAGTCTGGATGAAGGATCAAGGTGAGAAAATGAATGGACCAAGGTGACGAGGACCTCAAGAGCCCAAGGAAATTCTCCTTTGTGCCTTGGGCATAGTGGAAGCCTACTTACTAACTGCTGTTGAGCACAGGTACTGACTGCCAAAAGCCTAGGTAGGGCCCATCTTTGTAGGGTCGCTTTTAGCGCAGAACTGGGGCTAGAGAGAAACCGATTACTGCAAAATATTAATAACTTATTCCCTAACTCAAAATATTAATAACTTGTTCCCTAACTCCCTCTGTTCCAACAGAGGTTTTGAAATTTCAAATGTCCACTTCTCAAAATACCACACTTCTTCCATCTCAAGGAGCCACTTAATATTGACAGTTGTTTTTCAAACAGCCCTTAGGGCTTCATTTTGACCATTTCACCACCTCCCGGTCAAAAAAAGAAGAGCTCACCTCCTGACTAGAAGATGAATCAGTTCAATAAACAAGGTCTGGCAGACCCTGTTGTGACCTTACCATTGATGGTAATATTTGAAGAAGTTTTGAGGTTAGGCCAAGGTGAGCTTTGAAAAGTTTGACCTTCCCCTTAGTAGCCCAGGGATGAATCAATCAGACCTATCTGAATAAACCAGAGGTTTTCAATCTTTTGGTCTCTGGACTCCTTTCCATGCATAAAATGCTTTTCTTTATGAGGGTTCTATCTGTCAATATTTGTCATACTAAAAACTCAAACTGAGAATTTAAAATTATTATTTTTAAAAAATAGGATAAAAATTAAAGTCAACATATATATAGCACATTGTAATGAATAATAAACCAATTTTCAAAAAATTGATAAAAGAAATGGTATTTAAAATTTTTCATATATGTTTAACTTCTGTCTTAATATAAGAAGGCATTCAGATCTTCATACTTGCTTCTGCAATCAATGATTGCACTATTTCTAGGAAGGTCTGCAAAACTCCATTGTGCACCCATAAGAGAATGAAAATAGCAAAAAAATATATTATTATATTAAAATATAACTCTCTGAAAAGGTCTCCCCAGGATTCCACAGATCATACTTTCAGAACCACTGACCAGAACCACTGATTCTTTGTCAAGGACTGATTGAGGGGCTAAGAACGTGACTGGTCAGTACATAATGAGAAATGAGGGGTGGGGAGCTTCAGGGGAAGGGTTTTATTCTTCAGTCCCATAAAAAGAAATCTTTTCCTTACTTCTTGTCTTCACCACCCTCCAGTGAGCAAGATATGTTTAGAGAGTCACAGTGGCACATCTTGTAACCATGAGAGAAAAGCAGGAAAAATACAGAAAAGGTACCAGAGCCCAGATTTCACTGAGTACTAAATTAATCTTCCCTGGCTCTGCATTTGTCCTACTGCTCACCATGTGAAATAGTAATGGCCTGTTGCTTAAGCCTTTTTGGGTCAGGTATTCAGTTACTTTCCACTAAGAAGATCCTGACTTCTACACAGGACAAAATAATTAATATTGTACCGGAAAGTAGTCTAGGGACACTCTGAGCCAAAATCTGGAAGAAATTGGGGTTGATAGAAAGAAATTTGCTATGATAAGGAATGATAAAGAGCAAAGATAGGATCCGAAATATTTTTGAAAAAATTTTTGATTTGGCTCCTTTCTCCTCTTTAATAAAATTAAGGAGATATGTCTAGGAAATGTTACTATTTTCCAAAACACATGAAAACTTTCACTCTTGCTCCTCTAGTTTATTTACATCACAGTAGTCAGAGAAATCCTTTGAAAACACAGTAAGATGCTTTGGCTCTCCTCCCTCTGTGGTTAAGCCAAAATTCTTACCATAGTTACAAGTTGCTTATAATCTGCTGTCTATCTCCTTACTTTCTGCTGAGGGCCATTACCAAGTAGGTATTGACGCATCGTAATCCTTGCCAGTGTACCCCATGTTAAATGGACTTGCCTTGGAAATTTGCTGCGACCTTGCTTGTGTGTTTGAGAAAGATGACCCTGCTCAAGGTGATCGAGGGTGGATCCAGGTTTGAGGAAGTATCCTGCAGGTTTGAGGAAGTATCCCGGTCCTTGGGCTTAGGGTGTTCCCGGTTTAAGGCGTTTCCCGGTTTAAGAATATGGGTTTTAGGGAAGTTGAGGTTGAAGATTATTGCTGCTGGGATTAGGGTGTTCCTGTTGCTTGTTCCCGTTGAGTTCTCGTGAGATTCAAATGGGATTTTGGAAAAAGCCTCGTGGAGTAGGTGAAGTGTGCGGCAGAACGAGACTGCCCCTGAACGTGTGTGGAGGCTGGTGTGAGATCCGGAATAAAGAATTGCTGTTTGAACCTACAGAGCTGTGTGGTGGCTCGTGATTCTGTGCCAAGCCGAGTCATTGGCACTTGGCTTCGGCAACTTTCTGACTTTATGTCCTTCAGTTCTATCAACTAATTACTCAATTACTAGTAGCCACCACATTTTTCCTCAACCTTGCCAGCCACATTCCCTTGCATTGGCTATTCTCTCTATTTGAATGGTCTTTCCCTGAGCATCTGTGTATTTCCTCTTTGAGGTCTGCTTAACTGTCACCATCTTTGTGAAGCCCAACCTGACATTATTGAAAATGAGGACCTTCTTCCACCTCTCCAAATCTCTCTCACTTTGCTCTTATATAATCTTTAACAATAATTTATAGTTTACTTATTTTGATTGCTCGTTTGGCCTGTCTCCCTCCACTAGAATGTAAGCTCAGTAGGAAGAGATTGTGTCTGTTGTGTTCATTAATATATCCCCAGTGCCTGAAACAGGTACTGGTACTTAGTGATTTGTGAATAATTATTTGGTGACTAAAATGATTGTTTTTTAACATTTCAAAGTAAGCATCTTAGTAAACTGCATATGCATTCCACTGATGCTACTCAAAAAGTATCACGTCTGTAGGCAATCCATTTGTTGAAAATAATTTTTTCTTTGAAAATAAGTGATTTTCTTTCAGGACAATCCAAAAGTCATTCAGAGCCAAATCCAATGACTATATTCTGGGGCCAAATGTTAAAATGCTAAGTTGGTGTTTTTCCTATTAAGATACTGCATAAAGATGAGTAGGAAAAAACAAGATGTATATGATTGGGAGACTGTAAACTAACCCTGAACATAATTTCATAGAGGAATTCTAAAAAAAAAAAAAAAAAAAAAAAAAAAAAAAAAAAAAAACCAGCAACCAGTTGTAGAATAAGTGCTATATGCCATCACTTTTTGCCTTTTTAAAAATAACTATATACTTTTTTTTAATATCAGAAATTGAACCCAGGGGCATTTAACCACAGAGCCACATCCCCAGCCCATTTTTGTATTTTATTAGAGACAGAGTCTTGCTGAGTTTCTTAGGGGCTCACAAAGTTGCTGAAACTGACTTTGAACTCATGATCCTCCTGCCTCAGCCTCCTGAGCTGCTGGGATTATAGATGTGCACCACCATGCCTGGAAATATATACATTTCTATGTTTGTGTTTATGTGTGAATGAAGTCTGTGGACAGACTTCCATTTTTGCCACCACTACATCAGAGTCATCTTTCAAAAATAGAAATCAGTTCCTTTTCATCCTGAATTTAAAAACTTTATTGGCCTATCATTGTATCCAGTAAGAAATTGAACTTCTTAATTCAGTCCTACCCAGAATGATCTGATTCCTGAAAACTCTCATTCACACAGAAATATTAAAGCTGTAAAGTTAAAGGGGAAGATTTAACTCCCCCTTTAACTCCCCTGGCCTTTTGCACTTTCCATTCACTCTTTGTCTGTGACACAATACTGAGATAAATCAATTTAAAAGAAGGAAAGGTTTATTTTGGCTCCCAGTTTCAGACTTTACATCCATGATTGGTTGGCCTGTTGCTTTGGGGCCTATGGCATGACAGGGCACCACTGCAGGGAGCACATGGTGGAGCAAATCTGCTCACTTCATGGCAGCTGGGAAACAAAGAGTGTTCCCAGTGACTATGTCCTTCCTTTAGGTATCACCTCCTAAAAGTTGTATCACCTCCCTATAGTGTTGTGGGCTGGGGACCAAGTCTTTAACACATAGGCTTTGGGGAAGATATTTCAAATCCAACCTGTAGTAGTCTTCCTGGAAGGCTCTTCCCACAAAGGTTCAAGACTCTGATTGTTCTCATCATTGAGATCCTGCCTCTCTATATAAAGCAACCTCCTCAAGCTCAGTCTTATGTGTTTCTTGGCTTGTGTTCTGGCTCCTAGCACTAAAACATAAGTGAAGGCAGGAACTGTCTTCTGTATCCCCAGATACTCATGCCTACAAAGTGTGCATTACTGTGATTTTAAAATATTTTAATTCTGCTGAAATAAATAGCTTCTGACCCCCTCCGTATTCTATTCATATGTCTTCCTTAGAAACAACTATTTCAAATAACCCAGCAAGCATTCTAGATGCACAGCCTTTAGCATGCATATTCAGATCTGGATAATAATGGGCCAACTCATAAAGGCTTTCTGCTGTAATGCATACCATCTGGGTTATTTCAATAGCAGCAATAGTTTCTGGATCTATCAAAGTACATTTCTTATTAGAGCCTGTGTTCTGTAACAGATGAGAATATGAGCTGAGTCACTTCTGCTTAATGGTCTTGCTTTCATTACTTTTGTGTTCTGGCCAGGATTACATTTTCAGGGATAACAGGGAGGATAAACTAAGTTTTTCTGGATTCTGAGCTGGGCACTTTTGAATCTGTAGGCTTTTCTTACTTGCACAATCAATTTAAAACTGTTATAATTCACTGTAAAACATTATGGAACAGAACTCAGGGGCCAAGAGACTTCAGAGTCTTATCCATGGGCTTTAGAATGATCAGGAAGTACTCTGTGATGGAGGAAAAACTGGAGCAACACCTTGCGACAGTCTTCATTCTGCAAAACAAGCAATAGTTCCATGAGTTTAAGAAGCCAACTAGATCCCTCCCCCACCAGAGCCCACTCACCTCCAGACCAGACCACCAGCTCTGTTTTCTGACTTGTAAAACATGGCCTTAAACTTAATGGGGTTTGGTTGCTCTACTAAGAAAATTTCTACATCATGCTGTTTTTCCCAAAATGATTTATTTCAAGCCAATTCCTTTGGATTTGGGCCAACATCAGTAGTAGTTCAAATGACACTGTGTGCTGCCTACAAAGTGCCAGCTGAGTTTGCAACAAAAACAGACCACTGCTGTTTATAGTTCTTTTTACTTCCATCCAGGTGAAAACCCCAGAAAAGCAAACTGTCCTTTTTTCTTCACCACTCTGCACCACTGTGTCACACTCAACCAGGTTAGCAGACTAACGATTGGTGTTCCACACTTCTGTATGTTCTTAGTGTTTTAGATTTTGTGTGGTCTGCTGAGTGAGTGTTTTACCATATGATTTCTTTCAAAAGGATTCATTTAGGGGAAGAACACCTGCAGAATTTTATCAAGCACTAATAATTTGGTTCCCAACTTTTCATTTGTCCAAAGATTCATTTATTAATTTTAAAATGTGCTATGAAAAACTTGATTATACATAAATCACTCAATCAGTTAATACGGTACTATCATAGAAAGGTGATCAAGTATCAACTAGAGTAGATCTCAAGTGGTATTTCTAAGAGAGAAGCTTACTACCTTTAGTAAATGCAGTGTGCACACATGCAAAATATGTACATGCATGCAGATATATGTGCATGATAGTCATCATCATAAACATTCAGGATGACTATTCTAAATCATGATACAACACTTCAACCAGGTAAACTCAAGTTGTTCACAGAGTCTCATCTTTAGTATCTAATGCCTAGC
The DNA here is from genome assembly GCF_045843805.1 of Urocitellus parryii. Taxonomy (NCBI): domain Eukaryota; kingdom Metazoa; phylum Chordata; class Mammalia; order Rodentia; family Sciuridae; genus Urocitellus; species Urocitellus parryii. The sequence continues at coordinate 64,785,454 of NC_135541.1, forward strand.
ATAATATGACTCAGTTTGCTTGTTTTGAGACAGGGTTATCCTATGTTGCCCAGGCTGGCCTTGAATGCCTGGCCTCAAGTGATCCTCCTACATCACTTCTCTAGTATCTGGGACTACAATAATGTACCACTGTGACTTTTATAGTTTAACTGAAATCTTGTGGGGTTTTATCACACAGCCTATAACTATCACTTTTTAAAAAGTCATCATGTAATGTGCATACTCTCAGGTTTCTTCTCCAGTCTTGTTTTTGCCCAATTCCCCCCTCCTTTCTAGCACACGCACACACTTACACACAGATATGCAAACTCAAAGTCACACACAGCCATGCACACAAAACTAGCCATGCCAATTCCAGTGGCCTCTATACATTTCTCATACAGAGCAATTTAGTTCATTGTACTCTTAAACTTTACAATTTTAAACTCAGAGCTTTGCTCAGCCAACAAAGGACCTTCCAAGGAAGTGAGGGACTATAAATAATGCAAAATGTTTTCCAGTTATACTGAAATCTGTTTTAAAATCACAGAGTGCAAAGATCCAGCATTAACTTGAAAAATCAAACTGACTTAATTCTGCACCTAAGCATCCCTTTGTTTCATATTGCCCTCTTCTCCTTTTTCCTTAAAATGGATCTTGATGATTTAATGAATATTTATTTAATGATTATGACACGCCAAGCACTAGAAAATGTAAGATAAGAAAAGGTCTTTGTCTACAACAGCAACTAAAGAATCTCCAAAGAAGACAAAATAATGACAGTGTGAGTATTGTAAGAAGTAGAAGCCTGGCACAGTGGCACACACCTGAAATCCCAGCTGAGGCTGAGTGAGGCTGAGGCAGAGGATTGCAAGTTCAAAGCCAGCCTCAGCAATGGCACAATGCTCAGCAACTCATGAGACCCTATCTGTTTCTCAATAAAATAAAAATAGAGTTTGAGATATGGCTCAGTGATCCAGTGCTCCTGAGTTCAATCCCAGTACCCTTCTCCAAAAGAAGAAGAAGAAGAAGAAGGAGAAGGAGAAGGAGAAGGAGAAGGAGAAGGAGAAGGAGAAGGAGAAGGAGAAGGAGAAGGAGAAGAAGAAGAAGAAGAAGAAGGAGAAGAAGAAGAAGAAGAAGAAGAAGAGCATTCCAGCATTCCATAAGGCATTTGAGTAAGAATGCCTGGGCTGAAACCTTGGCTCAGGCAACTAGGTTCATGTTAGTATCAGAAAGCTCCAAACCCAACCTGCAAACACTTTCCTCTGGCCATTTTGTTTAATAAACAACAAATGCTTTGTATTCTAAGCCACTGTTGGGTTGGTGTTACTCCTAGCCAAAAGCACCTTATCTGATAGTTCACTGAAAAAAACTCTCATGAAGTGACCTGAGTTGGTAATATTTCATTTTTTTGGTATGAATATCAAATGTTACAAGTGGGAACAGTCAAAAGAGAAAAAAAAGTCAATGAGAAATGCAATATAGGACTTATTTGTAAAGCACAAATTGAATGGAATAATTAAGAAGCAGGAAAAATATGAGATGTTAGTAAGTTTTCCATCACTATGACAAAGTACTTGACAATCAATTTAAAGGAAGGAAAGATTTATTTTGGCTCCCGTTTCAGAGGTTTCAGTCCATGGTTGCTGGTTCTGTTGTTTGGGGGCCTGTGGTAAGGCAGAATGGTATGGTTGGGAGTGTGTGATAGAGCAAAGCTGCTCACTTCATGATGGACAGGAAAGAGGCAGAGAAAGAGAGAAGGAGGGAGGAATCTCGGTCTCAATTTCCCCTTCAAGAGCATGCTATAATGATCCAGTTTCTTCCACCACAACTCCACTTCTTAAGGACTCTACTACTTTCCAATAGCATCATCATCTTCGGACTGAGCTTTCAACGTATGAGACTTGGGGGGACATTTAAGATTCAAACATAATTAACTGTTATGTTTTATATTAGAAATATGTACCTAAAGTATAAATGTCTTTTTGAATCATACTTTCTTTCCTTAATATTTTAATTAGGTCAGAAAAGTTAAAGCTTATTGTACATCTTTTCATTAAATTATTGCTGTTCTGAAAATTTCAGTTCACAGGACTAAGTTTTATTGCTAGTATTTGTTTTATGTAGTAGGTATTTTCGAGGAAAAATAATATGTAAATAATATCTTTATAAATCAAACCATATTCTCAATGTGACAGTTAGTGAAGTTAGATGTTTAAAAGAAAACTATGGTATGGGCTGCGGATGTGGCTTAAGTGGTAGCGCGCTCCAGTGTGGCCTGGGTTCAATCCTCAGCACCACATACAAACAAAGATGTTGTGTCCGCTGAAAACTAAAAAATAAATATTAAAATTCTCTCTCTCTCTTTAAAAAATAAACCCATGATAAATCTTTCTGTATGATGAGTGACATCTTTGTAGACTAGTATTTTTATCATTTGTCTATTCTAAAAGAGTCCTAATTTAATATGATAGATTTCCTTATCTATCATCATTTAAAACCAAGATTTTTGTGAGGTGAAGAGTTTTCTGTAGTATGAATCACACTATAGAAGGCTAAGATGTTGCAATCAGCCAACCAGTTTGTATCTTTTTATTCTGCAATTGACTATTCAATTTTATCTTAACTTATAAATCTCCATTTGATTTTATCACTTATATTTTACTTTGCAAAATTTCTTTTTCTACCTTCTCAGTAAAGAAGAAATCCAGAGGCTTGTCCCCTGATGGATTTTTTTTTTTTGTGTGTGAATCTCTATCAGTGATGTCAACAAATCAGTGATCAAACTGAAGTATAATGAAGTAGTATCTGCTTCATACTAAATAAAACACCCTCATACATATTCAGGTCTGTAAAACTCTGATAGCAATTAAAATACAGTAATACAGCTTTAGACTTAATACCATATATGAGTCTGCCTGTCCCTTTAAAAAGAAAAGCAATTGCATTTTCGTTGCTGGGCTCTCTTGGAGTTATTTTATCTTAGCAGCTGTTCCTGAAGTCGACATTATTCAGATGAGGCTTTTCAAGCTCATTGTTGTGTTTTTCAACTTTTGTATGCTATCAAACACAAAATCCAAATTTAAAATGATGGGTAGGAGTGAGGACAATTAAAAATACTGGAGAAATAAAATAATACCATGAAAACCCCTCTAACTTTCATTTAACAAAGATAAAACTCTTGAACATAATCTGCCTGAAGCCCCAGTTACAGTAGCAAGGCAAAACCCCTGCACCTCTAAGCTAAAAGTTGGAAGATATATTTAGTAATAAGTGTGTGGGGGTGGGAGGAAGTATCCTAAATGGAAATCATGGAAATTTCTGAGGCTATAAAAGGTGAAGAAAGAGAACATGAACCCCTTTTGGCCCCTCTGGAAATAAGCACATTATGAATTTTGCTAAACACAAATACTTTTGGTATAGGAAGAAGCAGCTTACGACTCACATCTCCCACTTCATATGTATTTTTGTTTCACTTGCTTTCCAGAAGGCAATGCATGCAGCACAATGCTCAAAAGTAAAAACTCTGGACAAGAACAGCGACTGCCATGTGCTTGTGTGGAAATTCACATTTTGTGTTTAGTTTACCAATTAAACCAGTAGGTTAGGTAAGAGAAACTTCACCAAGATGCATTACTTTAACTTATTTGGGGTCTATGGTTTTGATTTTTATGTCATCTATAGTATTTTCTATAGTATGATGTTACTAATTTATTGAGCCATTACTATAAGCATTGTTCTAAGTGCATATTAACTCATTTAATCCTTAAAATAACTCTGTGAAGTAGATATTGTGATTGCCTTTATTTCCTGATGAGGAATTAAACAGGGAGAGGTTAAATAATTTTCCCAGTTAGTCAATCGCAGAACTGGAGTTCAGAGTCTTCTCTTAAACACCCTGTCATCACCAAAGTGTTCAGAATGCCTTAATCTCTGTGCTGTCCAGTCATTTTACTTCAAAAGATTGCTAATTAATAAATAAAAATCTTCAGGGCTGGGGTTGTGGCTCAGAGGTAAAGAGCTCACCTGGCATGTGTGAGGCACTGGGTTAGATCCTCAGCACCACATAAAGTAAAATAAAGATATTGTGTCCACTTATAACCAAAAAATAAATATTTTTTTAAATGAAAATCTTCCTAAAACCGAGCTGCCTGAAAGCATGGCCAAGGTCTCTTTCTCACCCCTTTTCACAATTGCCATTTCCCCACTTGACAGAAAGTTATTCTCCTCACAGATCCACATTTCACCAAGGTGCATTGTCACAGGAGCAGAAAATTAGAAGCCGGGGTGGTGTTGAGAAAGGAAATGACTGTGATGACCCAAAACAAAATTGTCACCAGAGCAGTAAAAATCACTGAAGTCATAGATCATTGCATGATGTGTCATGTAACTGAAAGGAGTCCCAGGAGTTGAGTAATGCTGCTAAACAGATTCTGTATCCGCATCTATTCATTTCTATGAACATAGTATGGCAGGATTTATATCTACGAAAGCAGCATCATCAAGCACATGAATAGAATTGGGGCAGAACTCTGTCTTCTTCTAGCTGTAAATAATATCCATCTTCTGGTAAGAAAAAGCCTCTTCCATGTAATTGATGGATATACTTTCAATAAAATTTATCTATCTATCTATCTCTACCACGCGGCCTGCGCAGTGGTTTCATTAATGAGGTTCTAGGCATAAAGTTAGTTAGACGAGATCGAAATAAAAACACAAGACTCAATTACCTTAATTCTATTGCTAGGTCCGAGACGGCTCCCCTCTCTGGTTCGCTCCTCTAGCCGCCCAGCAGGGCAGCAAGGATTACTCAGGGCTAGCAGGAGAGAGAGCGAGCACGCCGGGAAGTAGCCTTTTATTAGGGAACCAGAGATTCAGGGGAGAATTCCATCCAATGAAGGTTGAGGGGGGGCTGCACTCCAAGGTCAGGGTCAGCGATTGGGTCCCCGGGGTCAGTGGTCAGGCACACCCCCACACGGATGGGCTCTCTCATCAGGAGAGGGCCGGGAAAAACTTCGACATATGCCAAAGTGCCTCAGACCCTCAACGGGAGGCACCCGATCACGTGTGAGAATGGCGCCCCACATCTATCTATCTATCTATCTATCTATCTATATTTTGGTACTGGGGATTGAATTCAGGAGCAATTTACTACTAAGATACATCCCTGCCCTTTTTCAAATTTTTTATTTTGAAACAGGGTCTCACTAAGTTGCTGAAGATGGTCTTGAATTTGAGATTCTCCAGCTTCAGCTTCCCAAGTCACTGGGATTGCAGGTATGTGCCACCTCAGCAATAAAATTGTATTTTTATGTTTAAAATTATGTATTAAATTGTAATATAGCTACTATTTAATCAACTACTGTCTGTGCACACATCAATTAATATAATTTTGTACTAGCAATTATAATAGCAATAACTATCTGGAGACATTTTAACATCTAGAGTATTAGAGTCACGGGTAAGTAAAATTACATAAATATGTAGTTATAATATCTGGATGAAGAATGATATGATGATCAATAAAACTCTTTTAAGTATGAAAATATGCAATATGAATGAGAACACCCTGTGGGTGATAAGTGAAAATATGAGTTGAAGAAGAAAAGGAAACAATGCAATCTTCTATTGAAGAAAAGCTGATTCAAGTACATTTTAAGTGAAAAGTGTTGAGTAATAAATCATTGTGGGATTTAGATTCTGTTGAATAAATTTAGAGTGAGCTAATTGCTTTTGCAATATGCTAGAAATTATACCCTTTGCAAACTCGTGATGAAAAATTATAGGTGGCAACATAAAACCGTGGGAGGAATACTAGGTTTCTCAACTTATTTTCAGGGGGCCAAGTGGGCCTCACAAATGAGACTCAAATTTATCTTTACCCACCTTTGTCTACAGGTTGTCTTAGTCATTTTTAAGTCAGTTCACTAAGCTAAGAGCTGCTTCCTTTTCACGTAAGTAGGAAAAACTATCATTTGAGAATTTGCAAAGAGATTTCCCCTTATAATTTGAGTCCCAGTTTTCCCTAATATTGTGGCTTAACTTGTGCAAATTTACTTTTTTTTTTCCTCCTTGCCTGTTTGCCTAACTAGCTTAGTCACTATAAAAGAGTGTTTTTTTGAAAACAAATTGTAATTGTATATATTTAAGGTAAACAACATGATGTCCTAAGATCATAAATATATAGTTATGTTTATTCTAAAATGACCAGTGTAGGGAAACAATGAAGATATCCATCATCTCACACACTCACTCATTTTTTTTCTCTGTAGCAAAAGCAGCTACAATCTACTCATTTAGTAAAAATCCCGAATATGATGCATTATTGTTAACCATTCCCCTCATGATACACATTAAATCATACCTTGAACCATTGGAAAGAGCATCAAGTGGATTTAGAATAAAGGAGAAATGTGATTAAATGATTTACAAAGAACATACTGGCAGAAATATGGAGGATGGATTGGAAAGAGGTGAGACCAGTGAGAGAGACTACTTAGGAGGTAACTGTAATAATCCAGGGAAGAGCTAATGAAGACCTTAATCAAGATAGAATGTGAATTGCAGGTGGCACTGACTTGAGTTCTTCAGGAAGAAGAATGGACAGACAGCATTATTAAATCAACCGAATTCTAATGAATTTACTTCGTGCTTTCTCTTTATCTAAGAATTGCCTGACTCAAGTTCCAAGAATAATCAAAATCAATTATTCCTTCCTTTTAAGTGGCCACCAGGTTACCATGTCAGAAGTATTTATTTCGATGAGCTCAAGCTTCCCAGGTCAAATTTCACCACTCACCTCCTTATCTTCCTCTGTCATCAGAAAAATCCCCTCTAACTACACTGTTGTGAAAAGTCCTTTCTCTTAGCTGGAGGGGAAACCTGACTTTCTGCTGAGGCCCTGAGTTCTCTGAAGTTCTCATGAGTGGTGGCCAGTTTTCTCTAGTGTATCACTTTCCACTGGGCCAGCAGGTGATGGAGCATCCTTCTCACTCCTCCTTATTACTTTCAAACTTTTGTTTCTTCCTTGGTTTCCTCCATCAGTTATTTTGAAGCTCATGGCATCAGACTGCATCTATTAGTGAGTTTTCTGTTACTATAACAAATACCTGAGATAATCAACTCATAAAGATAAAAGGCTTACTTTGGCTCATAGTTTTAAAGATTTCAGGCCATGATTGAAATACCTGCTTCAAGGACATGCTGCCAATGACCTAAAGACCTCCTACTAGGCTCTTAAAGGAACCATAACCTCCCAATAGTACCACAGAGGGGAGCAAGCCTTAATCTTGGACGTTTGGGGAACCCCCTAAGATCCAAACTATAGCAACTTCCCTCCAGACCTCCTTGCTGTGGTCTTGCCTTTTGCTCCTGGTCACTTCCACACATTGTTGAAAATTTTAACACTTTTAAAAGACAGGTGTACTGTCTTTCTCTCCTCTATTCTCTTGTCATTATTCCCAGTAATTTTAATACCTACAGAAATAGTCCATCCAATCCCCTGGGCTCCCTATTCCTCAATCTCTTTATTCCTAGTGATCTGGTCTTCTACCATTCTACTTCAGCCACTGTCCTCTGCGGTTGTCCTTAGACCTTACCATTTACAACTACTGCATCCCCTCAATTATCTTAGTTTCAAGCATCTTCTACAGTTTTAGATCACCCCCCCCCCACACACACACACACTCAGCTCAAAAAATTCATACTCTGGACATGACTTGCTTTTGTGGTCATGGTCACACACAGTAACCTCCTCCAAGAGAGTCCATAACTGCCACCAGGGATGATATAGCTTCATGAGTAACAGTGCAACCAGCTCCTCTTTGTGGTACTATTGGGAGGTGATGAATCCTTTAAGAGCCTAGTGGGAGGTCTTTAGGTCATTGGCAGCATGCCCTTGAAGCAGGTAGCAGGATCTCAGCCCCTTCCTCTTTCTCTTTCACTTTGTAGCTCTAAGGTGAGCACCACTTGCTCTTGAGATGATGTGCTACTTTCCCACAGACACAAAAGCCACAGGGCCAAGTGGTAGTATGGAACTTAATATAAATTCTCTTGATACAAAAGGGTTTTTTGTTTTGTTTTGTTTTGTTTTGGTACCAGGGATTTAATCCAGGGGTACTTAACCACTGAACCACATCCCCAGCCCATTTTTTATTCTTTTTATTTTGGAACAGGTTCTTACTAAGCTGCCTAAAGTCCACTAAGTTGCTGAAGCTGGCTTTGAACTTGTGATCCTCCTGCCTCAGCCTCATGAGCCACTGGTATTATAGGCGTGCACCATGATGCCCCCGCTTACAAATGAGGTTCTAAAGAGCCATGGCAGTGTGTGTAATAAGAGTCTAGTTGCATTTTTCTCATTGTGGAAGATACCCTATTAGTGAAAAACAGTACATTTGACACTAAGGAAGATAAAGAGCTGATTCTTAGACCTGAACAGAAGAGATGGTGTGTAGATACTGCAAAGACATTTCATTAGGGCTACAAAGTGAAAGAGAAAGAGGAAGGGGCTGAGATCCTGCTACCTGCTTCAAGGGCATGCTGCCAATGACCTAAAGACCTCCCACTAGGCTCTTAAAGGATCCATAACCTCCTACTAGTACCACAAAGTGGAGCAAGCCTGTGGACAATAAGCAAATACAAAAGTGTCTTTTCTCCACCCACTATTCTAAATCCTCAGCAATAAATGACTATACCTTACCTGGACCTAAGAATTCCGTGATATATTCCTGAATCAAATTGTTTATATCAACAGGCCTGCAAACATTATTTGCCTGTACTCTCTTTCCATTTCTCACCTCTGTCTCTTTTGGTATACTTGGCCTCATTCTGTCATACTAAGATATGATTTCACCAGGAGGTAGAAAACACAAAAAACACGGGCACAGGTTACATATGAATATAGCAATTGAGTTACTTTTATTTGCTTGTCACCAAAGAGCCATTAGAATAATATCTATTCCAGAAAATTTCAGGGAGACACTCTGATTATCTCCAGATGGGTTGGTTATATGTCCTTTCTTGAACAAATCACTGTATCCTAAGGAATATGGTCAACAGATAGCTTAACTTGGAACCCTTACTAAAATCCTCTGCCAGAGGCAGGGTTACCATGATTGGTCATCCCAGCAGAGCTACATGGAGTAAAGGAAGGCAGTTGAGGGACTGCTGCCATGAAAAAAGAAAAAGGGATGCAGGATAAACGAAAGCGACAGGAATACCTACCAAAGGTTCTCAAGTGGAACAGGAACCTGGGAATGTGGGCAGCCAATAAATCCTAGAAGACATGACTGTAGTACATTTAGATGACAATTTGTTCCATACTCCAAGTGGGATTGGTAAAATGAATTTAAATGTTTTATCCAAACATCTGTAAAGTTCATACTACTAAGCAAGGGCCCAGTAAACGAAAATTCAAGAACAAATTAAAAAGTCTATTGTTCCAAATTGCCATCACATGAGACACAAGTCCAATCAGAACAATATGATTAATGATGCCTTTCATTTATCGTTTTCTTAAGAAGTAAAACTTTAAATCCACCTCTGTGCTTTTATGCAAACCTGGTATAGGGAATCAAGCACACAAACACATTCAGAAACATTGAAACATGGCCTTGAGAACCAAGAATAAGTGTTTGAAGCTTTTTATCTGTATACAAAGTTTGCTATATCATTTATTTGGTATACTATTGTTGATAATAAATGTCTCCTTTTTCAACTATATAAGAAACAACAAGCAAGCAACGAAATAAAGAAAAGCAGGAAACTCCACAAACTCCACTGGAGGTCTTCATTCTCTGTTGTTTGAATTTCTAGAGCCCGATGAACTACTTATGATCTGAATATTTTCAGAATTCTACATATTTACATGTTGCTACCTGACTTGATAAGTGAAGGGACTTAAAACAGAACTGTAAGCAACATGGATAGAATAGTCAAACCCAGACCAAATGACTCTTCAGTGTGAATGCAGTAGGCTGGTGGTAATGTGGTGACATGGTATTATCTAAGGATCCAAAAAGAGCAAAAGTGAAAAATTTTCAAAAATATATCTCCCTTAGTTAAAGTCTTGATGTCTGAAACTCCACCTGGAGTAATTATGGGAGACAGATGACATATGTTGCTCTTGTCTGCCTAGCACCTATTCATTCTACCGGTGGCAGCATCTTGATTTTCCTTAAGAAAGCATCTTTCCCCAACTCTCCTTGAAACTCTTCAGTACAGTTGATCTGACTCTTGATCTGGGAGTGGGAATGAGATCCAGTCTTGGCCAATCAGAATACTGCATGCCCCTAGCCTCAGCAATTGGTAAATAGATAGACACAACCCAAAAAGATCTAATGGTGGGATTTTGAATGATGAAGGTGTAGCCCTCCTTCACCTGGAAAGCTGGAGTGACAGCGATATAAGCCTGGTTTGCATGGCCACTTCCCTTTCTTCTGCCCCTTTGCTCACACCAGCCACTGTCATGCCAGGGGCAGGAATGCCTTTGTAGGCTCCCACCTAGGCCCCCAGAGCCAACTAACGTTACTTCCCATTAACCTTTTCCAGCTTTTTAAATCCTCTAGGATGATTCACTAAAGTCTACACAGCCCGACTTTCATGCTTTTCAGACAGACCCCGGAAGATCATTCCAGGAGAACCATGTTACCCTGAGTAAATGTGTGTCATTAATATTCCTGCTAATATGCACACAAAAGGGAGGAAAGACCTACCCATTTGTGAGGAATCACTTGAATTTTCTTCTTATTTTTTTTTAATCAAGTCCTTGAAAAGGAGCTAAATGGACATTTAAATTTTTCCATTACAAAAATATGCTATAAATACGGAATTTACTGTACATAAAGTAAAAGAGTCCTATTGGTTGTAAGTTGTAGTCAACAAAGACCTTTGAAAATTTTGTTTTGTTTTGTTTTTTTTAAAGAGAAAGAGAGAGAGAATTTTTTTAATATTTATTTTTTAGTTTTCGGCGGACACAACATCTTTGTTTGTATGTGGTGCTGAGGATCGAACCCGGGCCGCATGCAAGACCGCTTGAGCCACATCCCCAGCCCCGACCTTTGAAAATTAATCCATTTTGTTCTGCTCCTGGAAGTCTTCTGTGGTGACTGATGGGACATGAGGAGAAAGGCAAAGTAGATTTAGTTCTCTGAATGTACTGCACGTCTCCCTCATTTCCAGATTTGATAAGGTTCCAGAAGAGGGAGGGAGGCTTGGCAATAGGTCCATCCAAATGTTTAGAGTTGAGTTTTTAATACATGTCTTGCTCCTTCAAATCATACCTTCCTCTGAAATTGCTTACTGCCTGCCTGTGTAGAAATAAAGGAACCCTGTGTTGACAGTGTAGAAATCTGCGAGATAGCAAAACAAAAGGACAGATAGAATCCATTTCTCATAGAGCTTATGATTACTGTTGGGTGAGACAAAAAGAAAATCAAATCAGTCTTCAGATGTGGATGATAATCCTAAGGAGAAAATCAGATAAGGAGTGTGACAGAGAGTGACAGGTGGGTGGGAATACCTCAGGTGTGGTGGTCAGGCTAAAATCCAGGGCAGAGCACTCCAGGCAGAGAGACAGGTGAGCGTGAAGTCTCCGAAGCCAGAACTTAGTGTGTTTGCCCTATGGAAGGTCACTGAGGGGAGTATTGGTTCCCAAGGCTGCTGTGACAAATTGTCGGAAACTCAGTGGCTTAAAATAACACACAGTTGTTATCTTCTGATTCTGGAGGTCAGAAGCCCCAAATGGCTTTCACCACGCTGAACTCCAGGTGTCAGCAAGGCCACAGATGCTCCAGGCACTCTGGGGAGAATCTGTTTCCTTTTTTTCTAACTTCTAGAGGCTTCCTGGATTTCTCAGCTTTGGCCCTGGGCTCCAACTTTAAATTCAGCAGTGTGGCATCCTCAAATCTCTGTTCTCTCTTCTTTTCCTTCTAAGGACCCCTGTGATTTACACTGGGCCCTCTCCAGATAATCTTCACCTCAACTGTCTTAACTTAGTCAGATCTGTAAATAGTCTCTTTTGTTTCATAAAGTAATAATTTCACAGGTTCCAGGGATTAGAAGATGGCCATTTGGGGCAGGCTAGAGTCTGTCACAGAGTGTGAAGGAGAAAAGTAGTGGGTGAAAATTAGACAGGCAGATAGGCCAGGGTTGGTTGGTTCAGAGAACAGAGGGATTGAAATGTTAATTCCTTCAGAATCCTTTCTCCATCCCTATCAAGGTAACTACCTGTGTTCCTACCTGTTGCTAAAGTGCCCCCTTCCTGCCCACAAAACTCCACTTGGGCCCCTCCACCTCATCTGCTTCTTACCTTTGGGCCATCCACCGAGCATCTCCTGGGCCTAGTCACTTACACAGGAAGGAGAGAGATAAGGAGCAGGAGAATAAAGAAAGCCTAGGACATATAAAAAATGCAGAATGGCTCTTACTTCTTGGGATACCAGGATACCAGCTATGTCCCCCTTCTCCCTCCCAGGAGAAGTCTATGTTACCCCTTTTTAAATAAACCCAGTTTTATATGCTTGCCTCGGCGTGCTTCTCTAATGTCATACTTCCACATTATGTGAGAAAGCAGGACTCCTCACCAGTAACAGTGATATTGTGAGGAGTCTGAACTTCAGTCAGTCAAATGAAATGGGAAGGCATTTGATCTGATGTAAATTGTGTGTGTGTGTGTGTGTGTGTGTGTGTGTGTGTGTGTGTGTGTATGTATGTGTTACTAGAGATTGAACCCAGGGGCTTGTGCATGCTAGGCAAGAGCTCTACCAACTGAATTATATCTCCAGTCCCTGCTGTAAATTTTTAACAAGATTACTCTGAATATTGCATGGAGAATAGAATAGCAATGCCAAAGTGGGAGAAAGGAGATTATTAGGAGGCTTTTGCTATGGCTCAGAAGAGAGGATGGGGGCCTGCATTTTGGGAGAGCTACTTAGCTTTTCTATGGCTCAGAAGTCTTATAAAATAAAGTGAATATTTTAGGCTGTATTGAGTTGAAATAATGCCTGTGAGAGATTCTGTGTTGTATTTGATTCCAAAGAACACTCAAGAAATGGTAGCTATACTTTCAGTATGCTTTATTAAAGTTTACATTTTATTTTAAAAACTAGGACACTTAAAAAGTAGAAGAAACCTTAAGAGTTAAGAAAATGAAGCTCAGTATGGAAAAGCAACTTATTATCAAGCAGTACATCTAAGAGAAGGAGAAAGAGCAACTTCCGTCTTTAAATAACCAGCAAAGGTGTCTCCATGGGAAGGCACAGGAGGCAGATACTGTGAAGTGCTCAGGCCAGAGCCTCCTGGCTGGGTGGTGGGGTTGGGGAGGGCATGCAGGTGGCTTCCAAAGGCCTAGTTTCAAATCCTATTACAGTACTTATTGGCTATGCGATTTGGAGCAAGTGTCTTAATCTCTCTTTACCTCATTTATTTCTCTCAAAATAGTCACAATATCACATCCCACAAGGTTGTGTCATGCAGTTAAAATGGGAAAACATACCATACAACATTTGGTAAACTGCCAAGGCCATAAAGTTAAATATTATTTATGCCCCCCTTTCCCAAGTAGCCTACTTTCCATTCTCCTCACATCTGTAAGGCATGGAGACACGCTTATTTTCAGTTTTGTAGCAAATCTCATCTTTCCACACAGGTTTCTGCCTGAATGACAGTCTTCTGATGTCCCTGTCTAGATAATAGATCCAGCAATGTTTATTTGTTTCTATTTCTGAGTACGTCGATATTTCCTTTCAAAAGTTGACATTCAAACACAAAATGTGCTTTCTCCATTAATATGGTTCTGGGTTTTCATTTCTCCAAGCTTTTTTTCTGCTTGCGATTTCATTTGTCATAAACTGGAACTGAGATGAAATAAAAATAACGGTACTCTTCCAAGAGATAGAATAGATTTAAAGCTATATGCAACGGGAAATATTTATAGCAAAGTCAGTTTAAGGATGTATTTAACTAACTAGCATATATATATATATATATATATATATATATATATATATATATATATCGCCAGATTTAAAATTAGGCAGTCAGTATAGTTAGGTAAATCGGGTCTGATATTGAGTGAAATCTAAAATGGAGGCCATGTTGAGAATGAATTTCCGGAAAAGTTGAGCAACTCTTGAAATGTTCCTGAAGTCCCAAGAAAAGCCCTAGGCCCAAAGTCTATCCCAAAGAAATGTTAATGAACAGCCCCCAGCAGATTTGAAGATAGCCCATCCCAAAGAAGTGTTAATGAAGTCCTCCCTGCCCAGATTACTTGTTTGGCCCACCAGTGTCCCACCCCTCGGGCCTCCCCACCTACATTCCATCACTGAAAGAACTATAAAAAGGGGAAACAACCGCACTTCCACGGATTCCATCTCTTGGGTCCCCTTCTTCCTCCAGGAGAAGTCTTTTCTGCTGTCCTTTAATAAACTTCTAATTTCTACTCTGACCTTGCCTCGGTGTGCTTCTGTGGTGTTATTCTTCAACATTGGGGAAGCAAGGACTCCTCACTGGTCAACAGCGGTAACGAATATACCTTGCATAATAGGGTATGGAGAGGTTGAAAAGAGCATTGGAGAGGGCAGAGTTCTGAAGCCAAGTAAATAGCTCTGAAGTAAATAGTTCTGAAGCCAAAGCCTATCATACAAAAGGCCAAACCCAAAACAGTCATAGTACCCTTCAGCATTCAGGCACACAAGCTGCAATAAGCCAGCTTGGCAATGGCTTATCTGATTATTAAATTGCAACTATCTGCTCTAATACGAGGTGACACCTCCCTCCCCCACCCTTCTTTGTTTTCAAGAGTTCTCAGCTGTGACTATATCAAATGCTGTCTCCTGTTAGGCCCACCAACTCCCTGGGGAAGGTCCACTGAATGGAAAAAAGTCAGCCATTCAATGTATCTAGTCAGATGAAAAGCTATTCTCTGAGGGGTAACCTCAATCCCAGTGGTAAATGGGGAACAGAGCAGCCCATCAGTGAATCCCAGGGCACCAGACATTGTCTGGTAAACAAAAAGAAATTAGAAACAGAGGAGTAGGGCACACAAACCCAGACAAATTAATGCTTTCTCTGTGTTAATGTCTATCCTTGCTTAAGGGAAGATATTTGAGACAAGTGGTGAGTCATCTGTAAATGACTGTCTGGTTAGACCAGGGTGAGAAGGAAGGAGAAACATCATTCAATAGAACATGTGAGATTTAGATTTCACAGGTAAAAGCTTTTCAGACATTGAAAATAAAGATGACTTCCACTTACCACCAAACCTTTGTTACACGTTGGTTTTGAATTTAGGCTGGGCTCTATCATACTGTAGGTGTATGTATAGCTTAAAAGTGAAGAAAGATTTTTTAAAATAAAAGCTAAATATTAGCAGTAACTATAGGAACCATGGCCAGAGAAACATGCTAAAGGGTGTGATGGAGATCAGTAATGCCTAAATGTAAAAATATCTATTGAACAGATGTCTGGATATGCCAATAAATAAAATAGGAGGAAAAAACTTTAAAGAGAAAAGGAAAACCTGCAGAATAAAAGAGGCATAAGAATCCTATCAATTAAATGCAATATGTCGACCTTGTTTGGATCTTGACTTGAATAAAGTATTAAAAAAGATCCATGAGACAATTTGAAATGGATTAAAGAGTTAATAATGTAAGACCCAAAACTATAAAGTTCCTATAAGGAAACATTGGGGGAACTCTCCTTGACATTTATTAGAGCAATGGTTTTATCCAATGTGACACCAAAAGGGTAGGCAACAAAACCAAAAATAAACAGTGGGACTGTATCAACTAAAAATCTATACAGCAAAGGAGATTATCAGCTAATAAAAATGAGAAGGCAAATGAGAGAATGGGAAAAAATATTTGTAAACCCTATTATCTGATAAGAGGTTAATATCTAAAACATATAAGGTACTCTAAGAATTCAATAGTAAAAGAAACAAATAACCCAATTAAAATATGGGCAAAGGAGCTGGCTCAGTGGTGCATGCCTGTAATCCCAGCTACTGGGAAGGTTGAGGCAGGAGAATCCTGTGTTTGAGGCCAGCCTGGGCAGCTTAGACCCTATCTTTTTATTGTATTTTATTTTATTTTTTAAAATATTTTATTTTTTAGTTTTAGGTAGAAACAATATCTTTATTTTATTTTTATGTGGTGCTGAGGATTGAACCCACTGCCTCACAAGTGCTAGGCGAGCACTTTACCACTTGAGCCACAACCACAGCCCAAGACCCTGTCTTAAAATAAAAATAAAAGGGCTGGGGATGTAGTTCAGTGGTAGAGTGACCTTGGGTTCAATCCCCAATACTTAATAAAATGTATAAATAAAGGGGCACAAGATCTGAACAGGCAGTAGATTAAGAGAATATAATAATGGCCAACAGATATATAAAAGTAGATATAGTAAAAGTGCTCAAGAACATGAATTATCAGAGAAATGTGAATCATAATCACACACACAAAATATCACCTCTAACCTAATGGGAAGGCTATTATCAAAAAGACAAAAAATAACCAGTGTTGTCAAGGAGGAAGTCTGTACATTGTTGGTGAGAATGTGAAAGTATAAGAATTGTGGAAAACAGGACGAAGTTCCTCAGAAAATTAAATATCGAACTGTTAGATGAGCCAGCAATCCCACTACTAGGCATCTATCCAAAGGGTGTGAAATTGGTGTGTCAGAGACACCTGCACTCCGAAGCTCACTGCAGCACTATTGACAATGACCAAGAACGGGAACAACCTCAGGGTCCATCTATGGAGGGATGGATAAGGATCTGTGATATACATATACACTAGAATATTATTCAGCCATAAAAAGAAAGAAATCCTGCCATTTGTAACAGTGCAGATAAACATTATGTTAAATGAGATAAACCACACATAAAAAGACAACTACTATCCAATCTTCCTTATATGTAGAATCTAAAAAAATTAAGCACACAGCAGAGAGGAGAATGGTGGCTGCCTGGGGCTGGAGGGTAAGGGAAAGGACACAAACTTTTAGTTATAAGATAAATAAGTTCTGAGGATGTGAAGTAGATCATGGTGACTATATTTAATAATATTAATATATTGTGGTACGATGTTGCCGCAGTCCGGCTGCAGCAAAATAACCGGGGGGTGACGAGCAACTTGTGTACAGTGATACAGCAGGAGTGGGAGCCGTTTATTGCAGGACAGGAGGGGTATATATACATTACACACAGCTTATCTTAATTAACATAAACTAGATACAGCAGTCAACCAATAAGGAATCTCCACACTTAATGGCTCACTGGCGTTACTTCTCAAACCACTCCCTCTGGCAAAGCTCCAGGTGCCATCTTGACTTGTTTACAGACTCTAACACCATGTACCATGGTACATGCCTAAGATGCCAGCACCTAAGGAGGCTGAGACAAGAGGATTGCAGGTTTGAGGCCAGCCTCAGCAATTTAGTGAGGCCCAAAGCAACTTGGCAAGATTCTGTCTCAAAATAAAAAATAAAAAGGCCCGAGGATGTAGCTCCATGGTAAAATGCCCCTGAGTTCAATCCCCAGTACCAAAAAACAAACAAAACAAACAAACAAAACTGTATTGTATACTTGGAATTTGCTAAGAGAATAGATCTTAAGCATGTTGATCTCACTATAAAAAAAGAAAGAAAGAAAGAAAGAAAGAAAGATAACTACTTAAGGTGATAAATGTGTGATTCAACCTGATTGTAGTAATCGTATCACAATAAATACATATGTCAAACTGTCATATTGTATGCCTTAAACATATACAATTATATTTGTTAGTTATGACACAATAAAGCTGAAGAAAAATCAATGGGACAATTGGGAAATTCAAACTCTAGATATTCAATACAATTATGGCTTTTTTGGAGCTATATACTAAATATAGATAAAGTGATATAATGTCTAGGATTTGGTTCAAAATATAAAAGATGATTGTCTATGGTTGATAATTACTAAGGATGGGAAATGGGTATATGGTGCTTCTTTTTTAAAAAAAAATTTTTAGTTGTCTACAGACCATCATTTTATTTATTTATACACAGTGCTGAGAATCGAACCCAGTACCACACACATGCTAGGCAAGCACTCTACCACTAAGCCACAACCCCAGCCCCTGAAGCTTCTTTAGACAATTCTATTTTAGTAAATTATTAAAAATATGCATTATTATGCTTGTTTCTTCAAAAAACAAGCCAGCTTCAAATAATAAAACAAATGGCTATTGTTAGAAATGCATGACCATATTTCTAAATATTTTTGAAAAGGACACTGCAAAAATTAAATCACAGCTCATAAACAGGAAGCTTTTTCCTAAATGAGTTAATACACATAAACTAGTGTATCAGGTATACTATATGATGAGTGTTCAAGGAATGTTAACCAGGGCTCAGGACTGGGGTGTACATAGCTTAGTAGTACAATACTCTGTCTGGAATACAGAGGCCCTGGGTTCAATCCCAAGCACTGCAAAAAAGAAAGAAATTTTAACCTTTGTTATTATTTTCTTAAATGAAGTTTTTTGTTTGTTTGTTTGGTGCTCTTTGTTTGTTTGTTTGTTTTATACCAGGGATTGAACCCGGGGCACTTTACCACTGAGCCACATCCTCAGCCCTTTTTAATATTTTATTAGAGACAGGGTCTTGCTCAGTTGCTTTAAGGCCTCACTAAGTTACTGAGGCTGGGTTTGAACTCACCATCCTCCTGCCTTAGCTTCCTGAGTCGGGATTACAGTTGTGATCCACTGCACCTGGCTGAAGTGGATTTTAAAATTAGCCTATAAACTCTTTATTTTTATATAACTGAACATAATCTCTTTTTTTAATCCTACTTTCTCCTGGATGGTGAGAAAAAAACTTCAGTTCTGTTCTAGGATCCTCCTAAGTGTTTACCTGTGACTGTATCTAAGTTGCAGAGGCTTCTGTAGATTTATATACTGGAGTTGGAAGTGTGGGGAGTCTATCTGATCATCCAAGTCTTCTGTTCCTTCTTAGCATCTGCTGAGGCATCCCAACCCTACTCACCTTCATGTTCTCTTTTCTCCATCTTCCAGTTGGGTGGGCCTCCCACACAATCTGAGCCCATCTCAGGCCTTGGGAATCATGCTGCTGCACCCACCGCAGTGGCACATCCATGAGACTCTCCCAGGTCATTTCTTCTCTGGGGTTTCCCCCTGTCTGAGGCTCCATCTGGGAGACAAGACACCGATCTTCTTCTCTTCTGCTGAAACTCAAAAGCATGGTGGGGTTTGGTCCCTTCATTGCCCCACACTGCTCCCCAGTCCAGGCTAAGCCCAGGCAGCTGCAGGGGCCTCCTTCAAGACCCACCAGCAACTATTTGTCACTTATCCATTATTTCCCCTCAACACTGTCTTCTCTTCCAACCCAAGAAGCACTTGTTCTCATTTAGCTTTTCCCTGTCACAGGTCTCTGTACCCTTTTGAAACTCAAATACCCTAAAAAAAGATGCCTTTTTCTCTGACTTCTACTGTTATAGCCCTACCCTGAGGCAATTATTCCAGAAACAGTACCTGGCTGAATGGAGAGAAAACATGATAGGATAATATGTCTGTGAATATTTCAATGTTTTTCTTCTTCCATTCCAACAATGCTTGAATGGGAAAAGTTACATAGCAGAGTTAGTTAACCTTCTTCAAATTCCTCTAAGGAGTTAAGACAGGCTATCCATGTTTCAGAACTTTCAGAATGAGAATCAGGTGGAAGGTCAGCCTTCAATTCAGCCCCTGAAGGAACAAATGAACTCTCCAAGGTAAGGGCACAGGTACAAAGAAAATTTCCACTCCAGAGTTTTCCAAAGAAGATACAAACTCTATTCTGAACCCAGACCAAGAGAAATGTGGCCAGATGGCATTCACCAATTGCTGCACTTCAAGTTTTCATTGGAGTGTTCAAATTTTCAGGAAAGTCTTTTTTTTTTCTTCAATACAAAATACATGGTAGTAAAATTTTGTGCTTTTAATTTTAGGTTGTTCCATTCCGCTGCACATTTAGAAATCAGGCTGTGCTAGAAGTTTCATTCATTTCTTCATTCATGCGTTCAGTGAATATTTAGTGAGTAACCATGGGCCAGGCACTACGCTGAGAATGGACAGTCATACAGCTAAGCATGAGGCAGTTTGATTCTGAAATATGCACTGAGCTTCATTTCCTAATCCAACCTGATGGGTCTATGGATATGAACTTGAAAAAAAACCATATAACCACTAAATGCTCTGTCTGGAGACATTAGTTATAATGGGCTAAGAAATGCGTAGTTGAGAGATACATAACTAAGAAAAAAACATTAATAGTGGCTTTTGGCTGAACAGACTGAGGATACAATGAAAAGGCCTTTTATCAGCCTGTAACTGTGCGAGCAGAGTGCGGGTGATGAGAGCATTGTGCCTGAGTGTCAGGTTAAATGCCACTGCGTTATTACTGGTCTAATGAATTTTAAAAGTATCATTCTAACGCAAATCCGGTGAGCAACAAAGACAAAGAGGTTGTGCTGCCACAGCTGAAAACATTGTGCTACCAAGGCACTAACTAAACTTCTGCACAGACTGGCTGACACCCTGGGCCCATTAGAAACTCAAAACAAACATCTCTTTGAACTTGTAGTTCTTAACCCAAGTTAAAGACCAAGAGGAAAGGCACTAATTGTAATCTAACAGTTCAGGAACCAAAAAAAAAAAAAAAAAAAAAAACATGGGTTATTTCAGTCTCACACATTCTAGGTTTCCCAGTTTGCTGAGAGTGGAGAAATTAATTAATGTTCCAGTCTTTCCCCCTGACACATCATGTATTCTTTCCCACCCAAATGTAAAGTTGAAATTTTCTTTGCTAAATTTCCATTAATTAGTGATTATTAATGGGGCCTGCAGCCAGTTGAATTAGGTCATTGGCTAAAAAGAAAGATTCCCTTATAGAAGTTGCTGGTGATTCTCCTTTCTTTTCTTTTCCTCCCATGGCATAATTTTATTATTTATAGAATAGTTAAGGGGTCAAAGTTATTTCCATATGAAGTCCAAACAAAGCTGGCATTCAGAGGAGATTTCTTCAGGAGATTGGGGGCTTTGAAAATAAAAAGAGAAAAAGAAATGTCCTTTCTCCATATTTGAACTGCAATCACAGTATAAAGATTACCCTTATTTTACACACAATACTTTATTCAAATAACCTTTTTTAAAAAAATCTACTTTTTTAGTTATAGAAGAACACAATACTATTATTTTATTTATATATTTTTATGTGGTACTGAGGGTTGAGTCCAGTGCCTCACCCATGCTAGGCAAGAGCTCTGTCACTGAGCTACAGCCCCAGCCCCTCAAACTACTTTTTTGGTGACACAACTATGTCTGTGCAAACCTACGTAAGAAGAAATGAAGAAGGAAACAGCTTCTAAGAACTAAGAACCACAAAACCTTTCACTACAGTGTTAAGAGTAATTGGGAACCATGACTCAGCTGCACCAGTGAAACCAGCCTTCCTAAAGGAGGAGAGAATTTGCTGACTCAGGGTCTTTTGCTCCTCTGCAAATCAGGAAGTCTGCCATCAAGTCCCAGGTCTTCACTGGCAAGTCACACTGGGTAATTATTTCCTAACTCAACTTGGTATGTTAGTAATCGCAGCATATTGGACATCCTCCTGAAGCCAGATTTAAAATTAGGTAGTCAGTGTAGTTAGGTAAATTGGGTCTAATATCGAGTGAAATCTAAAATGGAGGCCATGTTGAGAATGAATTTCCGGAAAAGTTGAGCAACTCTCGGAATGTTAATGAAGCCCAGGAAACAGCCCCCAGTGGATTTGAAGATAGTCCATCCCAAAGAAATGTTCATTGTAAGGGTCCCTCGAACTGGGAGTAAGAGACCACCAAGAGACTGGCTCATGCAATCAGCAGAAGGGGATTTATTGAGAATCCAGCATGCTGGGGCTCCGTGCTCACTCAAGAAGGGAGAGCAGCCCAGAGCCCAGAGCAGAGGTTAAGCAGTGCTTAAGTACACTTTTTGGGGGAGGGCGGGGGCTTTGCATCAGAGGGAGGGGGGATTTGCATCAGAACAAATCATCATGAGGCGTGGGAAAATTGAACAACAACTCTCATATATGATTAGCACATTCATTGGCGGGAACAGGCTGGGCGGGGGTGATTGGTCACTCCTAAGCGGGGTACACATTCAAACTGATTGGTTTGGGCCCTGAATGCCTATGTGCCAAGCTGCACAGGGTCCTAGGTTATTAAACAACTAAATGGTCAGTGGGGCATTGTCTTAACTGCCTCAGGAATTTCAGGTTCTGTGTGCAGTTCAGAAACTTTACAATACCTAGTCCTTTACTTTTTAACTCAGGCTTTGCAGCTTAGAAACTTTACCCTTTCAAATGAACAGCAAACTTGACTTGGAAGTGCCCAGATTACTTCTTTGGCCCACCTGTGTCCCAACCCTTTCCACCTACATTCATTCCATCACCAAAAACTATAAAAAGGGGAACATATTCGCCCTTCAACGGATTCCACCTCTTGGGTCCCCTTCTTCCTCCGGGAGAAGTCTTTTCTGCTGTCCTTTAATAAACTTCTAATTTTCCACTCTGACCTTGCCTTGGCATGCTTCTCTGGTGTTATTCTTCAACACTGGGGAAGCAAGGACTCCTCACCAGTCAACAGCAGTAACACTCCTATGAACAGTTGTGTTAAGGGTCTTTTCATGTACTCATTTAGCCTTAAACCCAATGACTAAACTGTGACAGATTATTTTGTTTCTCATTTTTCCAATTAGCTCAAAACCCAGATCCATGGCTTGCTTCCATTTTTGACAGTTGGCTATTCTTTCCCTGAAAGGGCAGCAAATCTGCTTCAAGCTTTATCCTCTTCACATTTTTGACTAGTACATGTGAGCTTCTAAGGAAAATGATCTTATTAAATTTAAATTAATAATTGGAAATTCTTCTTTTAAGGTTTCCAGGTTTAATTGGAAAGGCATTAGACTTTATGCTTTTCTTCTTTCTCTTAAAAGAGAGGTCCCAGGAAGGGCCCAGTGTCCTGGGTTTTCCCACATGTGCATTGCAGACAGCTTTGTAAACTGACAAAGCACTGGCATCTACCTTTATATCCTACCTGGTGGTGAGTATGGTTTTGCCTGGGCTTGTCTTGATGACCTGCGGTCCCTACATCTTCTGGATCTAGGTGGTTGGTAGTTTCCTAATACTGCTGTAGGTTTGGTAAAATATAATGAAAAACCAGCCTCTATCTCAGAGCAAAGCCTGTCCAAGGAAGGGACGTGGCCTTTGTCCTTGGAAAAACCCACAGAGCACTCCTAAGCACATTCCCACCCTGCTGAGTTGTTTATCTACAAATAGCAGGAGAGATCTGCTGCGCCAGTTGTCCCTGACTCAGTCAGGCTAGGTGGGGATCCATAGCAGCCCCCTAGCAGCCACCAATCAGCATGAGACAGGGAAATACCTGGGATACCAGATACCCCTCCCAGTAGTTTATGGTGGTTGATAACATGTTGGGAAACCATGGAGTTCAGCACGTACACCCCTCTTGGCTTAAACCAATCAGTTCAAATGAATACCCCTTTTGTACTGACCAATCACCCCTACCCAACTTGTTCCCACCAGTGAATGTGCTAATCATGTTTTAGAGTTGTTATTTGATTTTCCCTCAGTGTGTGATGATTTGCTAAGGGATGCTATGATATATGTGAAGTCCCTGCCCTCTCCAAAAAATGTATAAAAATGCTGCAAACCCTGGGCTCAGGGCCTCTCAGTGTCACCAGTTGCTGTGTGTGCACTCGGAGGACCAAGCTAGCTCGCAATAAACACCTCTTTGCTGCTTACATCGGATCTTGGGTCTCTGGTGGTCTTTGGGGGTCCTGAATTCGAGCATAACAATAGGAAATCAGATTAAGTGGCTGGAATTTAGAAATTCTGGCCAATCTGAAGGTTAATACTATACTCTTCTCTCATCATGGCTAAGGAAGTAATCAGACCCCCTTCTCTTTCTCAAACTCTGGCATGCCAGTATGTCACTTGGAGTCTCTCTCTTTTTATACTGGAGATTGAACCCAGAGCTTCAAGTGCTCTACCACTGAGTACATCCCCAGCCCTTTTTATTTTCTTTTGAGGCAGGCTCTTACTAGGTCACTGAGGTTGGACTTCAACTTGAGATCCTCTTGCCTTAGCCTCCCAAGTAGCGGGATTAAAGGCATGTGTCACCACACTTGGCATATTGGACATCCTCCTATGAACCGTTGTGTTAAGGGTCTTTTCATGTACTCATTTAAACAGTATATCCATTACACATCTAAAAGTAGATGCGCTGGGTCCTAGAATAGGCCATGTCTTATTTGTTTGTGTGTCTTATTGTTGTTTTTCAGTGCTAGGGATTAAACCCAGAGCCTCACACATGCTAGGAAAGTGCTCTGCCACTGAGCTACATCCCCAACCTTATCATTATGAGAAAGTATCTAAGTTGCTCAGACTGGCCTGATACTTGCAATCCTCCTGCTTTACCTTCCCAAGTAACTAGATTTACAGGCCTGTGCCTCTGCACCCAGCACCTGGTCTCTTTTTTTAGTCAGTTTGAACAGCATGGATTAAGAGATATTAAATCAGTCACCATGATGCACTGCTGAAGGTGTTACATGGGTCTCCCTTTCCCATAACCGACATTGTAATAGGTCCTCTCAAAGAAATAAGATACAGGAAACACAAAATGCCTTCAGATTTGTGACAAATAGGTTTTCCCAAAACCCGCATTTTCTAGAAAATATATCCACCAAGTCACTGGCACAGATAGGTAATCATACTTTTTTAAAAAAAAATAATTTCTTTTTTTTAGTTGTAGATGGACCCAATACCTTTATTTTGTTTATTTTTTAATGTGGTGCTGAGGATTGAACCCAGTGGCTCACACATGCCAGGCGAGCACTCTACCACTGAGCCACACCCCTAGCCCTGTAATCATAAGTTTTTGCAATGAGAACAAGCCCTGTAACTCTAAGTAGAGAACTGAAGCAGAGTAGTGTTAAGTGTAGGAGAACTGACAGACACTGCCTCAGGAGGCTGGCAGCTTGGAAGAAAAGTGAAAGGTAGAGTTGGATGAGCTCAGTTCCACCACCAAATTCACCGATTAGGGAAGTCTTTTTCCTTCTCTGGGGAAGAGGGAGGAAAACAGCAGGTGGAAGTTGCTTGTATTATCATCTGAAGAGTAGAATGGAAATTCCTTTCCTTCTATGGACACATGAGCAATGGAGACTAAATGTTCACCCCTAGCACACATGTAAACATTGGAGGAGTTCAAGGGAGGGAGCAGGACATCCAGTTGGGGTGTCCAGCCCTCCAGGTAAAGATGTGGTAGACCCACAAACAGACCCTCTTTATCTTCCCTGGCCAGTGATGCCTTGTAAATATTAGGCTTATGGAATCATAAGCCTCATGACTGTCTGAGCCAACATGAGTCTCTATGAATAATCTCTGGCTGTAGGGGGCAGTTTTAACCATTTCCATGACTATCTAAAATCCTAGACACAGATATCTGGAGCAGACCCTGTAACCCTACCCCAAGCCTGATGGGTGGACCACCACCTTCTTGATATTGCTATATTTTAAATTTTTACTTTTTATTTTTGCAACATTAGGAGAAAAATTTATGGTCAATATAATTCTAAAGTTACTGAGAAATGTGATGAAATTTAACATAATTAACAAGAATAGACTTTCTTGAGCCTATGAAGTCCTATGCTTTACCTTCTCATCCAAACTTATTCAAGTCTTCTTAGTATATTAAGAAGGCAAGTATCTCAAGAATAAGATGTTGTTTCTCTTTCTTAAAG
This sequence comes from Urocitellus parryii, assembly GCF_045843805.1. NCBI lineage: Eukaryota > Metazoa > Chordata > Mammalia > Rodentia > Sciuridae > Urocitellus > Urocitellus parryii. Next base: position 64,811,265 of record NC_135541.1, read on the forward strand.
AAAGAAAAATTGAAAAAATGAGAGGACCCTACTTTCAGAGAAGCAACCGATGCTTATAACCATAAGAGGTTTTATTACCCCTCTATCTGCAAAGACAACCATATGAGTATTTATAGATACATAAATGATACATGTATGTTTATGCTGAATAAAACAGGATTTCTAGTAACAAATGAAATGCAATCTAATTAGTTTAAACAGAACTAATTTAAAAAAGGTTATTGAAGGATATTAGTTAGCTCAGAGAGTCCGTATGGAAGCTATCAGTAAGGAACCAGGCATAAATCACATTACATGCCAATGAAGACACTGTAACTCATTCTACTAGATTTGGGACTAAATGCCCAGAGTTCTGCCATGACCGTCCTCTAAGAATGGGATGCTTCCAACTTCACCTTCACCAGGAGATCAGCTCTTTACTTGTGCCTGTAATTTGTTTTCCTCACTTCTAAATGAAAATTTTGTATGATACCATAAATCAGGGTCATATGTATTCCTTAGCACAAGCAAGGCTGCAAGAGTAATTTGAGGAAGAGGAAATCACTACAAACAGGAGATCATAAACCGAATAATGGTGGCTTCAGTCCAACTCCTTGATTGTTCAAGAGTAACATTCAGCTTTCCTTCTATACCAGTACTGCTTGGCTCTTCATTTTAAGAGCTAGAATATGCTCCTTTTCTTTATGCCATGTCCGACTCCTAGTGAGGGGTCAGGATTTGATCACAACTACTAGACCTTACTCCACTAGCCTCTGCTCTCTTGCCTTTCCACCATTGATGGCTTGTGCAAGATTGCTAACTCCTCATCCAAGAGACCCTCATTCATTGCCTCTATTATTACTGTAGTGAACTTTTGGAAGGGAGAGGGTTTGATAGTTTTTATTTGTCAATTTGACTAGGCTAAGCTGCCCAGTTGTTTGGTTAAACACCAGTTTAGATGTTGTAAAAGTTTTTTTTGTTTGTTTGTTTGCTTTTTGTGTGTGTGTGTGTTTTAATGGGGTTAACATTTAAATAGGTAGACTTTAAATGAAATTGGTTAACTTCTATAATGTGGGTAGGCCTCATCCAATCAATCAGTTGAGGCTTTAAGAGAAAAGACAAAAGACCCCTGAAGAAAGAATTCTGCTGCCAGACTGCCTCAGACTCAAGATTGCAACATCAGCTCTTCCCAAGTCTCCAGCCTGCTGGGCTGTCTCACCCACTTCACACTTGCCAACTCCCAAAATGATGTGAGCCAATTCCTTAAAATAAATCTCTCCCTGCTTTTATATACATCCCATTGTTTCTGTTTCCCTGGAGAACTCTAGTACATGGAAGAAGGGAGGTTGAAAGAGACATTAGTAAGTTGTTAGCAGGGAATTTTCAAGATAGAATTTTAAAACACATATTTTTAAATGTTCTATTGTGAGGTATTTCCCCCCCTCTTAGCCACTCTGTTATTTTAACTTCCCTTTCAAAGTTTGACTACAAAGTTTAATATATGTCTTTCTCCAGGCATACTTTTCAATGGAAAGAAGGGCAGGTTATAATTTGAAATTGCAGTAACTGGTTTGTATCTCTTTCTAAGTTTCTTTGGGCTCTAGTTTTTCTCTGGGCTTAGTGACCTGGTAAAAATTATTTATAAAAAATTAAAGCTCTGGGCTGGGGATGTGGCTCAATCGGTAACACGCTTGCCTGGCATGCACGGGGCGCTGGGTTCAATCCTCAGCACCACATAAAATAAAATAAAGATGTTGTGTCCACTAAAAACTGAAAAATAAATATTTAAAAGAATTCTCTCTCTTTTCTCTCTCTCTCTCTCTTCTCTCTCTCTCTTTTAAAAAAATTAAAGCTCTTCTCAGGTTAAAAAAAAAGTTAACAACTTCGATTTTTCTTCTATGTCAAGGATGACTCGCATTAGGATATGAGAGAGGACCGGGCACATTATTATTACTCATTCATTTCTTTTATTTCTTCATTTTTGATTCTGTAACCCTTGTAACCCCAGAGGTTAATGTGGCTCAACGGAACATAACAGCCTCACATTCAAGAAGCACAGCCAAAGAGAATTCTACCACCTCCACCAGCTCCTTTTGAAGAACTTAAATAGGATCCCAGGACACATCAACATCTCTTCTAGCCACTTCCCACTGGCCCTTTCACATCTCTAGTGGCTCCCTCCTCAAAATGTTCTACCCTCCAGCAGAACATTATTTTTATTATTTTGACGATTGTAGACTTTAGTTTTGTGCTTCTCATTTATTATTATGCCAAAGTACATTTTGGGATGGGGCAACGCCCAAAGAGAGCTAGGCTTGGCTAAAGGAATCTGCATTAACAAACATCCCAGAGGATTCTGGTCAGGGAGGAGGGAAGCCCAGGAGGAGCAGAGCTAACTGAAATTAAGCATAGAGGAGAGCTGAGGATTTAAGAGCCTCCCCCTCCTGGCTGGCTAATCTCTTAATTCCATCCTTCTCTCCCTGCTTTCCATCACAAAGACACAAAGAGCAAGTTCAGTTCTTCAATATCAGAAATTCCTAGAGTGGAGAGCTGGGCAAAAGAAACTAAAAAGGCCCCAAATAAATCACAGTAGGGAAAGAAGTCAAGTATGCAGAAACCCAGGGGGTCAGGTGATGGATGGTGTACAAGTAGTAGTCATTTTTATCTGGTTCCAATTCAATCATTTGTTCATTCTTTTTGCTTTCATTCTTGAAAATTTTAAAGATGCTAATGAGTACCACAGCAGTAGCCTAGATATTGGAAACTCAGTGATCAATAGAGCACAGTCCACACCCTTTAGCCTTTCTGTGGGTTTCTTCCCCCACCCCGACTGGCTGATCTCTGAGCAGAACATCTGAGGTTCTCAATAACGCACCCCACAACTGTTCTCTCTAGCCACAGCAGACATAGGGAGCAGAGGACCCTCCCAACCTCTCTGCGGATGGCAGCAGCTTCCAGATGCCTGGTCTAGACCTATTCCTCTGGGCACTTCTCTTTCTGTGCCTTTTGACTCAGCATTTTGCCAAGTTCTTGATCCTTACCACCAGGTCTGAGTCTCAGCATCATCTTCAAGGACAATGCTCAGAGCCAAGTGTTGCCAATGGGGAACAGCAAGGCTAGGTCGATCCCTTTTCCAAAGCCCTTACTCAGACATTGGAGTAGGTTGCTTGACTTCAATACGGTGCAGAATATTTTTAAAAGGAAAACTACCCTGAATAGCCTCATAGTCCCCCAAAGAGCTTGCAAACTCCAAGTTAAGACAAACTTTCTCTTTCACTCTCTTATTTATTTATTTATTTTCGCTCTGGTGAATTGGATCCAGGGATGCTTAATCACTGAGCTACATCCTCAATCCGTTTTGTTTTGAGATACCAGGTTCCCTAAATTGCTGAGACAGAGCTTGAATTTGTAATTCTCCTGCCTTAGCCTCTCAGTAGCTGGAATTATAGACCTGTGCCATCATAACTCACCTGGACAAACTTTCTTAAGTAATGTCTGAATCTTTTAAAAAATATTCTTCTTTTTTTTTTTTTCGGTACTAGGGTTTGAACTCAGGGGCACTCAACCACTGAGCTACATCCACAGCCCTATTTTGTATTTTATTTAGAGACAAAGTCTCACTGAGTTGCTTAGCACCTTGCTTTTGCTGAGGCTGGCTTTGAACTCAGTATCTTCCTGCCTCAGCCTCCCAAGACTGAGATTATAGGCCACCCTGACAGCTTAAAATATCCTTCAATTACATATCATAGGACAAGAGAAGCTTTATTTGTATAGTAGATGAAATAAATTCCTTTTAGATTATCATAACAATGATGAAAGAAAACAATGTGGGGAGTTCAATAATCACCCAGAGTGTATCCGTGGTCCCACACTTTGTTTCTGAGAAAGTGATCCTTGTCCTCCCCACAGCACTCACACCTGGCCGTTTCCTTCTGGGACTCCTGAAGTAAGGTATGGAGAACTGACTCTCCAAGACTTATGGTGGTGACCGTTCAGTTTCCCAGAGTCCTGAGAGGACTGTGTGTCCAAAGGTGGGAAACCTGGGAACTGGCAAAAGCAGGTGTTTTTTTTTTATTCTTTGCCAATTCCCTCCTTCTCCTTTAGAGGGCGCAAGCACACCAGACAAAACAAGTCCCAGAGAGACTTTCTTTCTCATGGTTCCCCAGCTTAATTATGAGTGGTGGATACTGCTAGCTGCCCACCTAGGACCTGTTAAGAGATTCTCAATTTTGTTCAAGATGACAATGTATCCAACTATATTTCCCTTGTGGAGTGATGAAGGATATGCTTTAGCTTTAATTTAAAGTTGTAAGCAGAATTGCTGGGCAGGGTCTCTGGAAAACTCTTTTAAGGAAGTAGTTTTGGACAGTTTTTGCCCTTCACTTTACTCTTTCTCTGGCGGTATGGGACAGGGAACTGCCATCATTGGCCAGGAAATGGCCTTAGGCATGAAAGCACTGAGTGTGGCTGAGTACTGGTGTCCTTAGGGATCTTTTGTACTTCCTTCAGATTGCTTACCTCCGGACTTTGCTTTTGTGAGGAAAACAAACAAACAAACAAAAAAACTCAACCAGTTTGTTTAAACCACTGTTTTTAGAGATTTCAGCTAGTTTCAATCAAGCATGCTGTGACAAGTTGTTTAAACAAAACTTGCATGTTACCCTCACCGTGATATTTCAAGCAGAGTTTCTGTGAAATTATTCTGAAGTGTGTTGAATCTTCTTTCCTTTGAGACTTGCAAGTATTTTGGACAGATTTGGTTTTTTTTCCTTTATCAAGATGGAAAACAGATTCATATTTCCTATATTTTACAGTTTAGTTGACAAAGGAGAACTGATAGCTTAAAATATCCAAAATGGATCAAAATGGATCTGTTTATGGGTTTGTATTAGTCCAGGCCCTCTAGAGAAACAGAACAAAGAGGATATGGACATACAGAAGGATATTTATCATAAGGTATAGGAGATTTATCATAAGGAATTGGCTCATGCAATTATGGAAGCTGGCAAATCCAAAATCTGCATTGCAGGACAGCTGGGTGAAGACTCAGGAAAGCCAATGGCTCAGTGCCAGCCCTAAGGGCAGTAGCCTAGAAAATTCTCTCTTGCTCTGGGAGGCTGGTCATTTTTGGTTCCATTTAGAGCTTCAGCTGACTGGATGTGACCCACCCATATAATCGAGGGCAACTGGCTTACTTAGAGTTCACAGGTTTAAATGTTAATCTCATCAAAAAAAAAAAAAAAAAACCACTTCCCAAGTTAACACTCAAAACTAGCTACAATAGGATAAGTTTGTTTATTTTTTAAAGCAGACTGACTTAGGGATAAATGGAATATTATTTGTGTCCTTGCCAAGTCCCTGGAGTTATTTGTTTTTCCTCTTTAAGGATGAAAACAATATATAAAACTCATTGCTTCGGCTTAATAATCTTATTACTCCTAGCTTTAAGGAAAGTTAGCAGACATATCTGGACTCAGGTGAAGCAAAACTACATTTATTGAAACTCCTACTCCCCTTAATCCTTTTCTAGTATATATATTTTTCCCTACTCTAGGATTGGAAATCGTTGCCATAGGCCTGACATTCTAATTGTAATATTCAATAGTATCACACATACTTTTTTTTTAACCATTGCAAATAATAATTTAAAATACCACGCAGTATTCTGCATCTGAGCTCTCAAGTATCCTGAGATTGCTGTCATTAGTATATGGTCTGAGGCATAATCATGCATCAATCTTCTGTCTAATCCCTCCTCATTTTACAAAGGATTTGGGGCATCTTACAAAAATATATATGATGATATATGATTTATGATATATGATATATGATTTAAAAATAGCATACTTCTAAGGTTAGAAAGGTGTTATGGCTTGGATCCTGAATGTTCCCCAAAAGGCTCTTGTGTTGAAGGCATGGTCTCCAATGTAGCAACCTTTGGAGGTGGGGCTCTTGGGAAGTGATTGGATCAGAAGGGTCTTACCTCTTCAATAGATTAATCCATTCGATAAATTTGTAAATTGGTGGCATTATTGTGAGGTAGTGGACTCTGTTGGAAGTTGGGACCAGTTCAAAGGTTTAGGTCACTGTAGGTGTGCCATGGAAGGGTATTTCTTGTCCCTAGCCCCCCCCCCCTTTTCCCTCTGCTTCCTGGATGCCAGGATGTGAGCAGGTTTGGCACAGCATGCTCTTCTGCCATGACCTTCTGCCTCACCTCAGCCCTATAGCAGTGGAGCTGGCTGACCTTGCACTAAAACTTGGACTGAAACCATGAGTCAAAAAAGTCTTTACTCTTGTTTCTCTCAGATATATTGTCACAGAGAAAAAGCTGATTAACAGAGGGTAAAAATGTTAGAGGTAAGAGTAATTCACAAAATATAATCCATCTATTTTTATGTATTTGCTAGGAATGGGCCATAATCTTGTCCAGTTTTGTTTTGTTTTTGTTATCAGGGATTTAACCCAGTGGTGCTTAACCTCTGAGCCACATCATCACCTATTTATATATTTTATTTAGAGACAGGGTCTCACTGAGTTGCTTAGGGCCTCACTAAGTTGCTGAGGCTGACTTTGAACTCATCATCCTCCTGCCTCAACCTCCCAAGTAGCTGGGATTTCAGGGGTGCATCACTACACTTGACTGTCTCCAGTATTTCTAGTGGTCAAAGGAAGTGAGAAATCCAATCAGTTACAGGGTTCAGAAATTTCCATAAGATAAAGTAAAAGGGAAAAGAAATGTTCCAGAAAAGGACAATTTCCCTTGATTTTTGAGTCTCCTATTGATAAAAATATCATGGAAAATTACCCTTTATAATATTCTTATGAAATATGTATGTATATTTATGATTCAATATCTGTCTTTATGATAAGAAATTTTAAAGTAGGCTAATTCTGCACAGAAATAGTTCACAAGGGAGCAAATTAATACAGTCTCAGTATGTCATACTCTATTGCTTAACCTAATGGCAAAAAGGACTATGGAGTGGTGGTTTTTGAATTGTGTATCTCAGACACTTTTGAAATTCAAGGGTGCTAGTTCTAGAGCTGCTTGAGCTTTAGTATAAGGTCCAAGTTGGAGGGATCCAGGCTCTTGTTATCATCTATTATCCTTTTAATATATTTCTGGATTCAGTTTGCTACTATTTTTGTTGAGGAATTTTGCAACTGTGCTTAAGGATATGGGTCCATAGTTTTCATTGCTTGGAATGTCTTTATCTAGAAGAGATGCTGGCCTTATACAATGAGTTGGAAAGTGTTACTTTTGCTTCCATTTTATGGAAGAGATTTTGTAGAATTAACATTTTTTTCTTTCTGAAATATTTGACAGAATTCACCATTGGCACTGTCTCATATTTTTTACTTCCCAATCCATGCCTCACCTGGGTAGGGTTGCCAGATAAAATACAGAATTGTAGTTAAATCTGAAGTTTACATAAACAACAAATAGTTTTTAAATTTTAGTTTGTCCCAGGCAATATTTTAGACAAACTAACATTAAAATATTATGCATTGTTTGTCTGAAATTAAAATTAAACTTACTCAGAAAAGTAAAAACATGTACACAAATCTTCATAGAAGTATATATAATAGCCAAAAAGTTAGAGCAGCTTACATGCCTATCAACTGATGAATGAATAAATAAAATGTGGTCTATCCATATGTATTAGTCAAGATTTGCCAGAGAAAGAGAACCAATAAGAAATAATAGAAGATGTATTTTAAAGAAGTGGCTCACAAAATGATGGAAGCATGACCTGCTATCTGTAAGGTGAAGACCCAAGAAAGCTGACAGTATATGCAGTTCAAGTCCAAAGACTTAAGAACTAGGGGAACCAATGATATAAATTCTAGCCTGAGTATGGGAGAAGATGACATGAGGTCCTAGGTCAGGAGCAGGGCAGAAAATAAATTCCTCTTTCTTCTACCTTTTTGTTCTAGTTAAGCTTTTTAATTGTTTTTTATTTGTAGGTGGACACAATGCTTTTATCTTTATTTTTATGTGGTACTGAGGATTGAACCCAGTGCCTCACCCATGCTAGGCAAGTAGTCTACCACTGAGCCACAACCCCAGCCCCTCTAGTTAGTCTCTTAATAAATTGGATGATACCGACTCACATTGGGGAAGGCAATCAACTTCATCAAGTCCACCAACGCATATGCTAATCTCATCTGGAAATAGCCTAACAGACACAGCCAGAAATAATGTTTAACCAGATATCTGGGAATCCCCTAATCCAGTCAAGTTGAAAAAAGTCTAATATAAAAGGTCACAAATTGTATGGATTCCATTGTTATGAAATGTCCAGAACAGGCAAATTCATGAAGACAGAAAACAGACAAGTGCTGCCAGAGACTGGAGGAAAGGAAGAATGAAGAGCAAAATTGCTCGAGGATATGGGTTTTTTTGTGGGGGAGAGATAAAGATATTCTAGAATAATCAGATAGTAGTAATTGTCACACAACTTTGTGAATAGACTGAAAACTACTTTAAAGTGCATTGTACACTTTAAAAAGGTAAATTTTGTAGTGTGTGAATTATATCTCAATAAAAAATATATATATATATATACAGGGCATCCTGTTTTATTAGCTAAGTTGAAGTGCATCCAATTGGGAAAACCTGAGTTATATCCTTCTTCATTCTAGCTGCAAGGGAGTCTAGGAATTATAATAACGTGGAAAATAACATGGAACACTATCAAAATGCAGGGAGAATGTTTAACACATGTTAGGCATCCTGAAATGGCAGATGTTTATTATAGATTCTGACGTCCATTGTCTGAATTTGAATTGAATTGAATGCCATCTCTACCACTTACCTGCTCTGTGACTAGAGAAGGTTGTTTAATCACCAGTGTCTCAAGTTTTCTCATGAATAAAATCTGTCAGTATTCCAATTGCTTCCTAATTGGTCTCTCTGTTTCCCTGTCTTCTCTCCTTCAGTCTTTGTTCAACAGAGCAGCTGTTGTGAGACTTTTAAGGAATAAGTTACATTATGTCACTTCTTTGCTTAAAATGGTTTCTAAGTTTACATAGAATGAAAGGACAAAGACCCATACTGAGGAGAAATTTTTGGAAATGGAATCAAAGTGGAGCAAAATAGGGACAATATAAATGAAGGAAAGAGAGATACAGCTGAAAGTGGTGGAAGGGAAGAGAGCCAGGAGATCTCAGAAAGTAAGTAAGTCATCGTGTTTCTAAACTCTACATTACAAAAAAAAAAAAAAAAAAAAAAAAGCACAGAAACACACAAACGTAAGAGGGAGCTATCTGTGATGTGTCAATCTACATATCAACCAGAGAGTCTCCAAAAGCAATATTTTTTTGGGGGGGGGAATAGCAGAGGCAAGAGGGAGTTTGTAAAGGTCAAAATGAGGAGGATTATATCAGATATTTTGTAACAATTATCCTTGACTTTAGGATTAATAACAATCTTAGGTCAGCCCAAGCTCAAACAGAAAGTTGCTGGGCAGATGTCCTTGAAGAAATATTTTCTATTTAAGTTTGTTTGGCCTTTTTGCAAGATTGTGGTTCTGGCAGAGTTTTGTGATAGTTACAGTCAGACAGTCATACATGAGAATCCTGTCTCCATAAACTGCTTGGCTTTATTTATTTTTTGTTAGGGTTCATACAAACAACTCCATTTTGATGTTGATAACCTTCACAGATGTTAAAAAAAATCAATATTTGCCAGGTGCAATGGCATATGCCCAGCTATTTGGGAGGTTGAGGTAAGATAATTGCAGATTCCAGACCAACCTGGGAAAATTAGGACTGTGGATGTAGCTTAGTTGGGTTCAATACCAGTATTGAAAAAAATAAATAAATAAACAAGTAAAAATCAGAATAAGTACAAAGACAGAAAAAAGGAAATTAGTGCCTTTAAATAATTCAAAACTATAACCTATTACTTTAAAATATATTCAAAAAATAATGTAAGACATGAGGGAACAAGCTAAATGAAAATTAGTAAAATCTAAAAATGAAATCACAAAATTCAAGAACTCAATGAAGGATATTTAAAAAATTATTTTAGATATGAAGTCTAAACTAGGAAGAACACAGACACAAATAAACACAATAAATACTGTCTTAAAAGAGATGGAAGAGGAAAAAGAAAAATGTTAAAAGTAAAAGATGTAAATTCAAGAAAAACACAATACTGAAAATTAGGCAAGAGGTAGGTGTATAGATAAGCAGGTAGGTAAATAGGTAGATAGGTAAAAGGACCTGCTGAAGAAGAAACCCCAAGCAGAGAAATAAACAAATACCCAAAACTACAATTAAGAAAAAAAATGCTGAAATAAAAAATAAGTTAAAAGTATAAATATGAAGGAAAAAATACCCAGCAGTTATCTGAGAATATTAACCTAAGGTGATTAACCCGGTAGGTTCTAGTAAAATTGTTGGATTTTAAGGAAAAGAAAAAAAAATCCTTTGGACATCTAAGTGAAACAAGTTAAGTGCCTTGTGAGGGAATGAATACTAGATTATCTTCAGACCTTTCAGTAGTTACACTTCATACCACAAGAAAACTGAGTAACATATTTAAGATACGCACAGAAAGAAAACATAAGCCAAGAATTTCACATCCAGCAAAATGACTTTCAAGTGTAAAAGGCACAAGCTGTTATCAGCATATAAGAACCCAGAGAATATTGTTCCCCTGAGCCATTTCTGAGGAATTTACTGGAGAATGTGTGTCAGACGGCCTGAAGGATTCGAGGCATCACCATATGGACTGGTGATGGGCACCAAAATGTTAGCTTCCTGCAGAAAGAAGACTAAAGGAGGGTGGGGGGGGGGAGAGCTTTGAATGTCCTGGCTGTGTGCCCTGACCGTGTAGATACAGAACAACCATATACAAGAATAGAAAGAAAATGGAGTAACATATACAAAAATGTTACGCTGTTTTCAATAATCATAATTGATGTTAGTACTGTTATTCTAAAACTGTTGTGTATGTAATGTGGGATAAAGCAAATGAGTAATCATGGAATATTCTAATTATGTCATCCTCTGCATCCTTGAGAATCAGAATTCTTACTGTGGAACAAAAGAGTCTTGAAATTTGTTGTACTGTTATTTGAATGGAAAATGTCAGTATGAATACATGAAATATTTTGACGTGTGTGTGTATGTGTGTGTGTGTGTGTGTGTGTGTGTGTATCCAGTGAAAAGTTCTAGACACAATGATCAGCCAGGTCCGCATGAATACCCCTAGTGCCCAGAGTGATCATGAAATACTGTTGAAATAAACTAGGGCTTCCTGTTTTTGAAGACCTAGCTGATTTCAGGTCCAGGGCAAGAAATATACAAAATGAACCTCGAAACATGTCATCATTCCAGATAGCAAGGAAGCTGTCAAAAATCAGAGGGTCATGTCAGAAAGGCTTCGATCAACTTAGAGTCAATAAAGAAAAGTGTGAGGTTTAGTAAACTATAAAAACTACAGTGAGGGAAAGAGGAACCTATGCACACTGTTTCACCAAAACACTTAAAAGGATTTCTGGAAAGCTGGAAAAATTCTTTGACTTGAATGGTGATTACAAGATTGTCTGACTGATAATACTTCATTTTGGTTTGTGTGGTTTTCTGTGTTTGTTTTATTTTTCAATAAAAAGTTATTAATAATTACTGTTGATTGAATGACATTGTTTAAACTGCTTGGGCCTTAGCTTCTTTGCCTGAGCCATGAAAAAGCTTCTCACATACACTCTGCTGCAATTTTATGTTAGGACCCAGACAGTGTTGATCTTATAGTAATATCTCATATTATGGGAAACAACTGCATACATTGTAATTCTCCAGACCACTGCCGAGGTGGTGTTTAGGGAATAGGGGGAGTAGAGGGAGTAGAGAGGACTGGTTTGATTTTGAGGGTTATTGCCTCTATATTCCCATTCTCTATTTATAGCTGCTAGAGAAAGACAACTCTCTCACCAGGAGCCCATCAAGGAAGAGGAAGAAGGTGTAAAGGCAAAACTTTTTGATATAAGATTATAACCCTCTTTGCTCCATCTCTTCCTCCCAGGAGGAAGTATGTTCACAACCATTCTCATACTCTCTCACTTAAGGCTGGAATCAGCGCACCGACAAAATCTGCTAAGAATGGTCATGGATTCAAGGTTTCACAGCTTCTCTCAGCTCACATAAGGGACAACCATGGTAAGGAGGCTTGAGTGTGCCTACACAGCAAGGTCCAGTCCCACAGGTGACGGAGCTGTTATGATGTGCATGCTCAGTGGAAGAGCTCCCTGGAGGGGAACTATAGAGCCCAGGGCACTGGCTCTGCTCTTGGCTGACAGCAATCTGACCACACCTCAGTGGTGGCCAAACCAGGGAAGCATGTGCCAGGATGTCTTGGGATTACCGTGTGGAGGAAGGGAACCATAATGGGAGTTTGAAACCCCTTACCTGGTTTTGAAACATTTGTATCCCTTATTTCTTTGTGTTCTTCTTTTAAATGCATATTTATTCCTCTAATATATAAATGCTTTAATGTCTTTGCATTATGATGTAGAGACGGGCAGTCGGCATCCGCCATCCAGGCTCCCCTGGGAGGCCTAGCGCTGGCTCTGGGAGCAGCCACCTCACCCGCCCGGTTCCTAACCACGCGGCCGCAGCTACCCGGCTCCACAGGTGGCCCCGCGGCAGGTGCAGAAGTCAAGTCCTGAGGAGGGAAGATGGCGGCGAAGGAAGTGCATCACCCCAGTGCGCCGCGTCACTGAGCGGGAGAAAGATGATGTGGATCGCCTGAAGGCTATCTTGTTGGGAACTTCCAGTGAAATTGAGGTGCTCCAGAATCTAGTGGACAGATTTCCATCATGCGAAGTTCGACTGCGGGAGCTCCATTTCTCCGCATGGAGGGTCGCATAGCATGATAGGCAATCGCCCCGCGGCTGGAGTCTGTGGCGTGCGCTGGGGAGCGGCAAGGTGCCGGAGCGGGGGAGCAGCGATACGGATTCGGGGGGCTCCCGCCAGTGGTACATTGGCAGCGCTGAATGCTGAGTTCCGGCTTTGAGACAGAAGAGAGAAGCGGGCCAGTTTGGTTCCAGACACCGGTCGGACCACAGAGGAGGACAGCAGCCGCCATTTCGGAGAGATGATGTAATCATCCCCATGTTCTACTGATCTCAGCTCATTCAGCTACGGAACAGGTGATTTCAGGCTGGTATTTGCCTACGTCTAGCAGACAGATTTCTTGCTCAGGCTCGGGACTGGGGATCTTGTGGAGAATACTCCTAGAGGCTCGTGCCTGGCAAGGCGTGCGCTGGGCACTGAGCAGCTGGATTCTGGTTCCTGGGGCTAACCTGGCCCAGGTCTGAGGAAACTGCGGAGACTGCCGGTGGAGGCCAGCTCCAAGTGGAGCGTGCGCTGAGCTTGGGGTGACTGGGTTCTGACTCCCGGAACAGTTTTGGCCTGGGGCTGGGGAACCAATGGGGGTCGCTTGCTGGAGCCAGCTCCCAGCGGAGAGTGTATCGGGATCCGAGAGGCGGGGTTCTGGCTACCTAAGCTGCTTCGGCCCAAGGCTAGGGAACCAGTGGTGACTGCTTCTCAGTCAGGCTCCTGCTGGGTGCTGTGGGGCAGAATGGAGCTTCCACCTGCGCCCAGAGCAGGCCAAGTGACCCGCCGGCGTGGTATCATGACACACCAAACGCAGCTGGGGCTGAAGAGAGTAGCCGCCCACGCCTAGAATAGGACCAGCGACCCCGCGGCGCGGTAGCCAAGTAACGTCATTTGGAGTAGGGGCTGTGCAGAGCTGCCATCTGAGCAAGCAGGGCAGGCAGACCTGCGGCCCACTGGAAAGACAGGCCAGGTAGCTTGCCAGCGTGGTGGACGCGTAACACCAAGGCAGTCGCGTCACACTGGTTGGAGTGGGGGTGGAGCAGGGTCGCCACCCGGGTCCGGAGGGGGCTCAGAGGCCCGTTGGAGAGGTAGTCAGGTACCCCCATTGGGAGTGGGGGCTGTGCAGAACTGCGACCCACCGGCCTAGAGGCCTGCCAGCGTGGTAGACACGTCACACCAATTGGAGTGGGGACCCAGCAGAGCCGCCACCCACATCCAGATCAGGACCAACGACCCCAGGGCGTGGTAGTTACGTTACCACAATTGGAGTGGGGGCAGAGCAGAGCTGCCACCTGTGCCCGCAGGGGGGGCAGACCTGCGACCGATCAGCGTGGTAGACAGATCACCCTAATTAGAGGAGGAGCACAGCCACTACCCGCCCTGCAAGGGAGACTTCCCAACTATACAAGAGCAATATAAATAAAATGGGGTAAATTTCAAAAACACAACAGTTGCACCAAGCAGAAAGAAACGCGAGCAGTATGAAAAGACAAGGAAAGAAAGGACCACAAGCAATGCAGGTCAACTCAACTTTAGAAGAGGTAATAGCTGCAACAGATGGAATGTCAGATAAAGAGTTCAGGATATATATGCTTCAGATGCTCTGGAGTCTCAAGGAAGACATGAGACAGCAAAATCAGACAATGAAAGATCACATTGACAAACAAATCCAGGAAGTAAAAGATCAATTTCACAGGGAGATAGAGGTAATAAAAAACAAACAAATAGAAATCCTAGAAATGCAGGAAACAATAAACCAACTTAAAAACTCAATTGAGAATACTACCAGCAGAGTAGATCACTTAGAAGAGAGAACATCAGACAATGAAGACAAAGTATTTCAACTGGAAAAGAACATAGATAGCTCAGCAAGTCTGCTAAGAAACCATGAGCAGAACATCCAAGAATTATGGGACAATATCAAAAGACCAAATTTAAGAGTCATTGGGATACAGGAAGGCACAGAGCTCCACACCAAAGGAATAAACAGTCTATTCAGTGAAATAATACGAGAAAACTTCCCAGACTTGAAGAATGAGACAGAATTCCAAATCCTAGAAGCCTACAGGACGCCAAATGTGCAAAATCATAAGAGATCCACACCTAGACACATTATAATGAAGATGTCCAACATACAGAATAAGGAGAGAATTTTAAAAGCTGCAAGAGAAAGAAAGCAGATTACATTTAGGGGTAAACCAATCAGGATAACAGCTGATCTCTCAACACAGACTCTGAAAGCTAGAAGATCCTGGAATAACATATTTCAAACACTGAAAGAAAATGGGTTCCAACCAAGAATCGTGTATCCGGCGAAATTAAGCTTCAGGATAGAAGATGAAATTAAAACCTTCCACAATAAACAAAAGTTAAAAGAATTCGCAGCTAGAAAACCATCTCTTCAAAAAATCCTTGGCAAAACATTACAGGAAGAGGAAATTGAAAATAACATTGAAAACCAACAATGGGAGGTAGGACAGTAAAGGGGGGAAAGTAGTCAAAGAGGATAACAAATCAGGTTTAGTAACATCAATAAACAAATATGGCTAGAAGAACAAACCATATCTCAATAATAACCCTAAATGTTAATGGCTTAAACTCACCAATCAAGAGACACAGGCTAGTAGAATGGATCACAAAACAAGACCCAACAATATGCTGCCTACAGGGACGCATCTGATAGGAAAAGATATTCATAGACTGAAGGTGAAAGGCTGGGAAAAATCATACCACTCATATGGACTGCGGAAACAAGCAGGAGTGGCCATACTCATATCTAATAAAATAGATTTCAAGCCAAAGTTAATCAAAAGGGATAAAGAAGGACACTTCATACTGCTCAAGGGAACCATACACCAACAAGACATAACAATCATAAATATATATGCCCCAAATAATGGTGCAGCTGTGTTCATCAAGCAAACTCTTCTCAAGTTCAAGAGTCTAATAGACCACCATACAATAATCATGGGAGACTTCAACACACCTCTCTCACCACTGGACAGATCTTCCAAACAAAAGTTAAATAAGGAAACTATAGAACTCAATAACACAATTAACAACCTAGACTTAATTGACATATATAGACTATACCACCCAACATCAAGTAGTTACACTTTTTTCTCAGCAGCACATGGAACCTTCTCAAAAATAGACCATATATTATGTCACAGGGCAACTCTTAGACAATATAAAGGGGTAGAGATAATACCATGCATCTTATCTGATCACAATGGAATGAAACTGAAAATCAATGATAAAAGAAGGAAGGAAAAATCAAGCATCACTTGGAGAATGAACAATAGGTTGCTGAATGATCAATGGGTTTTAGAAGACATCAAGGAGGAAATTAAAAACTTCCTAGAGTTAAATGAAAACACAGACACAACATATCGGAATCTATGGGACACATTGAAAGCAGTTCTAAGAGGAAAATTCATTGCTTGGAGTTCATTCCTCAAAAAAAGAAAAAACCAACAAATAAATGATCTCATACTTCATCTCAAAATCCTAGAAAAAGAAGAGCAAAACAACAGCAAAAGAAGTAGAAGGCAAGAAATAATTAAAATCAGAGCTGAAATTAATGAAATTGAAACAAAAGAAACAATTGAAAAAATTGACAAAACTAAAAGTTGGTTCTTTGAAAAAATAAATAAAATTGACAGACCCTTAGCCATGCTAACGAAGAGAAGAAGAGAGAGAACCCAAATTACTAGCATAAGGGATGAAAAAGGCAATATTACAACAGACACTTCAGAAATACAGAAGATAATCAGAAATTATTTTGAATCCTTATATTCCAATAAAATAGAAGATAGTGAAGGCATAGATAAATTCCTTAAGTCTTATGATCTGCCCAGATTGAGTCTGGAGGATATAGACAACATAAACAGACCAATAACAATAGAGGAAATAGAAGAAACCATCAAAAGATTACCATCTAAGAAAAGCCCAGGACCGGATGGGTATACAGCAGAGTTTTACAAAACCTTTAAAGAGGAACTAACACCAATACTTTTCAAGCTATTTCAGGAAATAGAAAAAGAGGGAGAACTTCCAAATTCATTCTACGAGGCCAACATCACCCTGATTCCGAAACCAGACAAAGACACCTCAAAGAAAGAAAACTACAGACCAATATCTCTAATGAACCTTGAAGCAAAAATCCTCAATAAAATTCTGGCGAATCAGATTCAAATACATATCAAAAAAATTATACACCATGATCAAGTAGGATTCATCCCTGGGATGCAAGGCTGGTTCAATATACAGAAATCAATAAATGTTATTCACCACATCAATAGACTTAAAAATAAGAACCATATGATCATCTCGATAGATGCAGAAAAAGCATTCGACAAAGTACAGCATCCCTTTATGTTCAAAACTCTAGAAAAATTAGGGATAACTGGATCATACCTCAACATTGTAAAAGCAATCTATGGTAAGCCACAGGCCAGCATCATTCTGAATGGAGAAAAATTGAAGGCATTCCCTCTAAGATCTGGTACAAGACAGGGATGCCCTCTCTCACCACTTCTGTTCAACATAGTCCTTGAAACACTGGCCAGAGCAATTAGGCAGACGAAAGAAATTAAAGGCATAAAAATAGGAAAAGAAGAACTTAAATTATCACTATTTGCAGATGATATGATTCTATACCTAGCAGACCCAAAAGGGTCTACAAAGAAGCTATTAGAGCTAATAAATGAAGTCAGCAAAGTGGCAGGATATAAGATCAACACGCATAAATCAAAGGCATTCCTGTATATCAGCGACAAATCCTCTGAAACGGAAATGAGGACAACTACTCCATTCACAATATCCCCCCAAAAAATAAAATACTTGGGAATCAACCTAACAAAAGAGGTGAAAGATTTATACAATGAAAATTACAGAACCCTAAAGAAAGATATAGAAGAAGACCTTAGAAGATGGAAAAATATACCCTGCTCATGGATAGGCAGAACTAACATCATCAAAATGGCGATATTACCAAAAGTTCTCTATAAGATCAATGCAATGCCAAATAAAATCCCAACAGCATATCTTGTAGAAATAGATAAAAGAATCATGAAATTCATATGGAATAATAAAAGACCCATAATAGCAAAAACAATACTAAGCAGGAAGTGTGAATCAGGCGGTATAGCGATACCAGACTTCAAATTATACTACAGAGCAACAGTAACAAAAACAGCATGGTACTGGTACCAAAACAGGCGGGTGGACCAATGGTACAGAATAGAGGACACAGTAACCAATCCACAAAACTACAACTATCTTATATTTGATAAAGGGGCTAAAAGCATGCAATGGAGGAAGGATAGCATCTTCAACAAATGGTGCTGGGAAAACTGGAAATCCATTTGCATCAAAGTGAATCTGAATCCCTATCTCTCGCCATGCACAAAAGTTAACTCAAAATGGATCAAGGAGCTTGATATTAAATCAGAGACACAGCATCTGATAGAAGAAAAAGTTGGTTATGATCTACATGCTGTGGGATCAGGCTCCAAATTCCTCAATAGGACACCCATAGCGCAAGAGTTAACAACTAGAATCAACAAATGGGACTTACTCAAACTAAAAAGTTTTTTCTCAGCAAAAGAAACAATAAGAGAGATAAACAGGGAGCCTACATCCTGGGAACAACTCTTTACTCCACACACTTCAGATAGAGCCCTAATAACCAGAATATACAAAGAACTCAAAAAAATTAGACAATAAGATAACAAATAACCCAATCAATAAATGGGCCAAGGACCTGAACAGACACTTCTCAGAGGAGGACATACAATCAATCAATAAGTACATGAAAAAATGCTCACCATCGCTAGCAGTCAGAGAAATGCAAATCAAAACTACCCTAAGATACCATCTCACTCCAGTAAGATTGGCAGCCATTAGGAAGTCAAACAACAATAAGTGCTGGAGAGGATGCGGGGAAAAGGGCACTCTGTTCATTGCTGGTGGGACTGCAAATTGGTGCAGCCAATTTGGAAAGCAGTATGGAGATTTCTTGGAAAGCTGGGAATGGAACCACCATTTGACCCAGCTATTGCCCTAAAGACCTAATAAGAGCATGCTACAGGAACACTGCTACATCGATGTTCATAGCAGCTCAATTCATGATAGCAAGACTATGGAATCAGCCTAGATGCCCTTCAATAGATGAATGGATAAAAAAAAATGTGGCATTTATACACTATGGAGTATTACTCTGCATTAAAAAATGACAAAATCATAGAATTTGGAGGGAAATGGATGGCATTAGAGCAGATTATGCTAAGTGAAGCTAGTCAATCTTTAAAAAACAAATACCAAATGACTCCTTTGATATAAGGGGAGTAAACAAGGACAGGGTAGGGACGAAGAGCTTGAGAAGAAGATTTACATTAAACAGGGATGAGAGGTGGGAGGGAAAGGGAGTGAGAAGGGAAATTGCATGGAAATGGAAGGCGATCCTCAGGGTTATACAAAATGACATATAAGAGGAAAGGAGGGGTAAGACAAGATAATACAAATGGAAGAAATGATTTACAGTAGAAGGGGTAGAGAGAGAAAAGGGGAGGGGAGGGGAGGGGAGGGGGGATAGTAGAGAATAGGACAGAGAGCAGAATACATCAGACACTAGAAAGGCAATATGTCAATCAATTTTGGAAGTGTAACTGATGTGATACAGCAATCTGTATACGGGGTAAAAGTGGGAGTTCATAACCCACTTGAATCAAACCGTGTAATATGATGTATTAAGAACTATGTAATGTTTTGAAAGACCAATAATAAAAAAAATGATGTAGAGACATTAATGCATGTCTAAACATTATAATAATTTTTTTTTTGTAGTTGTAGATGGACAGAATGCCTTTATTTTATTTGTGTATTTTTATGTGGCCCTGAGGATCAAACTCCTGGTCACTCTCACAGGTCCCACACTGCCTGAAACCATCACATTAGGTTTCACAGCAGGACCCTGGGGCAGTGTAAACATAAAGACTGCAGCAACAGGAGCTAATTTATTATATGAAGTTGGGACACCTACCCATGCTTTGCCCTTCTGTCAGCATGAATAATATTCAGTTAATTGCACTCTTACAGAGGGGAAGCTTTTGTCATTATGGAGCATAGTGACCCTCCTGGTCACTGAACATCTTCCTGTAAGAGACACAGAACATTCTCACGTGTCCACAGAAAGCCCCTCCTGGTGGGCTCCACTCTGAAAGAAAAGCTACAAGTTGTGCTGAAAAACTCTATGTGGGAAAAGTGTTCTAATTGCCAACCATTTGAAACAAGATGTGAAATGTCATAGTTAATTACAAGAGTGAGAATTAATTTTCCGTTGTCTCCTCTGTATTTCTTTGAGAGTTGCAACTTGCTGGTTTCTGTAGCTCTTGTCTGTGAGTGACTCACTGTTGAAAATAAGCATCTCTAACTCAGGAACAGAGTGAAGATTAAGAGTCTGCTATAAATCCTGTTGCTTCACGGTTCGAAAGCTCAATTTGTACAGAAGTTAATACTAATTTGTGGCTTGAAAACACTTCTCCCAATGTTCCATTCAATATCCCCTAAGGAGGGTTCTCTATTCTAGTGCTCAACTCTCTTAACACCAATTCTCACCTGTCAGCAAGAAACACAGTCTACCTTTGAATACACCGGAAGGTAAGGTGAGGACAACCTTCTTCTGAGTTAGAGAAAGGACACACAGTGAGGGGAAAATGTGCATGTCTGTTTTTATAAATGGTAGATTTTTATACTCTTCCTACTAATTATATGAATCAAAATGTACTAAGGCTTTATTATGTGCAGATTCTATTCTAAGTTTGGGGGGACATGACATTGAATAAAATGCAGTTTCTAACCTCTGAGTTCTAATTGGTCCAGTGAGGGTCAGACTTGACCACCATAGAGTCACTTGTTTACAGCTTTTGTCAATCTTTAAAAAATTCCCATGTTTAGCTATAGTTATCTGTCATAGGAGCATCAGTCTCTTAGATTATGAGATTGGAAAGCACCAACTTAAATTTCCATTCTCTTGCCCCAGCCAGATATATTTCTGAGGCATTTTCCTCACTCTGTGCCTAAAGAAGAGAAAATGTGAAATGTGGTACTGACATGGTAGTAACAGCATATCCATGACCAAGTTAGTATGTTATCAGTTGATGACAAATGGTAGAAAATATTGGGATATATAATGATTATCACTTTCTCAATAAAGTTCAATAAGGTCTCGTTAAATGAGAGGCCATTTTTTTTCAGGTGAGCCCTTTCTGGGGAGCTGAGTTTGGACTGGAGAAAGTGGAAATGTTTTGCCTAACAGAGTCAGAAGAATTGGGAGTTTTCAGTGCCAATTCCATGGAGGAGGCAAAGAGCCAAGTGGAGAGGCAAAGGGGATGGGGTTGGAAGAGAGTGAGGATGGGTAGAAAGAGGCTAGAAAGCTCTGTAGGATGAAATGGCCAGGAACCACCTCTATGGTGTCTGAGAAAGCATTTGAACTAGAGTGTGTAGCTGCAATGAAGCATCCTCCTTCTCCATCCTTCAGTAAAGTCTGTGACTCATAGGAATGGATATTGGAGGGTATGTCCACAGAATAATCACCCCAAGTTGTCCTAAGCCCTGGAACCCATGACTATGTTTGATGACTTTGTAGACATGATCGAGTAAGGGTCTTATGTGGGAAAATTACTCTGCATTATCTGAGTGGGGCTCCATGAAATCACAAAGGTCCTTGTAATTTCAAAGAGGAAGACAGAAAAGGAGACTCAGAGAGGTGTTCACAGAAGAAAGTCCAGGGAGATGTAACATTGCTGGTTTTGAAAATGGAAGGGGGCTGACGGTCTGAGCTGGAAGAGGCAAGGAAATAGATGGAAACATGGAGTCTTCAGAAGGTAAAACCAGGCCTCTCAACAGTTAAATTTTAGCCCCATGAGACCCATGTTGACTTAGTACCTTTAGAACTATAAGATAGTAGTTTGTGTTTTTAAGCCACTAAGTTTATGGTCATTTGTTACAGCAGCAGTAGAAAACTAATACAGAGTGTAAATCAGGAAAGAACTCTAAGTACCAAGACAGGAAAATCTAAGCATGTTTTAGGAACAGTCATCAGACCAGAGGGCTGCTGTAGACATAAAATAGAATTTCAAGTCAGAAAGGTCAGTTTGTATCAGACTGTGGGGAGCCTTAACTGAGAGATTAATGCATTTAGACACTATCTTTGGACCGTGGAAAGGCAAAGGTTCAAGTATGGAGTGATGTAATGAATAGAGTTTCAGAGGCAGAGATCATGAGGCTCTTAGGAGTGCTCTCAATAAAGATGCCCAGGGGCTCAGCTGAGTCAGGGCAAGGGGGTATGCTCTGGGATGACCATTCTGACTTCTCATAGCCCCTTGCTTTGTTACATGTTTTATATTCTGGGTTTCCATTGCATATTTTATTTGAACAGGGAGATTTTGCTTCTAAAATAATAAACTGAAAACACTGGATGAGCACAACTCACTGTACAGAGAAATAAAGCATCTCCTCCCAGGTCACCCAGTTAGCAGGCAGGAGGGGCAGGGACTTATTCCCTAAGGAATCCTGACAACCAGTTCTGAACTCTTCTGGTGAAGGGCCAGAGGGATTTGGAAGGGGAGTAAATAAGGCCACCAGTGAGGTGCTCCAGGTATTAAGTCATGGACTTTGGAAACTTTGAGCATAGAAGGAAGGGTTTGGAAATGAAGGACAAGTCCCACCAATCAACATTATCTGGGAGACTCAGTGGGCCCAGAGGCACCAGAGTTTCATCTTAAGGGCAGCAAGTACTCGTGAGAAACTGTCAAGATCACTAATCCTCAAACAGAAGGACTGGACACTTTAGGGCTCAAAATAGCAGACCCCAAAGAGGGAACACAAAAATAGCCAAAATGATACTTTCTCAGAGGGGGTTCAGTCTTGGGTTACAAAAGCCAGAAAATGAATGAAATGAGGAGCACAAAGCAGACACCTGGACTCAGCTTCTGCCAACAGCCATCCCAGAGGACGCACAGACTTCCAACCTCCTCATGACCCTGCTTCCAGGAAATCATAAACGAAGGAGCTCAGTAAAGACTCAAAATGAATGTTTACGTCCTTCTGGTTCTCTAAATACGGTTTTTCAATTGTCAGGGTGTTATTACTGAAACAAGAACATTGTAATTACTTGTGCATTATTATAATATGCAAAGTGATTTAAAAAGTAAAAATGCTTTGATGAATTAGTAGTTTATCTGATTCCTACAGCTTTGCAGCTCATGTTCAAAGACATCTTCTGAAAGTTTTCAGATTTGTGGAAAAGCTGCTGTAGCTCTTACACAGATTTTTTTCTCTTTGGAGATTTGGATCTGCTTTCTGGATACTTCATGTACAAATCCCACACTTAACCTCTGACTCAACTGGTTCAGAATTAAAATGCAACCCCTCTCCTTCCCAATTTGCATTTCATTCTCTTATATTTTGTATCTGGATAAATGGTCCTTCCATCCATTTGGTTCTATAAGCTCTAAATTTTGGAAGTCATCCTCATTCTTTTCTTCCTTACACCTTCTGCCATCACTCTTTATATACCATCAACTACCCATAACAATAAATAATAGTGGTAACCATTGTTTGAATGCCTACTATAGTCTAGGTATTTATTATTACAAAGGATGTATAATTATATATTTTATTGCAAATCCTGCAAAATTTGTATTATTATCCTCATTTTTTAGTCAAAGAGCCCGAGGTTCAAAAACATTATTTACTCAAGTTTCACTGGCTAGTAGATGGTAGTCAGGGTCAGAATTTGAACCCATATCTCTAAGATTTGAACTCATATCTGTCTATTTTGAAAATATGCATTTTCCACCACACAGATCACCAAGTTCTGCCAAGTTTTTCTGTTACATGTCACTGAAACTTTCCTCCTTCTCTGCATCCTCAGGGTTGTCCACTTCCTTAGCTCATGCTTTCATTAGTTCTCACTGGACAGGTGACACAGCCCTCCCCCATAGTTCTCCCTGCCTCCAGCCCTGCTATGTTGTTAATAAACTTCTCTAGTAGTGTATCGGCAGCCTGACTGATCATAATCAAGTTCCTATGCCCATCCACTGGACCTGCTAAATCAGAACCCCACTGATCCTTACAATGAGCCAGTGTAGCCAAAGACATTTCTAAGAAGGAATCTCTCAGCTCAAAATCTTCTGACTACTGGTCACTCACAGAATAAACAAAGTGCATCTTAACTTGACATTCAAGGACCTTTTATGGATCTGCTATAACTCATCCTGTCTTTGTTCGTAAGCTTTTTGTCACCGTGACCAAAATGCTTGACAAAAACAACACAGATAAAGGATTTATTTTGGCTTTGGTCTGAGGTTTCTGTCCATGGTCAGCCCGCTCCATCACTTTTGGCCTGAGTTGAGGCAGAACATTATGACAGAGGAAAGTGGATCACCTCATAACAGCTGGGAAATAGAGAGGAAGGGGCCACTGACAAGAAATGCCCTTCTGGGGCATGCCCTCAGTGACCTACTTCTTCGACCTGTGCCCACGCTCTGTGCCTACAGTTTCTACCACCTCCCAGTAATCCATTCAGCTATTAATGGATTAATCCATTGATGAGATCACTTCCATAAAGCTCTACCTCCGAACCTTGCTGCACTGGGGACCAAGCCTTCAACACATAATCTTTTGAGGGACATTCCAGATCCAAACTAGAACAAAGTCACTCAGCAAAATGATGTAATGTGGTAGACAGAGTAATGGATCTCCATGTTCCAATCCTCAGAACCTGTGAATATATCACCTCAGAAGAGACTTTGCATATATGACTGAGGTTATGAGGTTCAAGAAGGGGAGATTATCCTACAGGGGATTAGATGGGCCCAATCTAATCACATGAGTCATTAAAAGCAGAGGAGTTTTCCAGGTGTGGTCAGAGATTATGGGATAGCAGTGGAGAGCTGTAACATAAGAAGGACTTGACCTGTCATGATTGGTTTTGAAGATGGAGGAGGGAGGCCATGAGCCAAGGAGTGTGTAGGCTTTAGCAGCTTAAAAAAGGCAAAGAATCACATTGTCCCCTAGAGTTTCCAGGAGGAACAAAGCCTGCCAATTCCTTGATTTTAGCCCTATAAGACTCCTGGCTTTCAGAACTATTAGATAATTTTGTGTTGTTTATGGTGCTAAGTTTATGGTGATTTTCCACAGTAGCAATAGAAAAGGAATCTTCTGGTTTTCCAACCCACACATCTGCACTTCCTGCATATATCACTTTCTCCGCCTGGAATACCCATTCAGGTCCACTTGGAAAATTCCTACCCCTTCAAAGACCCAGATCAAAATGGTTGAGTTACACAGGCATTTATGTGTGTCCCTTCAACCTAATAACACCTAATATTTATTCATAGTAAGTGCTAACATCACCTCGCTTTGTATCCATTTGAGTATTTTTGTACATTCCCCATTCTCTTTAGGGCTAAGATCTTGTCTTGTTCCTTTTATACTCCCATCCTGGGATAATGGCTGGCAAATAGTCAGTCAAAAATATTTTCTGGGTGATAACTATGGAGATACTGAAATAAGTATATTATAGAAGCACCTTATATAAGTCCATCAATGTTGGCTTCTATGAATTCTTGTTATTAGAATATGAATCTCTTTGAGATTGAGAGTTTATGTTTACCACTTCCACTTAATCACTTTCTTTGAAATAAGCTTATTTTTATTTTCTTTATATAAAAGCACTTATTTCTACATTTTTATTCCATGCAAGAAAGAAGAAGAAAATTATCTCAATTAAAATTCTGTATACCAGTGTCATTATTAAAGTTGGATTTACACATCTTTCAAGGATTTTGATTTTCACTGATGTCCTGGCCAGTGGAGAAAGTCCTTGCCAGTTTCCTCTATAACACGTGAGAAAGACTTTGTAGCTCGGAAAACCCTCCTCAGACCCAAGATGAAAATAAGATGATCCCTGGAGGAATCCTACAGTTATGTCTTGCATTTCTAGTTTGGCCCATGTTACAGCCTACACCCTATTCCCCACTAACCTCATGGCATTGAGAACTAACACAGGGACTGTTAGGTGTCACACAGCTTTATTCCCTAAGGTACCTGGTGAACTGTTATTGTTTGCTTTAAGGATTTGCTTTGGTTCTCAACTCTGGCTGCAAATTAGAATCACCAGGAGAGCTATTAAATTCTGACATCACCACAGGAATTCCTATGAATGGTCTATCGTAGGTATTTTTCAAAGCTCCTCAAATGATTCTTATGTGCAGCCAGGGATGTGGTTTGCACTAGGCAATAGTTTTCAAATTTCTATTGGAACAGAAAATCACCTGGAGTGAGTACTAGGCATGCAGCCTGCAGAAGCTTGCCTACCCTGTTCTTGGGCAGCTTGCTTCCTCATCCCAAATTCTCCATGGGCAGCTCTGGGGTAAAATCTGGAAGTCTGCTAGCTTAACATGCAGGTCTAATGGGTCTGATGCCTCCCAGCCTCCACCCCAACTCCCTGCACCAGAGCCTCTCCTGTCCACCGTAGAGAGCACTGAACTGTTCAGCAGCTGCCATCTGTAGTTGCTTCACTCAACCCAGTGCTGAATGTCCACAATGCTGTCATGAGAATCAGAAATGCTGGGAAGGGACAATTAGTTAGCATCCCCCAAACAAAGGCCACAGTTCTACACAAGCATCTCTTTGTCTATATGATGCTGACAATGTGAAGGGGGAAGAAAAGGAACCAGCATATATCCATGGAGCATGCACAGAACCATCCTCCATATGGTAAGACTAAGGAGACATTCACCAATTCCTCTGGTCACAGTGCCACCCTGGCTCCAACTTTCCCGCAGTGCCTGTGTCCTGTGATGACCAACCAACATCCTGAATTTATATGGTAGATTTTAAAGGCTGAATTTCAAAGAGTTAGAATGAAATCCACACATGGACACCCATCACCGGTTGCTTTTTTT
Source organism: Urocitellus parryii (assembly GCF_045843805.1). Lineage (NCBI taxonomy): Eukaryota > Metazoa > Chordata > Mammalia > Rodentia > Sciuridae > Urocitellus > Urocitellus parryii. Next base: position 64,838,069 of record NC_135541.1, read on the forward strand.
CAACCAGTTTTCATTCATCCAGCTTAAGCTTTGTAACAAAAATATTTTGACTTTATTGACATAAGAATAATGGGAATTTGTGAGTCGGTCATGCCCATGCACAAGGCTGCTGTCAGGCAGATCAGCTCTGCTTAGCCATCTTGATTTTAGCTTCAGAATTACAGAGTCCATCCTACTCATCAAAGGAGAAGCAAACATTTCCTTGTGGGAAGCTGGAGAACACAGATTTTCTCACCTCTCACCCTCACCTTCCCAAGCCTTCTGGTTGGATGCAAGATGGTGTGAAATGAGTGAGTCAGGGTACCTTATTGGCGGAGACCAGCTGGCTCCTAATGTATCCACAGATAAGCATCTGAATGATCCAGATGGAGACTTGAGGCAATGGCATAAGAGTCGGTTGTCTTGAGTGAACTCTATTCCTGAGCGCTCTGAGGATGGTTCACAGATGGCAGGAGGGCCAGGACCAAGCTCGATGATGCTAGAGTTTGCTGAAATCTAAGGATTTGAAATAAACTGTTCTTTGAATCTCCTACAGACTCAGCCATCTTGGAACTGGCGGCAGGTTGTAGTCTTCAAAATGATTGACATTTCCTGGCATCTGTGGATTTTCCCAGTCCTCTAACTTGGTCATGACCTACAGTAAATGCTTACAAGCCAGTCCCTGTGGCTCCATGAGGTCACCTCCATCTCTTCTTCAGGAATGGCTGGTGAGCAGGAGGCACAGCCATTGAAAAATTATTGCTGGTATATCTGGAATAATTTCCAGGAAATCTAAGAGGGAGAAGTGATTAATTGCTCACCTGAATCCACTTTACCAGCTTGTTGGTGCCCCTGCTAACAGCTAACACTGACAGCATAAAGATGACTCTTTCCCATTAGAATCTTACCAATTGTAAGTTGCCTGCAATATGTGAGAACAGTGTAAAAACCCCAGGAAAAGGGAACATGTGAAGCCATTTCTGCACACCCTTGCTGAGCCTCACCTGCGTTCTGAGTCCCCCTCCTGTGTTTCAGACAGCATGTGATGTGCTCTTGCATACTAATTCTTGAGATTGGTTTGGATTGCAAGTGGAGGAGGGGCAATCACTTTACAATAGTCACGTGTCACCTGCATTGCTGATTCAATGATACAATCACCAAAATGTCTTTTTCGTTTAGGATGGGCAGAGCCTCATTCTCTTCCTCCCAATATATTGTTCTCCATAATTCCATCCCAGAAAGGAGAAGAGTCAGTGACTTGCTGAATGCTCAGTGGAGGCTTGAGCTTCCTGGAGCACAGACCAGGCCAGTCTACCATTCCCAGCACCTACCAGGTTTGCACTTATTGGAACCTTGTAAATGTTAATTGAATAAAATAATTAATCAGTAAATGACAAGCTATATATTACTTGGTTCAATCAATGGTAATTGTGCTTCCATGGTATCACAGCCTGTATTTGGAGGTAAGAATTTGAGGCCTTCCCTGAATTCCACCAATAACGCAAAGACTTTCAGAAGATATCAGTGCAGGGAAAAACAGTGGTTTATTGAATCTGCTTAAAATCTGTTAGTGACAGAAGTGGTTTGTTTATAAACAATTCTAACAAAATGACCTGGAGGTACTATAAAAGATTCTACAGCTTTGTGAGCTCTGGGTGACTCCCTGGCAAAAACATTTGTGGTACTCTGACTTGTATTTTCTTGCCTGATGAGGCAAATTACTCAGAGTGTTGTCATAAGGCTTTTTGGGCCAGCCAGGGTTAGGACATACATGTGCACACATGCGTATGATGGAGAATTCAGAATATTTCAGTGCCACTCCAAAAAAGACATCTGTTTGCAAAAAATGTTTATGCTTAGAATAAAAAATGCATTCCACCAAATTCTGGTATAAATTTACATATATTCAGGCTTTAGAGGAGATCTAAGTTTAAACTGGGACCTCTTCTCTTCAATTCTGTGTGAGAGTTTGGAATTGCCATGGAGCAGAGCACTAATTTACTCTGGCAGGAAAGTTTGTCCTGGGAGCTTGTCAGAGAAGGATCACCTAGCAGGGCTGCCACTATTCCCATATCACACTTAACTTTCAAAAAGCTTTCCTTTACTATGAAACACTCCTGAACAATTTCCATTCTATTCCACTTTGTTGTTTAAAATTCTGGTCACATTCACCGTATTGATTACCTGGCCCACTAATGGGTTGTAATCTGTAGTTGGAAAAATTCTGCAGTAGAGAAATGAAGTGTGACCCCCAAACTACAGACTATAACAGGAAGCCACAAGGACAGCTGGGAAGGTTTGGGAATGTTGTGGTGAGATCCACACCCAGAGCATACTCATCAATGGAATCCTGTGGCTCTGGGTCTGGGAAACCAGGCTGTCTGGATGCACATGGTGACAATTCCCTGGGCTCAAAAAACAGGGAGGAGGAATGGGAGAGGTCTTTCTCCTCAGAAGCACAGTGTGTTCAGGAACAAGCTATCAGTCCTTGCTTGGATGGAGGCTCACAGAGTTCTGGCACTCCCAGGAAAAAACCTCTCACCCTTGAAATGCAACTCAAGTGTTACCTTCATGAAACTCTGCTTGACCCTCACAGTTGAAGTCCTCTTTCTTTCAACCCCAATAGCACTTAAGCCACACTTCACTTTGCATACATAACACTTTCTAGAGTATGGGTTAGTTACACCTTCCTAGACAGTAGGAAGCACAAGGACTGTGATGATGTCTTACTCATTTTTGTATCCTCATATCTGTGACAGTATCTTGCACAGAGTATGCGCTTAACCAACATTTGCTACATACACAAGGAGATCAGAGAAATGTTTTCTTTTATCCCTGAAGGTTGTAAGGATTTATATATCTTTGAGAAAGTGTCACTAGAATTCTATCCAAGCCTCAGTTGTCCAGCACTGGCATTTCCACACCTCTTACCTACTGCCTTCCCATCCCCTCTGTCTCTCTCTCTCTCTCTCTCTCTCTCTCTCTCTCTCTCTCTCTCTCTCTTCATCCTTCCTTCTACCTAGCATTTATCGAGAGCATACTGTGTTCCTATGCTAATGCGTGCTTACCAAGATGGGTAAATCTGTCCTTACCTCTGGGTCCCAGAGACTGGTGAGGCAGAAGTTAAGTTAGAGTAACAACAATATGGTATGAGAAATGCTGTAAAGCTGGGCAGCTACCCAGTCACCTCATATTCCAATGCTCTCTCACCAGACTGCTTCTGTTTTTCTCAAACTTTTAAAATTCTGCCCTACTAGCAAAGATTGGATTATACGTTACATACTGCATTTGTATTATTTCAGCAGCAGCCACGTAAAAAATACAAAGATGGTAAAACAATTCCCACAGCCAAGTGGGAATTACAATATAGTGTGAAGAGCACACTGTTTAAGTTGAATAACCTCACCTTACTGCTTAACCTCTTACCTTTACCCTAAGAATAAATTCTGCATTGAAGTCTGAAGGGCCTGAGTCTTCTGCACGAACTGGTCCCTACCTGCTTATCCTTGGCCATGCCCTCTTCTCTCTGGTACCCAGCCCACCTACCTGCTTATCCTTGGCCATGCCCTCTTCTCTCTGGTACCCAGCCCACCTACCTGCTTATCCTTGGCCATGCCCTCCTCCTTCCTGGTGCTCAGCCCAGTGGCCCCTTTCTGTCTTTCCACTTGGAACAGAATTCTTTCATTCCTCCAGAGGGCTCTCTCCTTATCCTTCGGATCTTCAGCCTAATTACTCATCAGAAAGACCTTCCTGACTACCTTGAATAAATGCAGTCGCCCACGGTCAGTCTCCATCACCATCTTTTCCCTCCATAGACCTAATCACAACGTGTGATTATTTTACTTGTTTCCTTTTTTCTTTAGCTGGACTATGAGCTCCACACACTGTCTGTTCACCCTCCTATCCCCAGAGACTCACATGGCTCGGCACATAGTAAACACTATAAATGGTTTTTGAATAAATGAATGTCAGGGCGGCTCACAGAAAGAAAGGGACAAGGAGACCATCTTTCACCAGCGAGGGAGGATGCAGCAGAACCAGCGGCGGAGCAACAGCGACACCCAGTGCTCAGTCATTACCCAATGCACGCGCTCCTTCAGGGGACCCTCAGGCATCAGGGCTCTTCCTGGCATTCTAAGGTGGATCCTGATCCACTAACTTGCTACTTGATTCTATTCCTTAATTTAAAACATCAAAAAACAAGCAAGCAAGCAAGCAAACAAACAAAAACCTGCCCTCCAACTTCGCTCCACAGAGCAGGACATTTGGAAGCAGGTGGTTGCTCGCTAGATTTTGGGGTTGCCATGGTAACTTCTCCCTTGTTTGCTAACCGCTTGGAAAACTTACATTTTCAAATCTGCATGCTTTGAAAAGGCCTTCTTACATCTGTTTGGTTTTTTTTTTTTAAGCCTTTCTTTGAATCACCGAATTTAATTTGCTTCACCTTCTAATTTGTTCAATGACTTGTTATTAAAATTCCCCAGGTAGCTGGCAGGAATTTGTGCTACTGGGAGTCAGCACACATTCTGGAAGTCAGTGATTCACTTCCAGGCACCCCTGACGGGGAACCTGTTAGGTTTTCCACTGCAGAGCTGCTGTGGACAGAATCCGCGCTGGCTTGGAAGTGGAACCGGGCAGCTCAAGTGTCTGGGTAACGCTGGAAAAGCCTGTCCTGTCTTTTCATTCTTGACATCCATCAGCGCGGTCTCTGCTGATGATGGTCGTCCTTGGTGCAAGAAAAGTGACCCTGACTGCCCATCGCACCTGCTTGTTTTCTCTCATTAGTCACCTCCGCAAGACAGGAAAAGAAGGCTGAAGGAAAACAGAGCATTCTGTGCTCAATTAGAATGACGCTA